>NC_092208.1:12627228-12697636 GCF_043381705.1 Parasteatoda tepidariorum
CAAAATGAGAGATCTTCACCCTTGGTAAACATGTAAAAGAGAGAAAGGTTGTTTATTAACCTAGGATTTTATGATGTTGTTGTAGGACAAGATTTTTATGCGATCTTCGTGATGAGCTCTAGGACACTGCTGTACGTACTAGAGTGGTACTGTTGCGTTCGAGTAAGGATATGGTCTTTCTTAGATGAGGTCTGATGATTAAAGTATTTTTTTTTTACATGTTTTGGCTTTGATTACTTCTGGAAGTTAGATGATGCTTGGACTTTCGTTTTTAGTTTTAGACGAGTCTCGTTTACGAATCGTTGACTTTTGGCGATAATTATTTCGGCTTGGCTTATTTTGTGTATTTTCGAAACTTTTTTTATTTAAATTGTAGATCTCTGTAATTGCCACTGATTGATGCGTTGTTTTAAACAAATTAATCATCATAAAAAAATGTGTTTTAAAAGGATACTGATTTAAGATAGTTGTTCATTAATTGAATACTAGCTGATTATTTTATTATTATTTTTGCGTTAGAGAAAGATGCTAAGATTGTTGTTAGATTTTTATTAAGGCTCTTTTTGAAAGTTCTGTTGTCAGATGAAATAATGCTTTTTAACAAATACGCTATTTTTATAACTGTTGAGTTTGTAACAAAAAACGTGTGTTTCTAAAAATAATTGTGAGCAGCTTGTAACAATGCACGTGAACTTGTTAGATTAATCGTGAGTTTGCGACATCACATGTGAGTTTATTACAATAATTCTGGGCTGTTAGGTCAAGTTTGGTCCAACTTTAGCCTTTTATGCTAATTATTAATTATGAAAATGGCGCGAAGTATCAATATGAAGAAAAACTACAATTTCGTGAAAATTAAAAACGTTCGCGATCTAATATTTTATTATTTGAAAAATTACAGCTCAAGGGATAGAGCGCTCACCTCCCAATGTGGTGACCCTCGAGCCCAGCGATGGCTGTTCGATACAAATTCCGCTCCAAACTCGTACCGAACACAGTAAAATATCCTCAGTGGTAGACGTATCATGGGTTAAAGTCCTCTTGCCGTCAGGGTAACCGTGGGATGTTTTCGTGGTTTTCCTTTTCATATAACACAAATGTGGGTTAATTCCTAAGTCCTCCACGAAGGCAAATTTCTTCCACTGCTTGATCCAAGAGTTTCCTTGTCTTCTTGAGTGGATTCTTCAAGGCTACGGAGTTAAACATTGGTAGTCGTAAACTCAAAAATTGGGTCTGCTGTTCAACAACGGTAATAAAATAAAATTTCGCCCTCTCCCCATATTTGAAGACCAGAATCCGAATCTGTCGAAAAAAAGATATGTTTACTCCGTGAGAGTACGTTTTTGTGTTTCATTTCGTAACTTAAAATATAGTTTGTACAATTATTTTAGCATACTTAAGGTTAGACCTTTAACCCTTTCCTTCTCGCTCCCGTGAAAATGACGGGGTGAGGTTTCGCCCTCTATTACTCGCTCCCGTGATACTGACGGGCTGGAGTGTTCAGTAGTAGCGCGCCTATAAGAATAAAACTAATTCATTTCTTTTGCCCGGAAAACATTTTATTTCTCATTTTACACACCAGATGGTAGCACCAGGATATTTTTAAGGTAATTGTAGATAGTTAGTTTATTTTAAACTAGATGTCAGCACTAATCAAATACGTAATACAAATACAAAAGTGAAAAAAATAGGCACTTTTATGACCGTTTACCTGAAAATTAACCGATCGTTAAGGGGTTAAACAACTAAGATGGAGTCCTCTTACGTGAAAATTCCATCATTTGATCAAGAGTTATTTTAGAAGTTTATTTTTTACTATGCGCAAGTGTTTTATTATATCACATGCATTGTTTAACTCCGTTTTCACCTACCATATTTAAAACCTATGTATTCTTTATTAAAATTAAATTTATTTACTAAATTGAATTAAATTTTTTTATTTATTTATTTATTTTTTGAAATCGGGAAGAAACATATCTAACCAAAACACTTTAAAATCTGTAAACAAGTCTCATTGATAAACAGAATATATTTCCGGTAGTTTTTGCTTATGTAAAGAAAATATAAACTAGAAAAAAAACTTTGACCTAAAATCACAGCCAGACGTAATTTATGTGACGTCCATTATTTGTTAAGCAAATCGACTAGACGAGTAATCCTGCCTATTGATCGTTATTTCACAGTAAGGGGTTTTTATGTTGTGCAGCAGGTTGCCAATTACAGGATACCATGTGGTTTTACTACACCCTACTATTTATAATTTCTTCTATAAAGATTTTTTTTTTATTATAATTTATAGTAGATCTGAATCACCTATTTATTCTTGTTCTTTTTTCTTCCCTTCTTTCTTTTTCTTTTTTTCAAAATATACAGTTTAACTTTTTTTTCTTTTTGCAAATAATACTTATAATTTTTTTTCCCTTTCGGCTTAGGTTACTGAGAAATTATTATTATTATTATTGCCAATACCCACCTGAGGAGTGACCTTTCGTCAATACTGGCATCTGAAGGGCAGATTTGTTGGTCACTCCTTCAAGGACACCATATTAGGTGGGCCAACGTTGCTCCCACAGTAAAGCCTTGCCCGGGATTCGATCCCAGAACCTTTCTGATGCAGGGCCAGTTCCCTGACCCCTACACAGTCAAGTCGGTGGTAGCTAAAATATAAAATGTTTCAAAATCCAAGTTAGAGCGAAATTTTTTTAAATAAATAGTAAGAGCCGCGATGGCTCAGGGGATAGAACGTTCGCCTTCCAATGAGGTGAACCGGGATTCGATCCCGGTGATGAATGGTCGATACGAATTCCGCATCCGGCTTGCACCAACCACAGTGCTGACGTGAAATATCCTCAGTGGTAGACGGATCATGGGTTACAAGAAAGTCCCCTTGCCGTCAGGCTAACCGTGGGAGGTTCTCGTGGTCTTCCCCTCCATGTAACTCAAATGAGGGTTAGCTCCATCAAAAAGTTCTCCACGAAGGCAAAATTTCTCCCAATACTTAAATCAGGAGTATCCTTGTCTTCTGGATTGGGTTCAAAAATTCAAGGCTACGGAGTTGAACATTAGAAGTCGTAAACCTATAAAATTGGGTCGGCTGTTCAACGACGGTTATAAAATATTAAATAAATAGTAACAATTTTGTAAAAAGCGTGATAACAAATACAGTTGGAAGAATAACTTCTAAGAAATTTTTTTTTAAAAAAACGATTTCTTAGCAGTTTGAGTTGATTTCAGCGAAAAAAAAATTTATATCGCAAAAATGAAAATAAAAAACTTGTAAAATGCAGATGCAAGCAGTAGCTTCGAATTTGTTCCTCTTTCTAGTCTGAAATTTAAATATAATAATTTACTTTCAGCCTTTTAAAATGCAAATATTTAAAGTTTGAAATTGAGGAAGAAAATCTTAAATTAAGGAAAATTTATACAGCTAACAGCGCGTATGGGCTCAACTCAAACTTTAGACGTAAGAATAGTAACCTTGATAAATTATAACGGAACTATAGCTAATTATAGATAAATTATATAGGAAATTATAGATAATTTATATTTTTTATAAATTATCGCTAAATTTTATCCATTCGAAAAGAGAAAAATAAATTAAAATAAATATAATTATTACTTAGTTATTACATTTATTTTCATTGTTTCAAATAAAAAAAATATTGATAATGACGCGTGTCGTTTTTTCAACAAAAAATTTCAGTACTACATGAAGAGCAAAACCAACATGCATCTCGAATCTAACCATAATTACAGTTAAATAATATGGTTGCTTACACTTTGTTACAGTATCTGTTACAGCTACAGTTTGTTACAGTACAGTTACAGTTTGTCTAAGTTAAAATAAAATAAATAAATCCCTTCGTTTGATTTAGTTATCATGTTTTCCTCTGTCTTTAAATTTTTAAAAAATAATCTTTATTCCACAGTAATTTACGTTACAAGAGGTTTTTAAAATTACGAAAATCGATTTTTGTCAGTTTACGCAAAAGCACATTTCAAAAAAATTTAAAAACAGACAAAAATATATGAACAATATTAAAATACCTTTCTGCCGACCAGGTGGCCGAGTGGTTAGCGTGTCTGACTGCGGAGTCACTGGCCGCGGGTTCGGATCCTGCTCAGGGCATGGATGTTTCTTTATCTCTCTGTGTTCTATGTCCTTTCTTCTTTGTGTGATTGTGTGAATGTGACGCACCCTATAAACGGGTTTGTGGTTGTGTGACGTGGGCGACTCTGCTCTACCGTCGTGGCTTCGCCACAGGTGCTCACTGAGTAACGAGAAGAGAGTAGCAGTTCTAGCATTTCTGTGGCCAATGGGACAAACCCCAAGTGCCCGCCATTAAAATAAAATAAAATAAAAATTAACTTTCTAAAATAATTAACGGCATATTTTTTTGCTTTAAATTTTCGAGAAAAATCTGTCAAATTTCCAAAAGTTGTCAATGTGTTATTGTTCCTAATTTAATAAAGCGAAACCTTTGTTTTTTTACAAATTTTTAAAAGCAGCGAGCAGTTGAATAATATACCATCCATCTAATTTTTAGAAGGAAAAAAAAAACGAAAAGCGACTAAAATTCCATTATTTAAAAATAAATATTTAAAATCAATTAATATGCTAAAAGTTCTCATCGTATGCCACCACCCAGGTCTAAGAATTTTAAAATTGCCTATCGATTATGGTCACCTATCGATTCGCCTATCGATTGTGGTCATAGAATTGTGGTTTACAGGAAAATGTTTAATTATTAACACATAAAATGACTAATTTTTAGTCGTAATAACAGTTGTTCATTAAAGAACTGCTTTTTCCGTACCTTACAATAGAAAATTTATTCTTTATTTATTTCTATTATTATTTATTTGTCATTTATTATATTAATATTGCATATATTTATTTGTTATTATTTATCATTATTACACTTGCATTAAAATAACTTTGGTCCCTGATGGGACCAATATTCACGAATTTTAATTCATAATTTTAGTTCCATCAAAAAGTTAACCACGAAGGCAAAATTTCTCCCAATGCCCGATTCAGGAGTTCCCTTGTCTTCTGGATTGGGTTCTAAATTACAAAACTACGGAGTTGAACGTTAATAAAAAAATAATATAAGAAGATAAACTCATCGCCTAAATGGTAGTTAAGCTAATTACGCAACAAGGTGTCGTTGTACTCATTTGAATGGACAAAAAAAAAATTGCAATTTTGCCACGCCAATGCCAGTTGGGAAAAAATGCGTTGGTTATTTACATGCGTAAGCATTAGACTAGAAGTTCTTTATATACTTCGTAAATTTAATAATTTCTTCGTCTTCTTCTTCTTAGGCACTACAGCCGATTACCGGCCTAAGCTGTCTCTGTCAGTTTACCCCATCTAGATCTATTCGATGTTATATTTCTCCGTCTGTTAACTCTCAAGTCCCTTAACCGCTGTTTAAATAATTTACAACGTAAATTAAAGCTGCAATTATTTAAATGTTAAAAATAAATCATGCTAATCAAATAGATTGCACTTTTTAACACCAATAGTGTTTTATTTTTCATCTAATAAACTATAAATTATAGTGTTAAACCATGATCATAGTGTTTTTATTTAAAATCAGGACAGAGAGAATTGGTTTTATGACCTTAAAGGTTATTGCTTTTTTTTAATTTTTTTTATATAGACTTCGTAAGTTGAAAAAAGAGGAAAGAAAATGCAAATAGAAGGTAACATGCAATCGTGGCATGCAATCCTCTAGGAAATATCCTTAATCTTTTATGTTTTCAAGAATTTTAAAACTTTAAAAAAAAAAATTCGGATTGTAATATGTAAAACGACTTATCCAAAGTGAAAATCGAAAATCGGTTGCAATTGGAAATTCAAAAGAGGAAACAACTACAGTAGCAATATCGTTTGCACCATCTTCGTTGCCAACTCGATGGAAAGATTTAACAAGTAAAGTTTCCAGATTTCCATGGAAAAATAAAGATAAAAACCGCATTTTTACAACGCAGGAAATACTAACTGTTTTCAAATGGCGGTGATGGGAGATATGTGGCAATGTCGGTAAAATCTATCAAACGTTTTCTATTCCACGAACAAAAGAGGATATTTTTATTCGCTTTCATTTATTTTTATTTATATTCTCGGCCATTCGAAGTTCCCTTTGTTGTCCTCAACGATCGCTTGGCTTGTGACCCGAGATAACATTCAAACATTATTGCTGCCTGAGCTTGCGTAAAAATTATATTCCACCAAAATCGAATGCGTTTTCCAACGAAGCAATTGATTATTATTATTACTTCGTATCCATATGTAAATTTATAAGAACTTAAAGAAATAAAAAAAGAAGTAAAATTATTTGAAGTATNATACTGTAAGTATGAACCTTCTGGTGAGGCAAACCCATTCAATAATGACTGTTTTAAAATACAATCTGACATAGAAATGAAAAGTAAAAATAATTTGAAAATGATAGACAGAGATTAAAAATAGACAAAAGAGCAAAAACCATTCATGAATTTGTTTATTTTATTTTAATTTGTATATGCTTATGCCTTTTTATTTCCTTATTTATTTAATATGTTATAGTTAGAAAATTATAAAGCTCTATTAAAAATATATATTTTTTTTATGAAAAAAAGAATTTTATTTTACCAGGAATTTCTTTTCAATAATTTCACTAAAGTAAACAAACTATTAAATAAATAATGGATAATGGATTGTATCTGAATATAGGGAAATATTTAAAAAATCGTTCCTTTTTTTTTTCAAAAATAAGTCCTAATTTTCTGATCCAAGGAAGAACAAGCATCTTATCTTTTGAAGACAACTTCCTTAGACATTATGGATGCTAAAAAATACAAAAATGAAATTTAAAAAAAAACATGTTAAATGCCACCAGAACATGTATAATATTTTTTTTGCATAAGAATTTAAATATTTAAACAATTTAGATATTTAAAGAAGTTAATCATAAAGTTAAAATTTTATTTAAAAATTTAAAATAATATTATCGTTTGCTTTCAAAAACTATAAGAAATTGTGTTTTATAGATTTTAGAACAAAATTTTAAAATGAACTTAAGTAACTAAACTGTTATAAACCTAGTTTTTAGCACAACTAAGTATGTTACACTGGAGTAAGTTAAAATAACATATGACTAATGAGTTTATTCATTAATCATTATTCAAAAATTTTTATACATTTGCATAATGAATAATGACTAAATTTTCATATGAATAATCATTCAGAATAAATTTATTCTGAATAAATTTAGTCATGAATAAAATTTTCGTGAATGATGCCCATCACTGCTTTTAGCCCTTTAAAATGCAAATATTTAAAGTTTGAAATTGAGGAGGAAAATCTTAAATTAAAGAAAATTTATACAGCTAACAGCGCGTTTGTGCTCAACTTTGGAAGAAGCTTTGGACGTAAAAATAGTAACTTTGATAAATTATAGCTCAACTATAGCTAATTATAGATAATTATGGATAAATTATATAACTAATTATAGATAAATTATATATTTTTTTAAGTTATAGCTAAATTATATCCATTCGGAAAAAGCAAAATAAATCAAAATTAATATAATTATTACTTAGTTATTCACTTCCCTTTTCATTGTTTCAAATGAAAAAAATTTCGATAATGACGCGTGTCGTTTTTCGACGAAAAATTTCAGTACGACATGAAGAACAAAACCAACATGCATCTCGAATCTAACAATAATTGCAGTCAAATTATATGGTTGCTCATACTATTTCACAGTATCTGTTACAGCTACAGTTTGTCTAAGTTGAAATAAAATAAATAAATCCCTTCCCTCTAGAATGGAAATTTGATTTAGTTGTCATACCTTCCTCTGTCTTTAAATTTTTAAAAAATAATCTTTATTCCACAGTATTTTACGTTAAAAGAGGTTTTTAAAATTACGAAAATCGATTTTTGTCAGTTTACACTAAAGCACATTTCAAAAAATTTAAAAACAGACAAAAATATACGAACAATATTAAATTATACCTTTCTAAAATAATTAACGGCATAATTTTTTGCTTTAAATTTTCGAGAAAAAATCTGTCAAGTTTCCAAAAGTTGTCAATGTGTTATTCCTAATTTAATAAAGCGAAGCCATTGTTTTTTTTAACAACTTTTTAAAAGCAGCGAGCAGTTGAATGATAATATACCATCCAACTAATTTTTAGAAGAAAAAAAAACGAAAAGCAACCAAAATTCTATTTAAAAAAAAATATTTGAAATCAATTAATATGCTGAAAGTTCTCATCTTATGCCACCAACCAGGTTTAAGAATTTTAAAATTGCCTATCGATTATGGTCATAGAATTGCGGTTTACAAAAAAATGTTTGATTATTAACACATAAAATGGCTCGTTTTTAGTTGTTATAGCAGTTGTTCATTAAAGAATTGCTTTTTCCGTGCCTTACAATAGAAAATTTATTCTTTATTTATTTCTATTATTATTTATTTGTCATTATTTATATTACTATTGTATATATTTATTTGTTATTATTTATTATTATTACACTTGCATCAAAATAACTTGGTCCCTCATTGAACCAATATATTCACGAATTTTAATTCATAATTTGAAAACGATAAATTAAAAAGCGATAACCATTGATCTAGTTACGCCACTGATGTTTTTTCCTGTTTTGTTCTTTGGTATGACGTTCTTTTTTGTTAGTACTGTTATGTTTAAAATAATTAAAAGTTGCTAAATTTTTTAACGTTGGTATTGGCAGTTTTTTTAAAAAAAATAGAGTTGTGTTTTAATCAGTTCTAGTTCGTGTTTTAACGCCCTTGTCTTCTGGACTGGGTTCTAAATTACAAGACTACGGAGTTGAACATTAATAATAATTAAGTATACCCGAAATTGGGTTGGCTGTTCAACGACGGTTATGAAAAAATATTAAATAAAATGTCGCTGTCATATTTTTGCTTATTAATATTTATATTTTCTATGAATGTTATAATTATATTTATGGCCCTAAAGTTTATTTTTTCAATAAGTTCCATAAAAATTATTGAATCAAAATATGATCGCGTGAATTTGTAGAAGTGTCTTGATATGTTTTTTTTTTTTTTTTTAATATTGCTCATTTGTGTGAAATCATAAAATTTTCTGAAAGGCTCCAAATCTTTAGTTTTAGATATTGCAACTATTATTTGCAAATAGGGTTTTTCTCACATTTTTATTCACTGCTTTTTATTTCATTCGATCATGAGCACTGGGCCTATGTTCGAGAGTTCGTAGGTTCGAACCCCGCCGGCCGAAGACTCCCCGTGTAGTTGGTGACTGATGCACGTTAAAATTCTGTCGAGTCGCAAAGTCCTTCATGTTCCCATAACAAATCAAAACCTCTGGGGGTACTGGATTGGAGATCGATCGTTCTCTGATTCCGGTCAAAATTACGATCTGTGGATGAATGAATGAATGTATGAATGGGTCCCCCTTATAAACAGGTGTGACGTATGATGTGGCAGAATTCGAATTCCTGGCCATAGATGGTGCCACTGAAAAACAAGAATCGCACACTCTGCCTTAAATTTGCTCGGTTTCACCAAGCAGGCTTGCCCATGTGGCAAATGGCATTAGAACCAACCAACCAACCAATTATACAATAAACAGAGAAAAAAAAACTGCATTAATAAATTATGGAAAAGCATTTAGGTAACCCTTATTCATCTCTTTATTTAAAAAGATTAATGGTACATGTCAAGAATGCAAATATGTTGAAGAGAAGATAAATATTAAGCATAGAAATAAATTTAAAATGAAGAAAAATAGAGAGTATAGAGAGACAAATTGGATACCTGCAAATGACGTCATCTTAGGTAAAATCGTGGCATTTGCCGATTCAGAAGCCAATCAGTTTCGACACACATGCGTGACGTCGCTTACAGATATCCAATTAAATCCGATTTAAATCACATGGTTAAGCATAATCACTTCAACTTCTTCTCGAGTTGGAATTACCCAATTGTAATTTGTTTTAGATGTTTTGAAAAAAATTTACATACTTTGTGATTATTAACACTCGATATACTTTAAAGAAAAAACATCCTAGCATTTCCTGGAATTCAAATTAAACAAATAAATAGAGGATTAAAAAGAATTTCTTAAATTTAATTAAAAAATAATATAAGAAGATAAACTCATCGCCTGAATAGTAGTTAAGCTGATTCCGCAACAAGGCGCCGTTGTACTCATTTGGACAAAAAAAAATTAGCAATTTTGCCATGCTAATGCCAGTTGGAAACAAATGCATTGGTTATTTACATGCTTAAACATTAGACTAGAAGTTCTTTATATACTTCTTCGTAAATTTAATAATTTTTTCTTCTTCTTCTTAGGCACTACAGCCGATTACCGGCCAAAGCTGTCTCAGTCAGCTTATCCCATCTATATCTGTTCGATGTTATATTTCTCCATCTGTTAACTCCCAAGTCCTTTAACCGCTATTTAAATAATTTACAACGTAAATTAAAGCTGCAATTATTTAAATGTTAAAAATAAATCATGCTAATCAAATAGATTGCACTTTTTAACACCAATAGTGTTTTATTTTTCATCTAATAAACTATATATTGTAGTGTTAAACCATGATCATAGTGTTCTTATTTAAAATCAGGACAGAGAAAATTGGTTTTATGACCTTAAAGGTTATTGCTTTTTTTTAATTTTTTTTATATAGACTTCGTAAGTTGAAAAAAGAGGAAAGAAAATGCAAATAGAAGGTAACATGCAATCGTGGCATGCAATCCTCTAGGAAATATCCTTAATCTTTTATGTTTTCAAGAATTTTAAAACTTTAAAAAAAAAAATTCGGATTGTAATATGTAAAACGACTTATCCAAAGTGAAAATCGAAAATCGGTTGCAATTGGAAATTCAAAAGAGGAAACAACTACAGTAGCAATATCGTTTGCACCATCTTCGTTGCCAACTCGATGGAAAGATTTAACAAGTAAAGTTTCCAGATTTCCATGGAAAAATAAAGATAAAAACCGCATTTTTACAACGCAGGAAATACTAACTGTTTTCAAATGGCGGTGATGGGAGATATGTGGCAATGTCGGTAAAATCTATCAAACGTTTTCTATTCCACGAACAAAAGAGGATATTTTTATTCGCTTTCATTTATTTTTATTTATATTCTCGGCCATTCGAAGTTCCCTTTGTTGTCCTCAACGATCGCTTGGCTTGTGACCCGAGATAACATTCAAACATTATTGCTGCCTGAGCTTGCGTAAAAATTATATTCCACCAAAATCGAATGCGTTTTCCAACGAAGCAATTGATTATTATTATTACTTCGTATCCATATGTAAATTTATAAGAACTTAAAGAAATAAAAAAAGAAGTAAAATTATTTGAAGTATAATTTGTCTAATCTCCTCATTGAGAATAATTTATCATAACTAAAATTTTGCAAAATAAATGAATAAATAAGTAAATAATTTACAAATAAATCCATTTAAAGTAAAAAATTTCGACATTAAAAAACCGATTCATTATTGATCATTACTTTTCACTGTCAATATTTTTATAAACCACAGCGTCCTCATTTGCAAGAAAACGGGAGGCATATGTTTATTTATTTATTATTATTTTTTATATGAAAGCATTTCAAATTGAATTAGAATGCACTGCAAAAAATTTCGGATCAAATTATGATATAAAATACCGGCATTTTGGGTGCATCATCCTTACGGCTGTTTTTCGAAAGCTCCGTCGTAATATAAAATTATGTTTTTTTTTTTTTTTTTTNTTTTTTTTTTTTTTTTTTTTTTTTTTTTTTTTTTTTTTTTCTAATAATACGTTATTTTTATAACTGTTACTCCTAACCGTTAGGTCAAATTTAACCTATCTAAACCCAGCGTTGTCTACGCTTATTTTGAAAATGATGCTAAACGTCAATATGGAAAAAAGTCACAACTTTGTCAAAGCGTTTGTTGTTCAATTTTTTAATACTTTAAAACTTACTCCAATGCTGTATTACCTGGGCTCGTAAAAATTTGCAGAAAACTGAGAATAAATGATTTGATAATTTTCATCTAGGTGGAAAAATGTCGCCAAGTTGGCGAATTTTAATAAGGTTAAATAACTTAAAATATTTAAGTTATTTATCTATTCTAAAACTCATATAATTCTTCACGACAAAATTATATATATAGTTTAAAATCATCGCATTGCTTCGAGTGCAAGGCACTTAATCTAGGGCTTTTTCATTTTTCTTGGCAACAGAGCTTCGAAAAACAGTGTAAAAAATTCATTTTAGCATAAAATCCATTTTTACCGTAAAATATTACGTATGCCGTAATTTTTACAGTAATATTTTTTTGAATTAGAGTGATTCATTGATTTTACATTTATTATCACTACAAAAACTACTGTAAAGTGAGCCAATGGAAAAGAAAGGAAAAAAAAACTGACCACGCTGTATAACTTTTGATCTAATGATCGGATATTCACGTTCACTCAATCTTAATGGTTTGAGTGGGTGAGCGCAAGTATGCTAACTAATTAGTGCAGACGATATTTCAAGTTACGAAACCAAATACAAAAACGAACTTTCTCTGAATAAACATAATTTTTTTTTCCCCGACAGATTCGGATTTCTGACCTTCGAAATATCGGGGGTAAATCTGGGAAATATAGTCTCCATAGTCTGGAGAGTGATCCAAGGTTTGGACCCCTTAATGTTAATTTCACTTTTTGCGTAGTTCGCCATATGTCGGTAACTTTTTAAGAGAATTGAAAGATTTTTGCGCACATTTATAAAATTCGTTTATCCAAAGACAATTCCTTGAAAAAAAAATTTTTTTTTTAGTTGAGGCTTATTGTTTTATTTAATAACAGGCAAACGATTCTTGAATTGTAAAGTTTAAATTTTTTTTACGTCATTTTGAAGTATGTAATTTTACATGGCGAAATACAAAATTTGATCAAAATCGGTGAAATGAGAAATCGAATTTTAAATATACGAATTTTTCAAAATTTGATTTCTCAGGAACTATTCATCCGAATTCGTTCAAATTTTGTATTTTGCCATGCAAAATTACATACTTTAAAACGACGTAGCAAACTGTATACCTTCCGATTTAGAATTTGTTAGACTATTATTAAATAAAATGACAAAAAATAATAAATATTTACTAGAATTATTTTCTGCAAAAAATTTTCTTTGGATAAACGAATTTTATTATTGTGTGCAAAACATTTTCAATTCGCCTTAAAAGTTCTCGAGATAAGGCGAAACACGCAAAAAATAAAATTAACATTAGGGGGTTCAAGCTTTGGAACGTTCTCCTGACCAAACTATGGGGACCATATTTTCCAGACTGTGGCCATCCCCCATATTGTGGGGGTCAGAAATCTGAATTCGAAGAAGAAAAAAAAGTTATGTTTAGTTCAGGGAAAGTACGTTTTTGCGTCTGATTTCATAACTTATAATATCGTCTGCACTAATTAATTAGCACATTTGAGGTCACCCCCTCAACCCATTAAGATTGAGCTCTATAACGTGAAGATGCAATCATTAGATCAAAAGTTATGCAGGATGATCCATTTTTTTTCTTACTTTTTTTTAAAAAAATTTTTTTAGACGCACTGTACATTAGATTTTCGTTCGTAACATTTTACGGTAAAAATGGATTTTTTGGTACAAAGTGTACTGATTTTTTTAACCAAAGTTTGACCCTGAATTTTTTTTATAGGGTACAGCACAAATTCCAGAGAAGTTCGTCATGTTTTTTTTATATGCTATTTAAAACTTAACAGTAAGAAGAAAAAAAATTATGAAAAAGATGCCCAATAACTTTACGTAAAGAACATATGTGCCGCTATTTTTAAAAGTGGAATTAGTCCAATTTCTTTTTCTTATCTTGAGGTTTTTAAGGGTCAGTGTTTGAATAAATTTACAAATATTGGCAAAAGTTTAATCAATTTGGGTGATGTTTTTAACTCTATAATTCGAGGAAACTTAATAATGTAACAATGATTATTATAATCGTGAAAATAATAATAATAATTAATAAAAGACTTTGTAGCACCTAATAGATTTATTCTACTTTCAAAAATAACAGATCATATTCTGAAAATTTCAACAAAATCAAAATTGTCAGCTATCCAGTCTTGTCTGATTCTTGAAAAGAAAAGAGAAAAAAAATTGTCCTTAAAGTATGAAATTTTCCCAGACTTTTTTGGTAAAAAATTCTATTTCATTGCTACAAGTTTTCTGTTTAAATTATATGAGTTTGCCATTTGGATTATTCAACCAAAATAACAGCCTCAATAAATAACAATTATTCTAAATTTCAATTATTAATATTTGAAAGATAGATCTAAGAATGAAACAAAACTTCTTTTACTTATTCCGACGTTGAAATATGCTTGCCAAGATTCACGTCAAAAATCTATTATTTACTGGCAGAATTGATAAATCTTTCCAAGAACTGTAATTTCTTGTTCAGTGATTGCGTTTTTCTAAGAATTGATTCGCTTTGTCGGTCCAAAATGATTTATAAGACGCAGTTTAGGAAAATATAAATAGTTTCATTTTTATAGGGTTTTCTTATTCAAGCACTGAAACACAACCTTTTTTACTGCATATGCGATATTGAACAATAGTTAATTTATAATAATTTATTTAGTTTATAATTCATATATTTTTCTATTATTTCCATATTTTTCTATTTTCTTTCTTTTTNTCAGTGATTGCGTTTTTCTAAGAATTGATTCGCTTTGTCGGTCCAAAATGATTTATAAGACGCAGTTTAGGAAAATATAAATAGTTTCATTTTTATAGGGTTTTCTTATTCAAGCACTGAAACACAACCTTTTTTACTGCATATGCGATATTGAACAATAGTTAATTTATAATAATTTATTTAGTTTATAATAATTTATTTAGTTCATAATACAAATATTTTTCTATTATTTCCATATTTTTCTTTTTTTTTCTTTTTCTTTATTAACGATTTAATAAATTTTGTCATAGAAATCGGATTTTTACTTACTTTGTAGGCATGAAAGTCTGAACTTAAATATGGTAATTTATTTATGCAGACGATATTTTATGTGGCGAAATAAGGTTAAAAAAATTATAATATAAAATTAAATAATAAAAATAAATAAATAAAAACTATATAAATAGGAAACGTATTTTCGAATTTTAATTTCAACCGATTCCGATACAAATTTTGAACTTTTGCTATTTAAAAGTACATAGATCAAAATACATTATAACTGTAAAGATTTCGGATACCATTTGATTGAATAATGAAAGATTATAAAAAATTTCAAAAAAAATATGTTTTACGTAGATTTATCTTCGGATTAAGAAGTTTTAGAATTGTGATTAAAAAAAATCGCTTTAATAAATATGCAAAACTATATCAATAAACCCGAAGGTAATAATTTTGGTTGTTGCATAAACGTATTAGTAATTCTTTTCTGACAAAAATGTAAAGAGACAAACATAGTTTGATAAAAATAAAAAATAAAATTAGTTTATTGCGTGTTACTTTAAATGCTCATATCATGCCAATTTTTTTCACATTTTAAGTTATTTTTGTTATCAATAAAAAATTACTGCAAAAATTTTACTAAATTTTATTGAATATTCCTGCAATATCTACTTCAAAAATATACAGCATTAACTAGCCGTTTCCTTTCAGTGTCGCGAAGTGGCTTTACTGTGACTTAGGCGAAAAGAGACTTTAGAAAATGAGTTACGATGACGTCACTGCGGAATGTCCTTAAATGTTATTCGTTAATGTAAAGACGCAGTAAAAAAGTTTTTCCTTTAAATTTAATTTTCTTTTTACATTTAAACATATAACAGTTTGGAAAATATTATCATTTGGACCAAAATTTTATGGCAGGTACATCCAAAACTTTTTAGTAATTTTGGATGAAATTTTAATTTAATTATGAATGTTGATTTATATTATATTTATGTTGATACATATTATATTTTAAAGAAAAAGACTGAAAGATTCAGCGACAAAAAAAGCAACTATTGAAAAGGAAACTCAACTGGAAAACGGTTATAAATATTATTGTTTTTTCGAATTAAAAGTGTTTTAAAAATCGTTTACATAAAAATATTTTCAATGTTTTTTATTATTAAACTCTCGAATTATTAAATTATGCAAATTACTGTAGTTTAAGAATTTAGAGTTAAAAATACCTTGATGTTTGTTGAAAATTAAACATCTGAAAATTAGAAAAATGACGCATAAATCTATATATCATTTTATAAAGCTTGAATTTTTGGAACTTTTAGCTAATTTTTAATTTTAAAATTATACTTTTGAATACAATGTAAGATATCAACAAACTTTTTGAGCCTAAGGAAATTTTGTGAAAACTATTACAGATACATTTGCGTATTTTTTCATAAGAATTATTAAATTCAGAGTTTTCCTTAAGTCATGGAAATGTGCTGTAAATTGAAGAAATTAATTACAGCGCACTTTTCATAAAGAATATGAATGTAAGACTTTCTGATACATTAACTCGAGAAAACGCAAATTTTAATAAAGATTAATATACTTTTTTTCTTCTCCTTTTCAGAAACACTCATTCAAAAAAGTAAATAGAGTTTCTGGATTTAAATAGATTGTTTTTATTTCCACATTTTAGGTCATCGAACTCTTGTGTGGAACGAAATTAAATTAATACCTTTTATGGTAAGCATTAATTTTCGTCGTATGCGAAATGTTCACCTGACGAAAGTAAACAATCGTGCCACAGTGAACAAATAAAATTTCAATGGTTCGATGAAACAGCTGCTGCACGATCAATATTTTGAGTAATTATTTTGCTAGAAAACATCTTGAAATTGCTGTTGATTTCTTTCTGCCTCAAAATGATCTTCGAAATTAAACTTTCCGTTAAATGTTAAATATAGTCTAAGAAAAAAAAAACAGTGTGAATCTGTTTTTAAAGAAAGCTACTGCGAAAATTTATTTTCATGACTGCATAACTAAAAAAAATAACTCTCTAGCAGTGCATGAATACATCTTGATAAATATACACTTACAAATTGACAAATGCGACTTGATAAATATAATAACAATTTAATTTGAATAAATATATTAATGACATCATTAACTAGTATTTTTATTAGTATTATAATTAGCATTTGTTTATACTGAAAGTTTTAAAATACATGCAATTACTATTTAATTAGAAGTAACAGTTCAGATAGCACAGATAGTCACAGTGACGTCACAATAGTCAAAAGCAGTCACAGTCGTGACCGTTTTAAATTGTCCCAAAAAGATCATAATGTGGCTTTGGCGTTTTGTCTTTCGACTTCAATTATTTCTACCGGGTTGATAATTACACCGAAGATTGGTTAAACTTTTAGTGAATTTATCTCGTTTTCTTGAAATACGGAAAACTAGTCAAAGCAAAGGGGTAAGTAACAAAAAAGGATGGACAATGGATACTACTACGACTACATTAAAAATTGTAGATGTCTTTTCACAAGAATCTTTTATAACAGTTACGGTTACAATTGACAATTAATGATGCCATCTAGTGGTGGTTTAACAAGAATATTTCCACAGGGGTTACTTTATTTCGCTATGTCACTTAAAAGTCTTGCTTACTATTTTTTGTGACTTCTGACATTTGGCAGTCACAACTATACATAACTGAGACTAAAGTCACTTAGAAACGTTGTTTCAATTTCGAACCCTTGAAAATCATATAAGAACCATTTCACGACTTGTCTCACTAAAGTCACTGGAGTATTTTTGCAATTCGTCTTTTCTGTTCTCATGTTTACTTTTTTAACGAATTTGTTTCATTGAAGCCTCGCTTATACTTTAATTGCATTCACGGGTGTGACCAGTTTAAATAGTTTAGAAGGCTTCTGAATATGATTTTGAAAAAGAATTGGGTCCCGTAAGCGTGTTTATTAAACGTATCCATACAATATTGCTCCCCTGTCTAACCCTCACAGTTTTAGGAAAAAGTTATTAAAAGTAAATTACACAACAATACTTTAATAAATTAATTTTAATATTATCTATTTTAGAAAAGAATTTAAAGATCTAGGACAGGGATGGGCAAACTGCGGCAACTGTGGCCCGCCGGAAGGCTTTATCCGGCCCGCGGATAGAATTTTAACTTGCCGATCCATGGCGAATGTAACAAGTTACATTACACATCCATTATTTTGTCTACTTTGTTTAAAGCTATTTTTTTTTTTTTTAACAAAGTACTGATGACCTTTTTACTTTCTCTATTGGTGGAATTGATTGAAATAGTTAACACAGACAGCTTCAATTGGTGAAATTTTGAACGCACAAGTTCTTTATAGAATAGCCGCAGATTAGCTCCAACTAGCGTTTGTCCTTCTCGAGGATGAGACATGTGAATTCTAACATAGGTGAATTGTGCTTCACATGTGGCAGACAGCGCATTTTAAGCTCCAACGAGCTGATTTTTCTGCCGGTGCGAGTTTTAACATTATTTATTGAGTATGTAAAGTCTGCACATTATTGTTGCTTCTAAACATGTTTGAGTTTTGCAAATCATGACCTAAAGCTAGTTTCCAAAATTTAATATCTCAAGCCCAGAAAATCAGTGCTATGTTTGTTTCATCTTATATATGTGAACAAATGTTTTCAACTAGGAACCTTTAAAAAAATCATTTCAGAAGTAGACTAACAGAAAATCATTTAACCTCGTTCCTTAAAATAAGCACATCTCACTTCGAACCTCAATATAAGGAACTTTTAAAAATTAAATAGCAATTTCATTCATCTCATTAAATATTTGAATTAAAACTTGTATATCGTTTTCTTATTATTTTTACTTTAGCAGTTCTTACTCGGCCCACCAACCTTTATTTTAAGTTACGAAATCAGACAGAATTACGTACTTTCTCAGATTAAACATGCCATTTTATAGACGGAATCGGATTTCTGACCCCAAAACTAGAGGAGGTCATTGTGATCTGGAAAATATGGTCCCAATAGTTTGGTCAGGAGAACGACCCCTTAACGCTAATTTTACTTTTCGCGTATTTCGCCATATCTCGAGAGCTTAAGTGAAGTACTTTACTTTTTTACAAAGTTACTTTTTGCATTGTACAATGCAAAAAACAACATTTAGTAAATATTTATTATTTTATTTAACAGTATATAGTCGTATTCTTAAAACTCGATTTCTCAGGAACTATTCGAACGATTTCACTCCAATTTTATCATGTACAATTACATCATTTAAAATTATCTAAAAAACTTATACCTCACAGCTCAAAATATTTTCAACTAATATTAAATAAAATATTCAAAAATAATACATATTTACTAAAATTTATTTTTTTGCATGGACGTATCATACAATAAACGACATTTTAAAATTGTGTGCAAAAATTATTCAATCCGCTTAAAAAGTTNCAATTCAGAGGGCGCTGCGCGCGCCACGCACGCGCGATGGCTCTGAAACTTTATTAATTTGCATAATATCCTATAATTGACATTTGCTGCGAATTTCATTTGATTCTGATGATTCCTTCATGGTGTTGCATTTTCTACAAACAGCAGTTTAGTTTAGAAGGCTTCTGAATATGATTTTGAAAAAGAATTGGTTCCCGTAAGCATGTTTATTAAACGTATCCATACAATATTGCTCCCCTGTCTAACCCTTACAGCTTTAGGAAAAAGTTATTAAAAGTGAATTACACAACAATACTTTAATAAATTAATTTTAATATATTATCTATTTTAGAAAAGAATTTAAAGATCGAGGAGGAAGAACGGCTTATGTTCGTTGTTCACAAAAATGACGACTGGATCACAATCTGTTTCATTTTGGGTCTGTAGGTAGGTACGGTACATACTTAATTTATGTCGCACTAGAGCTGCACAATGGGCTATTGGCGACGGTCTGGGAAGCATCCCTGAAGATGATACGAAGGCATGCCATCGCAATTTTGATCCTGTGCAGAGTGGATGGCTCTTGTAGCTTTGGTAGCCCGACGGTTTGCTCACGAAGTCGAGCACTTTACAGTATAACTGTTTAATGAGGACCGATACCACGCAGCCTCGGTCCCTACGCAGGCTAATCAATGTGGTCAACCAACCGCTTACTGACTGCAGCCAGTGATGCTTGACTTCGGTATTCTACTGGGAACCGTGTCTTTACGATCATTTCACTGCGGGACCAGTTTCATTTTGGAGATAACTAGTTTTGAAAAAAAATCGGTCTCACCGAGAGTTATTACATTGTGAAGATGGGCTTTACTACTGCGTAAAACCTTTCTTTTCGGAGCGCAAAATCATTTTTTTCTCCGAATCTCTGATTTTAGGGACATAAACCGTACTTCCCTCGTGATCTTCATTTGGATGTCTTTTTCTTCTCTATTTAAAATGGTTGTAGTTACATATTTACATTTTCTTTAAGATTCATCTTAAAATTTTCAAATTATACATAACTTTTACAGTCACAAACAATTCTGATAATAATTTTTTTATTTAAAGAATATTATTAAACATAAAGGAAAACAATACTATTTTTTTAATAAACAATCCAGAAACTGAGCAGTTTTGCATATGGTATATATTTTTTAATTTTAAATAAAATGCTTCATTTTACTTAGTACAGTTTGACTAGTATTGTGTTTGCGCAACAAAGTTTTTTCTTCAGGAGCAAATATCGACCTATTCTTCAGAATATAAATTGCAATTAGGTATATATTGTGTCCAGACACTTTTAGGTTTGTTAAATAATCTGTAGTTTGAATGCATATGAACAATTGGTGAAATTTCTTTATTTCGTAGCTTAAAAAAAACGTGAATGGAGAGATGGTCATAAACGATAGAGAAAAATATTAAAAAAGAACCATCTAATTGATATTTCATCGCAAAAAGCAAACGATTTTAAAAAGAGCGAACTCAAATAACAACATCCTAAGTTACCGTCAGCATTTTTATTTTTCTTAATAATTTGGCAACATCTGAAGTGAGCCTTGAAAGTTTAGAACTAATGCTTTATTCTCATAGGATTTAATTCTAGTCGTCCGCAAAATAAATTTTATAACATTAAAAATCTTTGATTTGCGTTGAAAGCGTTGAGAATGTTGTTCCATTCCTCTACATTCTAAACTATTCTTCCTATTCGTTGAAAACTTTTGTTCGATAAAGGCTTTGTGTAAGAAATTTTGTATTAATTGGTTCGCAACTTTAACATTTAAGAATAATCGTGGGTTCAACTTTTTTCATATTTTCATTATCTAACGTATTTACTCTAATGATTTAGTTGCCTTTAAATGGCAGTAAAATATATGAAGCTGGAAGATACAGTTCAGAATTTTATGTCAAAGATGTTTTCCCGCCTTATATCTTTTGTTAAAAAATGGATATTTATGCCCTATAGAACAGAAACTCTCGCCATTAATTTCTCAAGTGAGTCGAACTATCTAATATCATAAATTTTTATGTAAATAATTAGATGTTTTCTTTAATATTAATTATTTTATAATTTATTACTTATATATTTATTTACTATTTATAATTTTTCGTCTTCCACTTACGAGAAATAAGAGCCTTTTCATCATGAAGCGTTACATATCGCAGTTATAAAGAGGACAAAAATCTTATTCTGCTCTTACTTCAGATATTCAGTTTATACAGTTTATTTAATTTGGTGTAACAATATTAAATTTCAGAACGACATTTGACGATTCAGAAAAACATTTGACTGGCCTTATTAGTTTAAAAAGTTTTCATGATAATTTTACTGCCCTTTCTAAGAATTTTCTTCCTTTAATTGAACTTATCACTCTCAACTATTGAACTTGTGAACCTTTTGGAAATCTTTCAACTGATTATAAGAAAAATTGGAAAATTAGTAGCCTCTACCCCTCCCCGCCTCTTTCGCAACATAAGACATTTTTCAATTTTTTTTAAAGAAAAAATAGCAGCAAAAAGTTATTTATAATGTTTATTTCTAAAAGCTAAAGCTAGTAAACGGATTATAAATAATGAATTATCACTTTCACACAAGTGCTATCTTTATTGTTTTCCTTTATAAAATAATGTTTACTATTCAATTGCAACTATTTCTGGTGTTTAATTGAAAATAGAAATCATTAGTGATTAAAATAAAATAATATCTCATAAAAAAATTTCATTGCAAGTATTTTTCAATATAGAGTAATAATTTTCATAGACAATTTCATAAACACTCTGTCTATTAAAGAGTCTTTTTTATAGTATTTATTTTTATTTTAGTTTGTTTAAATTGTATAGTGCTCTAAAAAAATTACTACCTAGAAGAATTTTAGATCTTATAATTGGATCTTTACTTTCTAAGACTCGATCTTAATGGTTTGAGGGGGTGACCTCAAATATGCTAATCAGTGCAGACGATAAAGTTACGAAATCAGACAGAAATACGTACTTTTTTAGATTAAACATGCCATTTTATAGACGGAATCGGATTTCTGACCCCAAAACTAGAGAAGGTCATTGTGATCTGGAAAATATGATACCAATAGTTTGGTCAGGAGAACGACCCCTTAACGCTAATTTTACTTTTCACGTATTTCGCCATATCTCGAGAGCTTAAGTGAATTGAAATATTTTGCACAAAATTATAAAATTCGTTTATCCAAAGATAATTCAATGCAAAAAGTAACATTTAGTAAATATTTATTATTTTATTTAACAGTATATAGTCGTATTCTTAAAAGTCGATTTCTCAGAAACTATTCGAACGATTTCACTCCAATTTTGTCATGTACAATTGCATCATTTAAAATTATGTAAAAAACTTATACCTCAGAGCTCAAAATATTTTCAACTAATATTAAATAAAATATTCAAAAATAATGCATATTTACTAAAATTTATTTTTTTGCATGGAAGTATCATACAATAAACGAATAAAAAAAAATTTGAGATCTTACAGAAACATTTTAAATCAACAAATATATTATTATATATATGTTGATTTAATATATATATAATATGATGTAATATATACATAATATGATGTAATATATATTATGTGTGATATAATCTATAGATGTGCGATGTAATATCTATAACAGATATATCATTTATATTATTAGTATTTATTATTGTATTTCTTCATATTTTTCGTCAAAATAAGTTCATATTTAATCGTTATTGTTATTATGCTAAAAAATACAGTAAAACACATAGTTTAAAAAAAAGTAAAAGTTGAAATATTTCTTTCTTAATTGAAATCGCTGTATATCTTTGTGCAATATTGCGTGACTTGTGACGACAGAGGGGTAGTGAAGTGTGACACTTTGTGACAAAGGACAGGAAAAGTCAAAAATATCGAAAAAAAGTGTGGCTTTATTTAAGAATGATGTAATAAGTAAATTTTTCGTGTAAATAAAAATTCATATTAGATAATATAATTAAATTCATATTAATTATAATTAAATTCATATTAATTATAATTAAATTCAAAACATTCACACTAATTATAATTAAATTCATATTAATTATAATTAAATAATATTCCCAATAAGTGAGTAATGGATTAAGTTTATGCATGTTACTTGAAATTTTATTTTTTTAGAAATAATAATTCATAATTACTTTTGGAAAATTTTATTAAACTATGGGCGCATTGCACTGAGTATCTAGAATTGTCGAAGATTTTCAACCCTTTATCATTGGTCTAACTACATTGAACATTTATCTTTGTTTTGATTGTTCATATCTCAGATTAAGCTGGCCCAGATTTTACACAACCCGCCGTAATTCAAAACAAATATACTGATTTTTCATCAAATAAATATTTGTTTAATGATTAAACAAAATTTAAGTATCATTTGGATTTTCCCATTATTTATTTCTCCTCTTACTGGAATTCATTTTAATACACATTGCACAGTATATTGGAAAAATTAAGCTTCAGAAAAAAAATTACGTTAAAAAATAAAATTTTCACCAAATTTTTAAAATAATTTTAGGGTTTACTCATTGTTATTTTCATTAACGTCTCTAAATGGTCAATTCATATTTAGTTTGCGGCTATATACGTTTGTTTCGATTCAAAATTATGAGAAAAGAAATCATATTTTCATAGAATTAAAAGTTAAAACAACATTCAAAGCATAATATTTTAATATAACCGGCATTCAATAGCCCATTCAGGGGTCTGTCCAGACATTTTGTGAAAGGTCCGTTTTTTGTGAAATTGTGAAAAAATTACTCCTAATTTGTGAATATAAAATAAACGTTAAGTCACATTCTTTCAACCAGGGTCCGCTTTTGTGAAATTGTGCAGATAGGGTTCGTTATTGCAAAAAAACTTTTTCAATGAATTTTCAAATTGTAAAGACCTACAAGATTATGCTCAACACCGTAAAATTATAATTAAAAAAATTAAATTTTAAAAAATAAAGAGCAATTGCAGCTACTAAATTAGCGATGCAACATATAAATATTTAGTATTTAGCCTATACTGCTGAACGCAGAATATTCATTGCGGACGAATAAAGGAAGAAGCGTCTGTCGATGACAAAATTTTAGTTTACATCTGTCTTTTTCCCCCTCCCCCTTCCTGGGAAGGGTTTATTCGATTAACAATATAATGAAGATAAACAAACTTGTGAAGGGTACGATTAAAAGATAAATTATTTAGTGAAGGGTCCATTTTTAAGTTAAAATATTTTGTGAAGGGTCCGTTTTTATGAAAAGATATTTTGTGTTAATTTGCAAGCATCAACACATTCCGTATAAGCTTGCTTCTAATGTAATCTAATTTTGGGATTTTTCATGACATAATGCATTATCTTTCAGCGTATGTCGTTCCTGAAACCATTGATGCAGCTTCCCCCCCCCCTTCAATTGTGGATTCATAAATTCTTAATCAGATTTTAATTGATTATCGATTTTCATCCGTCCATATGGATAAACTCTCTGAGAAAATAAATTCAATGAAGAATCATAATATGAGTAATTGCAAATTTATTGAAGTTTCAAGAAATTTTGTTTTGAAGTTTTGTTGTTCAGATATATACTTGGAATTTCGATATTTTACGCGCTACACAAAATTGATTCAATTTTTAAGTTTTTTTGTGACTTAGGGTGAGGGTGGGAAAAGTAAAACAATCTATACTCATAGTGATTCATTTGCGATTGTACACAAAACAATGACACACAACACAAGTATTGAGCAATATTTCATACTAAAACTGTCAGAATTATAACAAGATTGGTAATGCGCCAGTAAATTATTAAATGTAAAATCACTTATGTTTCTGTTATATTTATTCCCTTTGTCGTCAGGCTAAACGGCGAAATTGGCTTCAAAGGTGACTCTTTTCTCTTAAATGAATTAGTAGTATTCCTCGCCCGGATTGTACCGACCACAGTGCTGAATATTTCTGCCTTTTATTAAAAAAATTAAAAAAACGAATTAGTATTATTTATCTTTCAATTTTGCTTTCAGTACATAACTTTTAATACTTTTACAATAATTTTTAACATAACTTTTCATAAAAACTGACCCTTCACAAAATATTTTAACTTAAAAACGGACCCTTCACAAAATAATTTATCTTTTTGTCTGACCCTTCACGAATATGTTTATTCCCCGTTATTGTTTTGTTAATCGAATAAACCCTACCCAGGGGAGGGGGGGGGGTAGAAAGAAAGACAGATGTAAACGAACAAGTTTTGTCTTCGGCAGACGCTTCTTCCTTTATTCGTCGGAAATGAATATTCTGCGTTCAGCAGTATGGGCTAAATACCAAATATTTGTATGTTGCATCTCTAATTTGGTAGTACAATATTGCTGTTTATCTTTTAAAATTTAATTTTTTTTTAAAATTATAATTTTACAGTGTTGAACATAATCTNGAATAAATATAAATTTTACGAAGAACGTTGACACCAGAACACACACGGTTGTTTACAAATTCAAATCAAAAATATTCGCCAATTGGCTGAATGCCGACACAGGTTATAATACTTGAGAATATCGCCAATGGCTCGTTTGATCAGATTCGGAGTTTTTCGTAAAAATAGCTACCCTGACTGGTTTCCCTCTGGGCCTAACTCTACTACGTCATCATCGCCTATAGTAACCCGTCGTGAGGCTTGATTCCTTTCTAGGAGGTATTGAATAAACCCTTCCCGGGGGGGGGGCTAAGAAAGACAGATGTAAAGGAACAAGTTTTGCCTTCGGCAGACGCTTCTTCCTTTATTCGTCAGAAATTAATATTTTGCGTTCAGCAGTATGGGCTAAATACCAAATATTTGTATGTTGCATCTCTAATTTAGTAGTACAATATTGCTGTTTATCTTTTAAAAAAAAATTTTTTTAAATTATAATTTTACAGTGTTGATCATAATCTTTACAATTTAAAAACTCCTTGAAAAAGTTCTTTCCAATAACAGGACCCTATTTCCACAAATTCACAAAAGCAGGACCCTGGTTGAAAGAATGTGACTTAACGTTTATTTTGTATTCACAAATTGCGAGTAATTTTTTCACAATTTTACAAAAACGGACCTTTCACAAAATGTCTGTGTAAACCCCTGCTAACATTCATATATCTCCCCCCTTTCAAAACTTGGTAATTTCAATATTATTAAATGTAAAGTTACAATATGTTTCTGTTATTGGTCCCTTCTTATATCTCAACATAGTATCTTTGTATAATGCTTCATTAATTTATTGAATGTTAAGTAACTTATACTTCTGTTGGGGTTATTTCTATATCGTGATCTGTAGTGCCAACTACAATCGCCAAGGTGTCATGGAAAGTCGTAAACATAAGAGAAATATAACACAGTAAATGAAATGGAAACTATTCAATGTTCCTTAGGCTGCCCAGTACTATTTTTGCCGTAACTCATATTAACGAAGTTCACATGAATATTCAATACCTCATTTTATAGTGCGAATAGCAGGATTAAAAGTGGCATGAGAATAATAAATAAGATAAATAATAAAAAAATACACTACCGACGACGCTGCTGCAGGAATTTATATGGTACTTTCTATATAATTAATTTTCGTAAACAATTTATCGTTATGAACACTCGTAGTTTATTTATGATTGCTAAAATCAATGGCCTTACGTTTAATTCGCTATTTTGCAATATTGCTTCATAAGTGCACGGAAAGAAAATTGTATTTAATCCTAACAAAACATGACAGAAAATGATTTATAGAGTGTAAATACACCACCACTGCGCTTATTTCAAAATATATTTTTTTTGTTCCATGGAATCCATTGTTAGTATTTTTATTTTTGTTCGTAGCGTGACTATTTTCTACAGATTTGTACATTAAAGCGCAAAAGCGTTTTCGCGGACTCATAACAACTCTCTTTCTTCTTTTTTTCAATTCAATCTTTTCAACGCTTTTATAAAAATTTGATTGAATAATGATTATAATTATTATCGTGAGGTAGACTAATTCTATTTTACTGATATAATCAATATTTTCCCCCATTCGACTACTTAAAGTCAACTACTATAAAAATTAAGAAATATTTTTAGTTTTCAAATTATGATTATCATTTTCTTTTTATTATCATTGGTATTTTTTCAAAAGAAATTGTTATTGTGCACTCTTCCTGGATACTGTTATAATTGTTACTGTACCATATCATTTTTTACCGTATTCTACTGCTAGTTAAAAACACAAATCTTCCCCTTCTTTTCCTCTCAATTTTCAAATCAGTCCAATCAATTTTTTAAAAAAAATTATTCTTGATTGACTGAATAATATCGAAGATTAAATAATTATTAGTTCAATAATATTGAGAAAATTGAGCAAGGACTGATTCAATTATACATTATTGACTTAAAAATGTTGAGAACATTAAATAATGATTTGTTCAATAATATTGAGAAGATTAAAAAATAATTAGTTCAATAATATCAAGAATAATGAATTGTGATTAGTTCAATAATCTAAAGAAGATTCAATAATGATTGAGAAATCTGAGTGGAGGTGAGAGGTAATGATTGAGGAAATTATTGAGAATTAATGAAGGGTAAATGAACTCTAAAATTAGACTAAGTTCTAACTGAAGGTCAACAAATAGTTGAATTGCGTACTGTTGCAGTTAAAATTTACATGACGCAAAAAATTATCACAGATAAAAAGAAAAAAATTTTAAAAAAATCCAAAATTTAACTTCTCTATCATACTTGGGTCTCACAGAATCCATATTCAATGTTCGTTATTAATATATTTGAATGGAAACTTATTAGATTTAGTAAAAGAAAAAAAATCACTCATTATTCTTCTGCAACTATTGTAAACTTCAAAATTCAAATCCAATTTCAACTTTTTTAAAGCCGAACATTTACGGGGGAAAAAAAACCGAAAACATTTTGCTTAAAATATACAAATGTTCCTGAAAGTGAACGGGGTTAAAATAAAGAGCCCTCCCCCGAGCAACCGCATCTAAATATTTGCTTTGAAAGCAGTATAAATTTAGCAAAATATGTCAGGGTTTGATGAAACAACACGTGAAATGCTTCTGCCATTGTTATTTTTTCTGTCATTTTAACAAAAATATTCCAAGAAGTTGCGCTTTCTCTGAATGTGAGCGCAAGCGATTTATTTTGCAGATGCCTGATTCTTTCTTCTCGTGAGAACATAAGCTAAAAATGTGACAGAAAAGCAAATAAAGTACAGATGTCGGCACTTCTAGAGAGCTCTCCTAACCCTAATGCCTATCTGGAGTATTTTCACCCCAAAAAATTCAAAATTAGACGACAAAAAGATAAAGAAGCCCTGTATGCCTGCTTCAGACGGAATGCTTTTATTATCAATGCCACAGAGAGAAAGCAGACGATATAATTCGGATAAAAAGAGCTTCAATCTGACTTACAAGCATTAAATAAAGAACACTTTTTATTACTTAAGCCATGCTGTTGACCGGATATCTCCTAGTGTGAGATGTAAAAAATGAAAGATAATTTTAAGGCCACTTGAAGATAAAAGCTAACTTTTATCGCTTAGCGTTCCAAGTGGTAAACAACTTTTAATTCTTTTTGAAGTCAAGCACTTAAATTTCGAGACTCAGAATAAAATTATCATCATTGCCGTTGCTGGAAGTATTAAAACATCTATTGTTCGAACGATAAGTGGTTGATTTGCCTGGAGATATTTGAATTTTCTTTTTCTTTACTAGGAAATTGAAATTAGATATTTATAAAAAAAAAAAATTATCAAAAACTTCATTCAAGATCTATGATGCATATAAAAAACAGGGAAAATAGGTTTCATTCCATTTTTTTATTTCTCGTGGATCACATCAAAACCAGTTTGATTTCTGGTGAAATTTGGAGCTGTTTCTAGCAATCGTCTTTTAATTCCTCTTTTTTTCCATCGGTAACGAAAGAGGTTTTGCGATTTTCAGCCCTTCCATCCGCAATAGCAAAGTAGCAATGCATACCGGGCAGTTGCAGTTAACTTTAAAAGTTAACCTTAATTTTTAAAGGAAAAATATCAGAGTATAGAATACCGGTTATTAACGCGATCAATCAGCGACTGTTAATAATAATCACGTCACAATATAGTTTGCACATTCCATACACTGATATTTTTCATAATCTTACCCATTCTTAATTTATCGTAAAGAAAAATAAATAATTCTTAAACCAGACTTTCTAAAAATGCAAAGGAATCTTTCAGTTTAAAATATTGTGCTGTATTATATTTGGCTGATAAATTATGTTTTGAAATTAATTTTAAAGCCAAATATGGAATCACCGCTTGAAATGAGAATATCATGCGAGTCGTTTACCTCCACAACCTCTAGCGAAACAAATTTCGTCTATCTATTAACTGTAAACGTCTGAATCGGGGATAATCACTCTAAACTTCAAAAATCTAGGTATTGACTCTTGTGTTCGTAAACTACTCTTAAACGTTATGTTTTTCAAAACTTTATTGGATTATTGTTTGTTTAAATACTTTTATTTTATACCTTTCTTTAAATAAAATAATCACATTATGGGGGAAGGATCTAGACTAGACCCAATGTAGCCCTGCCGTTTTGCGAGATCAATTTTATCTTTCCCTCCATGACCTTGAAGTAGTAATAATAGTTTCCCTTTATCAAGAATGTTTCTTGCCTGTTACGGTCATTTACAAACGAAGAATGTGGCATACAAGAAAAGATTGATATTCTAGTTATGTGGTGGCGACCAGAAGATTGACACGGATATGGACTATTGTAATAGATAGTTACTTCAGGGTTCTAGTTTTAGCCTTATTATTAGCCTGTTCCATCCATAGCAAGATACATGTCTCTTCACCAAGCAGATATTTGTAGACACGAAAGGTATTATCTTGGTGCTCTTTGTTCGCCAAGGGTTCGCCATATGTGTATAGGTTCTACAGTCGCTATAATAATTTTCCCATTCCCAGGGACCAGAAGCAACCAGAAAAATATCTGCTGAAATATTTCAAACATCGTGTTTAATTTTTTTATTCACAATCGAAAGTTTAATGATAATATTTATTGTTCTGCATTAAAAAATCATAAGAGCTGATGCCGCCATCCGATATTTCAGGCTTTAATTTTTACGCTACACTTTATGTTTTGCGGCTCAAAATCTATAAGACATAAAAGCCTGAAATTGCGGAGGTGTGTTGAAAAGTGTACAGAGCACAATGGAATTAAATAATTTTAACATTCGAAATTTTTTTTCGAGAATATCAAGTGTTAAACTTACAGTAATAATAATGGTCCGCTCTGCAGCCCTAAGAACACGAGTTTTTCTTTCCTGAAAATTACACTATCTCAGAAAGTTATTGTAATTCCAAGTGCTTTTTTCTCGCTTTGTTTATTTCTAATAGTGATTATTTATCCATTGTTGAAGGAAATTTAATTTATTTATATTAAGTCTATTATCTTCAAAGAAGAAGAAACGGATATTAGATGTTACAAGACATAAATCTTAACATTAAAATTTCCAAAAAATATAAAAAATTTAATTAAGAAATAAAAAATGTCTCAATTTGAACTGATATAAAAACATAGGGTAATCGTTATACATCGTTAACGAGTAAAATTACTTCAAAGTATTATAATTGCTTTTTCAAGTACATTTGATTAGTTTTCAGATCCATTTCAATACTATTATCATATTAATTTATCATTATATGTCGTTAACTAGTAAAATTAATTTTCTATTATTTCTTCTTATTGTATTCGATAATCCCAAGTTTAATTTTTTTTTCTAGTGCATTTGATTAGTGTTGAGATCCAGGTCCATTTCATTACTATTAACGTGATGACAAAATATTTTATATAAAATTATAATAATTATATATTTTATAAACATTAAAATCATTTTTGTGAGGGAAGAAAGCAAGAGTGAATGAATAGCAATCAAGGGAGGTGATAAGGGGAGGGTCTCCTGAAAAAAGCGAGGGCAAAAAAAGAACACTTCAATATGAGGTGACCGGGTTCGAATCCCAGCGATGGCTGGTCGATGTGAATTGCACCGACCACAGTGCTGACGTAAAATATCCTCAGTGGTAGATAGGTCATGGGCTAGAGTTCCCTTGCAGTGAGACTAACCGTGGAAGGTTTTTGTGGTTTTCCTCTCCATGTAACGCACATGCGGGTTAGTTCCATCAAAAAGACCTCCACGAAGGCAAAATTTCTCTCAATACTTGATCCAGGAGTTCCCTTGTCTTCTGGATTGAGTTCAAAATTGCAAGGCTACGGAGTTGAACATTAGTAATCATAAGCCCCAAAAATTGGGTTCAGCTGTTCAATGACGGTTATAAAATAAAATAAAATACAACAGAAATAAAATAAAACGAGCCTCTTCAGGATCTCAAGGTACATGCTCGTGATCACACAATTGAATATAAATAACGTTTTAAAAAATAAATAAATAAAAACCCGGGAAAAGGGGGGAAAGACATAAAATAAGCGGTAAACATTAAAAATATGCGTAGATTAAGAAAAATTAAAAAATGCGAAGATTAAGTTTAAAGGCAAGGCAATCAGAAGTGCCATGTTTTGTACAATTTTAAATTTTCAGATAGGAAAGCTGGGACACAATCATGAAGAATATCATGAAGATAGAGAATGTGCGCTGTAACGGAAATATTCAACAATTTATTGAAAGTTAGTAATCAAAAAATATTAGGCACAAAAATAAAATGGTTAACAGTAAAATTTTTAAAAAACATGACAAAAAATCTTTTAAAAATTATACTTTCGACTCTATGAACAAGCATAATTGAAAGCACTAAATTGGAATACAGTTGCACTCCATTGCAATAAATAATAATGAATTAAGGTTTAAAATAATGAATGAAGGGTTGAGTAAAGAAAGTGTACTTTGGGTGCGATTTCTTGCTTTACTCTATGAATTAGAATATTTTAATTATAAATTAGAGTATTTAGCACTAATTAACTAGAATATTTTAAGTGGATGCTCCTCAAATGACAAAAAATGTATTTAATACGTGAAAGTCCGATCATTAAATTAAAAAGTCATTAAAGATTTTTTTTTCCTCACCATGCACTGTAATATTATTATACCGATTATTCCACAATATATAATTTTAGAATCCTAGTTAAAAATAAAAAGTATACACATTGAGGTTATCAAAATAAAAAGAGAAACAAAAGTGGTACAGCAACCTGTCGAATCACTAGTGAGGAAGGCAGATCTTCAAAAATCAATGCTATTGCGGAATGAAACTTGGAGGTGTTTCAAACAAACGTCTTTCAACTCCACTCTGTTTTCCAATTTTCATATTTTCCGTCTCGCCTTCTTCTGTAATGATTTATTGGCATGTCTTTTTCCTTGTTTTAATGTCAATATGTTACTTCTGCATATAATTTGACTTTTAAGGACAAGATATCTCAAATTATCTCAATCGAACATAGATCACATTTTCGAAGGAAAAATGGTTACCGTTCTTATCTTACCTTTCTGGCAGAGGTTCGAAACCAGCCAAAAACTAGTAAAGTTTTATACCGTTAAAAAATATTTTGTACTGTTCAAAAATTAAATTTTTATACTGATCGCAGTACAAAAATCTACCAGCCATGCACAAAAAATATCAGAAAAAGTATTGGATCATACCATAGATTTAATTTTCAGCATCATCGTTCTAATATTGGAAAGTTTTTATTTATTTCCTTTACAGATGTAGGACTGATTGAGTAAATGTATAGTTAAAAATGGCACAAGAGCTGGGCAAAGTTCAAAGTATACATACTTTTGGACAGTGTATGCGCAAGGAAACAAAATCAAATAGAGCTAGTTACTCCTCGAAATTAAAAAAATAAAAATAAAAAGTCTCATTCGAAATTAAAAAGAGTGAGGCGAAGGAACTATATCGAAAAAAGGAGAAAATGTCTCTTAACAACTCAAGTGTCGTAAAAATCTGTATTTTTCCAAATGATCCCCCCCCCCGAGATCAAAAATATACGAAAACGAAAGTGAATGATAATTATTGCCTCAAATCCAATACGTGAATAAACTATTCATCACATTTTATAAATTTATCATAAGTTATAAACCAATAGAATATGATTTTAAAAAAATTATGCAGTTAATAATTTTACTTCGCCAACTCTAAACTTCAAAAAAGAAGTTCGATTCCAACTTAAACATTCCTTCCAACTTAAATATTCCTTCAGCTATTCGGGGTTAAATTAAATTTGAAATAGAAGAAATAAATCTGAATTTTATAGATATAGAATTTGTTTGTTGTCATTGAGTCCAAGCACGAATTATTCATAATTCTGTTTTTCCAAAATTCTATAATTGTCTAAATGAATAGATTATTGCTCCCCCCCCCCCATTTTTAAAAAATAAATAAATTAGGAACTTAAATATTTACATATTGTTTTGATTTCTGCAAATGCTTTAACATTTTCTGTTTACATCATGAAACTATACGTTTTAACAAGTTTATATTTATCATTAAAATATGTTATAACACAATTTAGTTGGCATAACTTTGTCAAAACACGTAGGGAAATAAAAATAATTTATCGTAACAACGTGTATTAATATTTCTTAATGTATTAAAATTGTTTATGATTACTTATTTTATGATCAGATTTAATTTTTTAATATTGCTTAAAATAAATATTTCTGTAAATCGTCTCATAAATTTAAGCGAAAGCATTTGTTTACATTTTTTAAAATATAATGTTTTACAAAACGAACACTAGATGGCAATAAATCAACAATCTAGGTGGCACTGCAAGTTTATCGGCCTAGAAGAGAGGGCGCTGCGTGCTCTGACGTTGATAACTGGTTCCAGCTAAACTCGGTCGATCAAAGCAGACAAAAATATCAGCCAATCGTCATCATATTCGTGTTTGATTCCATCAGGAGAGGTACTGTAAAATTGCAGGCGGTGTGTTGTGAACCCGCTGTGTTAACATCCCGAAAAGTTCCATTTAAGTCTGAAAACATTTACAAATTCTTCTAGCAACTTTCAATCTCAATTACGACTTGTCGAAGAACGAAATAACATCGCTGACTGCGTTGATTCTATCGCAGTCGTCACCATCATTTGGCTCAAGGTCCAGAATACTGTTAAAACTGGCAATACCAAGGCAAACCGCCGTCGCAAGAAGAGCTTACCGACCGTCAAGATGAGAGAAGAAATCCATAGCGCCGCTAATTTCCTCACCAACATGATGAGGCTAAAAGACAATGTCAATCAGATCGACGTGAATAAACTGGAAAAATTCCGTAGTACCCTTCTTGAAATGCTGATTACGAAGTACGACGATCACTGGTTTCCGTTCAATCCTAACAAGGGATCGGGATACCGCTGCATTCGAATTAACCACAAAATGGATCCGATTTTAAGTAAAGCCGGAGTCGAATGTGGTTTTCCCGAAGAAGTTCTGAAGGAGAGATTTCCCAACGAACTTACAATGTGGGTTGATCCGAGGGAAGTGAGCTATCGAATCGGCGAAAATGGAAGCATCTGTGTTCTGTACGAGGGCTCTGAAAAGACCGATAACCGACAAGATCGAACGCCGACTGCTACGATGGATTGTATCCGGAATTCAATCGGCCGTATGTCCATCTCCAAGTCTATTTCGAATTCCTCCGACGATATCGGTAGCTGCAGTCCTATGTCCATATCACCGCCAACTCCCGGATTTGAGCATTTGAGTACATGTAAAAGTGAATTCAGCTTCAATTCCGATTTCATCATGGAGGCCAGAAACGGCAGTTTCGTGGAGTATGTCAGCAGTTAAAAGTAAATCGGCGGATTTATTTTAAATGCTTTTTTTGTTCTCATCGCCAAACGACCATCACCATTTTATTCCATCACAAGTCTCATAACTATCATAGATCGAGGAAATTTAAATCTGTTCGTGATTTCTATGGTGATAATATTTATAGCGAATCAAGTACAAAAAGAATGAATTTTACATCAAGGGACCATCAATCCCATTTGTGATAAATTCATCTCTGATTTCAAGATATTCAAAAGATCAACCAAATTTGATTTTTGAGATGATGGTCGTTATGAAATTTTTCTTTGTTAAAATAAGTTGCCTCTTCTATTTGCATTAAAACTCTACACAATGAATGGACTTAAAATATTTAGTTTTCCGTATTATAGATTTTAAAAGCTATTGATTGTTACAAAATGCATTCTCATTATAGATTATTTGACTACGAAATGTATTAATCAAACATGGAGTGTTTGCTCGTGTTTAAAGGCATATAAATCATCATTTATTAAAATTCGGATATATTTTTTGAAATTCTAAGGTGCTTAATATCGTTTATTAATTTGTGTTAATTTGAAACACATTTAGGAATTTTACAGAATATTGTTTTGCATTAAATGGAATATTTTGTGAGTATAAAATACTTCTAAATATTTAAATCACCATTTCATTTCTGAAATTTTCTAAAGCTTCCATTTAAGTTTTGCGTTTAATTAAAACACTCTTTGGAAATTTTATTGAAAATTGTTTTCTATTAAATAGAATAATCTAAATAAAAATACTGCCAAAAAGAAGTATTTTTTTTTCTATTAAGTTTTTAATTCTGAAGCCTGGTGATTAATATATTTCTAGTCATTTTAATGCATTCTATTTACAATTTTAATTAAATTTTTACATATTTTATATTTGATTTATGTATAAAATGTAAGTTTTCTTTTAATTATTTATATTTTTACAACCGTTTACTATTACATATTTATCTGTGAATAGTTTTAATACTGACTACGAAGAGGCTTCTTATGCTACAAAGAAAAAAATTCTTAAGTATGACTATCTTTTTAAGTTCAACTGCTTTCAAAAAGTTTGTATTTATGAGGGTGTTTTTTTATACGCAGGGCATTTGATATCTACCTGACATGGAATAAAACGAAAATTAATCTTCAGCGAATGTGATTAAACTAACGATTGTCTACTGAACTGCTCAGTAAGGTGGCATTTAATATAGTAACTCTTAATTTCAAATCTTAAATACCTACTGACTAGCTTTTTTATTTTTTCTCAGGATAGGAATTGGCTTGATTTATCTTTAAATTTTTTAATCAATTTTGTTTATTGTGAAAGTAAATTTTCATGCTATTTCATTTTAAATTTGAATTTTGTTATAAGTTCCTACTAAAAGAAAAATTGAATATACAAAATTAAATCTACTTTTTTGCCATTTTATTTGTAACTATAAATAACTGTCAATTTTTAAAGTTATTTTTTTCTTTTTGTACTTAATATTTTTCCAATTTCTATTAAAAATAATTTTCTTTTAAATATTTTTCCATCTTGACTCAAAGTGAACTGTGACATTTTTGATTGTTAAGTTAGGTCATTTGATAATTATGAATTTTCGATGATTAATAACTCATGAACTGGTTTCTTTTTTTTGGGATCAGAAATATAATGAAATTCTTTCCATTGCTCTTATTGTTTAAACTTAAATAAATTTTTTTATTTGCTAATTTTTCAGAACTTCAAAATTCTTTTAGATTTTATGCAGAATTATCTTCGATTTATTAATTTTTGTTGACTTAAGAAATGATTAATATTTTTGTAAATTTATTATATAATAATTTATCTTGTTTGATGAGCGATTACTATAAAATTCTAAAGGTTTTAATTTAGGCAGTGTCCTTTGTTTTTATGATTAATAGTAGTTATTTCTATATAACTTCTAACATTTGGTAACTATATTTCTTCATGCAATTATACTGTATGTATTTTGACATTTTTGCAATTGCTGTTGCTTATTTCATATATTTTAAACAAAAGAAGAAAAATTTTAGAAAAAAAAATCGAAAAAATTCAAATAAACAAAAAAGGCAATTTGGCTGTTCTACTTCTAAAGATTGTTATTTTTTAATTGGTAATAATTGTTGAGAATAAAAAGTGTTATTGAATATCAAATTCAATGCGTAATAAATTTAATGAATTCCAGCATAATTTACAATTACGTTTTACTAATTATTAAATCCATTCACCTTTAAATATATTTTCTATTGCTTACGAAATAAATTTAACTTTGCAAAACTGGTTATGAATAATTTAATTGCATATTCTATAATCCATTTATTACCTTATTAACAATTTTTTTCGTAAAATAGTCAAATTGTCGAGGTGAAAAGCCAATATTTTTTTCCTTCTATTTTTTACTGTGTAGGAAATTACTTAGTTTTTAGCTGATGTAGTAGAAATTTTTAAATATGTTTTGATTATTTCATTTATTGTAGATATTGCAATTTTTTATAAGCGATTGTTGCTATTACTGGATGAAATGACTCGTCAATGCTTCTAAAGATTGTTAGAAGTCTTAATTTTTATTTGCCTTTGTTTCTACCAATCTCAGCGTTCTAAAAAGTATCTGTAATGGGTGACTTAAACGAATGTTCAATTTAAATTTACTAAATTCGACTTAATTTATCTTAAAAATTAATGATATATTATTGGGGAGAAAGCTTTAGCTAATCGCCACACTGAATGTAAATTTCTAGTTAAAAAGTATAGTTTTGTGTGTAACGTGTTGAGGCCTGTGAAGGAAATTTAAAAATGTACTTCCGAGTTGTTATTTTAATTCATATTGAATTATATTAAAATAATAGCTTATTAAACTCACTATTTAAATTATAAAGAACTGCAATTTAAAGTAAAATTTTTAAAAAAAAATTCTAACACACAAAACTAAACTTTTTACTTAGGATCAATATAATTGCAATATTTGTTGTTATAAAATTTAGTAATTAATGCATCTTATCGAATAGTATGTGTTTTCTAGTTGTTTAATGATCTCCAATATTCTTTTTTGTTAACGTTGGAAATAAATGCAAGGTTCCGAACAAAAAGAGGGAGCCAGCCCTTAACTACATGTGATAATATGCACTATACCTTACTTGATATGGTTAAGGTTTGCCATGTAACTATGACCATGACTGGTGATGTGATCTTGCGGATATGTATCTGCAAGATTGTTTTATTGTGATGCACAATGTTTGAATATCTGGTCAAGTTTAATTTCAAGATTTTTGTTTGACTGTGATTTCTTTTTTTTTTCTAATTAGTATGTCATTATTAGCCTTATTCTAAGGATTGTGCTACATTCTCAAAGATAAATGAACAAGTAAGTTTTGTTTCAAATTTCTCCCTCCACAAAATTGTTTCACATGATGTGCCATAAAATTAAACAACAGATGAAGTTTAATGTCTCTAAAATGTGATTGTAGTGCTTTGCAGTCCTCGTAACTTTTTAATATTCACATTGTATCGATATTTTATATTTACTTTCTGCAACTTTTATTACATAAATATAATCTATTAATTATTAATACTGGTTTATTTAGTATTAATTAAGTGCTGAGTTAGATAACTAATTGAATATTGCTTAAAATGCTCAAATCGTAAGCAAGAAATATTTTAATTACTAATAAGGATCTATTGTTAGTTCAATAACTAATTATTAGTTGTTTAAAATATTCTAATTCGTTGTAAAATATTCTACTAATTACTTATAGTTCTATGTTAATTATGGCCTCATTTCTATGTTTAATTACTGTTTTAAATATTCAAATTCTAAATTTTTTAAGGTTAATCTTGAGTGTTTATACTCTACTTTTCAATTGAGTATTCAAAAGAAAAAGTGTTAAAAATTATGTATATATTTGTCGATATAAAACTATTAAGTTTATTTCAAATTCAGCATAAAAATAAACATTACTATTCTATTTCTCTATTATTTTCACTAAATTTAAATTTCCAATTTTTTCCCTTTGACTGAAATTGCAATTTGAGAAGCACTTAATTGAGTAAAATGTTAAGTTTTAGAAGCACTTAAAATAATAGAGCTTACTCATTGGACTCCATCTGGTATTTAATTTGAAATGTGATTGTATAATGTAAAGTTTAAAAGAACATGCATAGCCTGAGAATTTTGTAACCAGTGTAAAAAATTATCAACTTCGTATTTCGACTCTACCAAGCGGCATGAAAGTTGAGGCGTGAAATATCATTGTGTCGCTACATCCTAGTCATTTTGTAGCATGGAATGTGCATTTTTATGGTGTGCAGTAAAAAAAGAGTATGTGTTAATTCCTATGAAGACCCATTTTTCACAAATTTTACGCACAAAAAAAATGTAGAATTTTGCTAAATAATTCAGGGAAAACGTTGTAGGAGTGTCTGAATGCCACCATTTTTAAATACAAACCATCTCAATGGACTGGCTCTTTTTTCTTTTTAAAACTTCGTTCAGGGCCGTGCACAATTTTCAAATATTTCTATATAATTGTCTTCTAGTTTTTAAGCCAAACTAAGGCCAAAGGAATGTATCTAGTAACTATTCTGAACTATTATTTGCGATGTGACGCGTGCGCCGTTAGATTTAAATTTTTTAAACTCCTGCCACTCTTAAGGGGCCGAATTTATAATTTAAGAATGTAATTAGGGATTTACTTAAATTTTTAAGGAGATTTTAATATATGCCTTTTAAAATAAGATTTAAAAAAAAGAACAGATATTGCGTAATTTAATCAGGGGTCTGTCAATGTTTTTCTGAGAGGTACATATTTTGTGAAAGTTTAGACATAATTTGTGAAACTTAAAAATCAACACAAAAATATGGATTTATCGTTTCTTACGGGATAAAAAAATAAAATTTTAAGAAAAAGTTTTTAATTTTGTTATTCAATTTCTTTGAGTTAGTTTTTTCAAATTTGGAGGATTGCTAGTTATTTTGCCGGTGAAAAGTTCATTTAAACCTTGTCCTGATTTCCTTCAAATTTGAAATAACTTCAAAGTTATTCTACAATAAATTCTGAAATTTATGACAACTGTCCATTGTTATTAAAATTATTTAATTTAGCCAGACCCAAAATGAGTCGATATTGTTTAAATTCGGTCCCTTTTTTGTAATAATTTACACAGTGACGGGTTCAGTCAGTTCCATCCCTGCTACATTGTGCAAAAAAGTGCATTTTAGCAATAGTATCTTTTGAACTATGCATTACTTAGTAAATTTGTAAAAAAAAACAGGAGTTTTTTTACATGGATATAATTTAAAGAGATTTTAAAAGTATCAACGATATGTTCAAGTATCCAGTCAAATCTTAACATTGTCAAGGGGCCACTGAAATTGAATGCTGTATTTTTACTGTCACTAAAATTTTACAGCTGTGGCAAATAACCAATAAATTTTTAAATCTCATAAATTTTCCCAAAATCTTAAAACTTTATAGTTTGTTATAATAATAATTAGTTATTAAACTTTTTAAATTTCCCAAAGTTTCGATGATGAAAAAAATTGTGCAATTAGCAAATTCGGGTAGATAATTTAATGTTGTAAATAACGTGATTTTATATGTTACGTTTGTAAGTGTTTATTTTTCATTTAAAATAACAAGAAATCATAATTCAATAATTAATGTATCTTTTTAATTTTGTTTATAAAAAGAAGAGGAAAAAAAAACAGAAAATTATGAATATTAAATTGTTTAACCTTCAGTGCTATTTGCACAGTTTTTTTGTTTCAAAGAAATTTTATGAACTGAAGAGAAATTCTGTGCCAAATAAATCTGTTACTCAGTTAAAAACTTAAAATTTTGTGTTTTCTAATAAAAAAATTTATCTAATATTTTTTAATGGTAAATCAATATTAGCATCTTTTACACACGCTGTGGGAAGCCTAAACATTCATTTCTGTAAATGATTTACTTCTACTTTTGCAACAAATCTATTCTAAAGGAATACTTTTATTTTCGAATCTTAAGCATATTTATATTGGATACTTGATTTTAACCATATCAAAACTCATTAATTGGTTCCACAAATTGCTTAGTTTGGAACGAAGGTTTTGTCTGATAATTGTATGGCTAGTAAAAAAGCTCCTGTTTTTTTTTTCCGTAGTGTGTGTCAATGTCCATTTATTTTTCATGGCTTGCATGTGTTATGAACAAGTATATTGAATGTACAAGTTTAGTGCTTGTGTGGTGGCAATGAAGGGTAATTGCATGGGTTTTATTTTTTGTTTTTATTCATAAGGCAGTCTCTGGTAGATTGACCTGTTTAATATCTTAAGTGTGATATACCTTTTTCGGTGGCAGTTGAAAACTGTACAATTCTTCCTTGTACAAAAACATTGTAAAAAGCTATTTTTTTCTTTGTATTATAGTGACTTATTGCATATTTGTACAGTAAATAAAAAAAACTGTGTACAAATCAATTCTTTAGTTTTTTATTTTGTTTAGTGCCATTTTAATATGATTTCTTTTCACATTTTATAGTATCTAAATAGCTGCCAAATTCCGAAATTTTAACGTGACACTCCAAAAAAATTTGTTTTTATAATTTTTATGGATTTTTTTTGGTTCGACTTTTTTTCATGATTTTATTTTTTTTAAACTTTATTCAAGAACATTACTTACAACCGTCTAGAATGAATGTAACAACTTTTACTATTTCAAATAGTTAATTTTAGAATATGTTGATCATAAGTGAAGGGTGCGTAGTGTTTTTAAAAAGTGTTTTTTTTTATATACGATTTTTAAAAGCCCTTAAAGGTGCTTTTTTTTTCGGGGTTTGTAAAGAGTGCTTAATTATCTATCTTTATTTTTAAAAAAATTTATCTTTGCCGTGTTCGATTGTCGTTCTAAATTACAAAAAAAATGCATGATTTTTGCAATTTTCTCTACTGTATTTATCAGAAACTAGTTATTTTATCATGATTATGTAAAGTTTTAGAAAATGTTTTTGAATTTAATGTTTATAAATTAAGAACTTAAAGTGATAGAAGGAAATAATTTTTATTTCTGCACATATCCTAATTACGGGCTTCAAGTGCATTAAACCTATTTCGGAGCAGGGAAATTCTCACTTTGGAGCAGCAAAATTACCTAATTAAGAGCATATTTTTTCTAAAGAAAAAATTAACTGCAGTCATGGTAGATAGTATGTATATGTGTATATATTTATATAATATATATATGTTATATATAAGGATATTAACCCATAAAATCAAAGGGAAAAATACTTAATTTTAACATACAATATGAAATCTTTAACAACTGAGTATTCGAACAAATTTCTTTTGCTCTAAGGACATTTATAAGTTTACAGACAGATGAACGTAAAATAATTTTTCATTCAGATAATAATTATACTTTTAAATGTTATATCTTTTTTTTTTCTTTGGAAAGTGATTAAATATATTTTTTGAGTGCTTAAAAAGAACTTAAAAGGTGCTTATTTGTTGTTGAAAAATCTGACTACGCACCCTGAAATGTTTTTTTCAAAATTCAAATCCTTTTAATGGAAATCACAATAGTATCTTGTATAATTTAATAAATTTTTTCTTTCCAGGTGTGTTGACTGCTAGGAAGCTTCGATAAATGCTAGAATTATCTAATATTTTTCCTTGATAAATTATTTGTGATTTAATAATTTTTAGTAGTAATTATATTTCTTTTTAAATGCATCCTAGGTTATTGTATTAATTATAACTTAGATATTTACTAAGTACACCTTTTCAAAATAGCCCTGATAAATTTACTGAAATAAATTTCGATTGCGTCAGGAAATCATAAAACCAATAACGATTATTAAAGTGGTTAATTCCAATTTAATTTTTTATGTTTTGAATTATATTACTAACTCTTTTTCTTTATTGGTTACATGTAATGTATGTGGGCTGCTAAAAAATTAGGATATCAAATGAGTTTCAAAAACTCCATGGCAAGTAAAATTTTTTGCTTAAAATTTAGAAAAAGAAGCCTAAGGAAAAATTTTAATTTAGGAAATTTATCATTTAAAACAAAAATATTAAAATACATATATATTAAAAAAATAATTTTTTACCTAAACCATCTCCCTTCAAAATTTTTATTTCTTCCCAAGCGAGTGTGCCATTTCTGTTTATATAGCAATTTTAGGTTTGGAAAAAGCGTTAATGGAAAATTTATGAAATTGTAATGGTTGAGTAAATTTTTAAATTGCAATTATTATTTTAAGGATATTTTGATTTATTTATTATTTTTTTACACTTAAGATTTCTTAATTTTTTTCAGGGTTGATATAAACTTTTTAAAATGTTAGGAATTTTTTTCAATTTAAGAGTGATTTGTAGATGTATCACATTCTTTTAAGTAGCTAGAGAACATATAAGAATAATATTTGTGCCTACAATTAATTAATTTTTCATGCTTTTAAGATAATTAGTATTATTGGTATGACTGATTATTTTTAAAATTAACGTTTATTATCTTAAACCCGTTTAATCCCGATTTTGTATAATGAAATAATACAAAAAAGTGTTAAAATCTAGGTATTTCTCTCGTGTGGCACCTCATATATTTCTCTATCTATTGGCATTGTTGTACATTATATATTTATTTAGATTCCTTTTGTTAGGTTATCTAATAGGTATTAGGTTAAGTAAATGTTGAATAGTTAGTAATACGTTAAGTATTTATTTAGAATAATTCTCTATTTTTATAGAAATAAAAACATAGTTGTGAAGTAATTATTTCAATTTATTTTTGTTCTTTTCCATAATGGCTGTAGAAAGTTTTTTTCTTTTAATGGCTATAAAAATTCCAGCATTAACGGTGCCGCGTCAATTTGGTAACGGAGCTTGTTTGCTTTTTTTTTTAGGAATAGCTTATGTATTACACGATACTGAAGATGGCTGATTTTAATACTTCTGTTGTTTACTATGCTGAAATGTACTGAATTTATACTTGCGTTGGTTTGCGGGATTTAAGGGCTGTCGGGCAGATTTAAGTTATTAATAAACTTCAATACATAGAGCACTTAAACAATATCGCAGGCATCTCTTGAAAATAGTTAAAATTGAAATCAAAGTTCTTCCATACTCTGGTCAAGCTGCGTGCAACAGCTAAGCAGTAAAAAAAAAAATTTTTAATGCATATATTGTATTAAATTAATTAAGGTGTTAGAATTAAAGGAAGGGGTTGAAGAATTAGAATATTTAAATACATTTTCTCTGTGCATTCTGCTTGTTTACCATTAAAATTTATATGTTGTACAAGATAATTTTGAACGGTGATCAAGCTGATCGCCAAAGGCGGGGCTAGTATATTTTATAAAGTAATTAGCTGTTTTCTACTCTTAAGCACTATTTCATTCAAAAAGTTCCTTCTAGCTCAAACACTCAGTTTCAAAAAGTTCCTGCTCCTTATAATTCTACAGGGTGCTTAGCGTTTTTAAAAAGTGCTTAAATGTGCTTATTTTCGTTTTTTGAAAGTCCTTAAAAGTGTTTTTTTCATCGGGTGTTTTTAAAAAGTGCTTAAATGTGCTTATTTTCGTTTTTTAAAAGCCCTTAAAGGTGTTTTTTTCATGGGGTGTTTTTAAAAAGTGCTTAATTTTCCCTTTTTCAAAATGAGATTTTTCCTTTACTATGTTGATTTTTGCATCGAATTATGCAAAAAGACACAGTTCACATTGTTCTATTTAACGTAAAGTGCTTAGAAATATTTTTTGAGTGCTTTTAAAAAGGTGCTTATTTTTTGTTGGATAATTTGGCTGCGCACCCTGTTCTAGATCTAGTTACAGATAACTAAATATTTAATTAACTATGAAGGGTTAGAATTTTTTTAATTCACCCAGACGAATGATAAAATATCTTACCACAATGCATATATATATATTTAAATAAAATTAAAAAGAAACTGCCAATGATTTGAAGCTGGTCGTCAACCGGTTGTGTTTGAAAGCAACTGGTATTACTAAAGTTATGAAGGGGAAAAAAAACTATAATATCTGTATTAGAAGCCGTGGTGGTTCAGGGGATAGGACGCTGGTGACCCGGGTTCGATACGAATTCCGCACCCACAACAGTGCTGATGTAAAGTATCCTCGTTGTTAGACGGATTATGGGTCAGATTTCCCTTGCCTTCGGGCTAGCCGTGGTAGTTCTTCCTCTGTGTAACGCAAATGCAGGTTAGTTCCATCAAGAAGTCCTCCACAAAGACAAATTTCTCCCAAATACTTAATCCTGGAGTTCCCTTGTCTTCTGGATTGAGTTCAAGGCTACCTACGGAGTTGAACATTGATAGTCGTAAACTCAAAAATAGGTCGCCTGTTCAACGACGGCTATAATACTATTAAAAAAAAATTTGACTTTAAGTTTTTAAAAGCATTTTCTCAAGATCAGCATTCTTCTATAATTCATAACACGACATCCTTACTCAAAATCTATAAAGGTTATTATGATGAAATTTCGAGACTCTGTTAGTTATGAATTATATTTATTTTGCTGTAACATTTGTCATTTTGCAGCCATGTAAACACGAAAAGAATACTATAAATTTTGTGTTTTCCTATATAAAGTAGTATATTCCTGCAAGTTTTTTTTTTGAAAATTTTTAAGAAATTTATAGTTTTTTAAATTATATTTGAAGGGTGGAATCACACGCACGTCCATAAGTGACCGGTATCCGTTCGTAAACTTGATATTATTTACATTGATTACTATATGATAAATCAATATAATTTTGATTGTTTAGTTCATTTTATATCCCAATCAAACTAACTGTACACATGTTCAGCCAGAAAAAAAATCTTGTTTATTTTTTTTCTTGAGAAATTAAACATGAACCTTGGAAAGAAAAATTAATTATTTGTTTCTTAATATTATAGTTAAATGAAAGAAACTAAGAAAGAAAAAAAGCCATGTCTTGAAAAGAAACTAAAGTGGTAATTATCGTAAATTTATAATAGAACGTTTTACCTAGTCTAACGTCACTTTTTTACTGTTGTTCATTTACGTCGCACAAGAGCTACACAATGGGCTATTGGCGACGGTCTGAGAAACATCCCTGAAGATGATCCGAAGACATGCCATCACAATTTTGATGATCTGCAGAGGGGATGGAACCCCCGCTTCGGTAGCCCGATGACCTGCACGCGAAGTCGAGCACTTTACGGTAGAACAGTTTAACGAGAACCAATACCGCACACCCTCGGTCCCTAAGCACACTGATCCAAGTGGGCACACTGACCGCAGCCAGTGATGCTTGACTTCGGTGATCTGCTGGGATCTAACGTCACTGAGTTGACTTTAAGTTTACTGGCATAAAAACGAGTTACACTCATTTTATTGAACTCACAAAAAAAAGCAAGAAATATAAAATTGAAAAGTAAAAATTGTTAAAAAGGAATACCTCAGTTCAAGAGTTTTATTTTAATGTTTGCATACTAAATTTTTAATACTAATTTTTACTAATTTAATTTAATACTAATTTTTAATAGCTATTAGAATAGCATGGGCAGTTGATCGGGGTGCTGATTCGTATTATTTTATTTTTTTTTTCATATTCTTTTAACAGCGCCGGTAGGCTTTATTTAAAAATCACAAAATATAGATTCTATAATTTAAAAAAACCAACCAGATATTATGTTCTCACAGCTGTAAACTGGAAGAGTTCATCCAAGAGGAGAACAGCTTGGCATTTGCTTCTGAGGAAGACTATGGCCCACACTGGGTTTGCGCGCCATTGAAGATGAACGAGATATTATAAATAGTTATAACCGTTTTGCCAAGTGATTTCACTCCTACTTTTCAATTTCTAAGATGTTCGTATGGAAATAGTGTTATTAATTAAATTTTGCGTCTTAATTCTTAAAAATATCAAGCGGTGATGTTATATCACATTTTAAATAACATAAAGATGCTGAGTTTAAATACAGTTATAAATAAATCTTATCAGAAGGAAAAAAAATTTTCTCTTTTAACGTATATTTTAAAAAAATTTTTTAATCCATTTGACAATTCAGTGATCAAAGAATTTTTAAAGATGGTGAACTTTTTACTTAATTATTTTAATAGTGAAATTACTATTTTCGGAGAGAATTTAAATGTGAAGAGAATCTCTGAGTATTTTAATGTCCTCTGAATACAATAATTGCCTAGGGCCGCTGAAGCATTTTGCGTGACCTTGGTTCAGTGAATCACACATTTATTTGATTCACACAAATAACGCAATACACGTGAAAAATGTATACATAATTATAAAATATGGCATGGAATTTTTCATTCTGGAAAGTAATTTTGAGAAAGTGTTCATGTGCCAGATATTTTTGATTACGTTTTTATACCACTATATTTTTAACTCTAGCCGGAGATAGAGAGCTAGCTTCCCAATGAGGTGACTCGGGTTCGATCCCAGCGATAGCTGGTCAATTCGAATTTCGCAACCGACCACAGTGCTGACATGAAATATACTCAGTGGTCGACGGATTATGGGTTAGAATTCCCTTGCTGTCCGGCTAACCGTAAAAAGTTTTCGTACTTTTCCTCTCCATGTTTCACAAATGCTGGTTAATTCCATCAAAAATTCCTCCACAAAGGCTACATTTCTCCCACTACTTTATGCAGGAGTTTCCTTGTCTTCTGGATTAGGTTCAAAATTACAAGGCTACGGAGTACATTAGTAGCCGTAAACCCTAAATTGAGTTGTCTTTTCAAAGACAGTTATAAAATAAGAAAATTCGAACACTTTTGCTTCAAAAGACCTGCATTCTCCAAGTAACGAGTTACTGAATTATTCATTAGGAATAATTCAGTATCTATTCTATATCGAATTTTATTGTTAACCAAAACGGTTTTTTCACAAAATTAAACTTCTAAAACGTCCGACTTATCGAACTATTCATTTTTAAAGTCTGATTTAAAAGTTTACCAAAGCAGTTCTTTCACAAAATGCAATTCAGTTTACAAAAACCTTTCGGACAACAACATTCTATCGATTTATTCATTATTGCATTTGATTTTAAAATTATTAAAATGCAATTCTTTCAGAAAATACTATTTAGTTTATAAACAGGGTGCGTTTCGTTTTTTGAAAGCCCTTAAAGGTGTTTTAAAAAAGTGCTTAATTTTCCCTTTTTCAAAGTGAGATTTTTCCTTTACTATGTTGATTTTCGCTTCGAATTATGCAAAAAGATACAGTTCAGATTGTTCTATTCCACGTTTTCACAATTAAATCAACCCCAGTCTATTGCGGCGTATGAAAACGCCATTCATTTTGCATGATTCAAAATTTCATGATTTTTGACAATTGTCAAAAACAATGCCGAAAGTTTTTTTTTTTTTTACATGACAGTTAAAACAAGATAAAACCGTCAAATGTCAAAAACTTTCCAACCATGCCTAATTATGATATTTTCTAAAGTGCTAAAAATAAAAGGTGCTTATTATTTTTTTTAATAATTTTGCTACGCACCCTGACAAAACATTTCGAGCAGCAACATTCTAAGTTATCGAATTATTCATTATTGCATTTGTTTTTAAAGTTATCAAAAGCAGTTCTCTCACAAAATACAACTTAACTGTAAAACAGACGCTTATGTTTTTTTTTGTTCTTATTCCTCTGTTGGCAGGTCAAAAATAAACAAAGGAAAAAAGAAAATTCTGTCTTTAGTTTAAACTTATTAATAGAATAGATAGAGCCAACCGACTTTTCATGGTTGGATAATGTTAGAATCCAGTTTGGTTTCCATCGCCTAAAGGGTTTTCGAGAAGGCATAAACGCATTCTCTGTTCTTTCTTAGAACAGTATCACTATTATTATTATTTTATCCTTCAAGGGCGAACCAATATCATTCTGATGCTTTTATCACGTAATTACGTTGCTACTTTCAAAAAATCTGCACCATGAGAAAATAAAAGACGTGAGTTGTATTCATAAGTACGAAAACCACTTCTGTTTAATCAGCAATTTAAGTTCACTGTTATTAAAAAAAGGAGTCTTTTTTTTTTCCTTCACCCATTAGGACAAGGATTCCTAACCTGTGGTATTCGTCCATAGTTTTGCTCGTAATGGTCTGCATGAGGGAGCGTAGTTAAAGCTTGTGAGAAACTGTAAATTAATAATTTTTGAGGGAAGTATATAGCTCCTATCTAAACTTTATTTAAAATGAACAGTTACAGTGTAAAAAAAAAAAAAGGGGGTTTCTCAAAATTGAGCAAAATAGCTCCGAAACAAATATAGTCGAATTTGAAAACCCCATGCAGTCATTATTTAGTATAATAAATTCATGGGTCATAGCGTGTCGTTATACTAAATATTGAATGCATGGGGTTTTCAAATTCGACTATATTTGTTTCGGAGCTATTTTTGCTCAATTTTGAGAAACCCTTTTTTACTGTGTACTGGCATTTTTTATTTTAAAAACCACAGAATTAAAAAAATTTTATAAAAAAATGTTCTTAAACTAGGGGGCTAAGCCTCCCGATCCCTGCCGCTCACTAACTCCGGGGATTGCTTCTCAATAATTTTTGTTTCGTGGCAGAAAACAGTTTTTCTACTGAAATTAAAAGTAACCATCTATTTAAAAGGAATTCTGCTTGCTTACGCTTGGGCTTCCGCTTTCCACGTCTAAATATTATTAGTATTATAAATATTTAGATCTATTGGTGAACAGAAGTTATTTTTCTAAGTAATCATTTTTTTAAACTAACATTTAAATTGTTATAAGGGGCCGTTCAAAAAGTACGTACACAAAAATGGAGAAATTTTAAACCCCTCCCCCCCCCTTCGTACATTACCGTACATAAGGTCTTACTCCCCCCCCCTTAGAGTACGTACATTTTATTAGTCTACCCCCCTTTTACATAAAAATTAAAATAATTATGTTTTAAATAAAATTAAATATTTACTTAAGGAGTGTGTAGGATAAAGTCAAATTTAAATTTGGTGCATGCTTATAAAGTACGTACTTTGTATAATACCTCCCCCCCTCCCCATCGTACAAAACCGTACATAATAGCAAATCCCCTCCCCCCCCTTCGGGATGTACGTACTTTTTGAACGGCCCCTAACATTATATTGTTCAAACAAATTAGTTCACAACCGTCATTTAATATTTTCGCTTAACAAACAGGCGGGTATATTTAATAATATTTTTGCTTGCATTTCATTGTGCATGAAGATTATTCGTTAAGTTTTAAATCTCTTAACACATCTCTTTAACTGTAATTTATAATAGCATATTAATGTTATTTGCACGAAAATAAAAATTGTAAAACGGTTAATAAGATTAGACCACCTTTCTGAATAACTTTAGTGCGGAATTACATTATAATAATAATTTAAAAAAAAAAAACAATTCTCTTATTTTTAAAGTCTTAAATTAAAAGCGTAATAATAACGGTACAAGAAAATAACTTTAAATTAGGGATACAAAATTATTGATAGAAAAACAATACAAACTCAGGATTGCGAGGTGGAGAAGTAATTGTGCAATAATTTGTTTGCTTTTTGATAATTGGTCATGGTTTACATTAGATTTGCGTATTAGGTTTAAGTACCTTACAATAGGGTCACCATAGTTTACATTAAGTTTATTCACTAAAAATTAAATTTTAAAAATACCATTAGAGATGAAACCGAATTTACCATGAAAAGTTCCTCCGCGGTGTGGTGTCCTTTTAATTAAAGAATAAGGTTTTGTATGTTTTTAGAAATAGATGCAGTTTAAATTCGTTTAGCTTAAAGTATGTTAAACTAAACTTTTATTAATGAAATCGAATTTGAAGTTAAACCCTAACAATGCTAACTTTATTATAACTGTATAAATTTTTAATTAAGTAATATGCTTTTACTTTACATTATTTACTTTTAAACTACGTTTCAAATCATGAATTAATTCCATGTTGCGAATAGGGGCATTATGTTTTATAATATTTTGAGAACTTATGTCAATGCACAAATTGTTTTTAACAACTTTAAATTTTTTGAAAAATCTGAACTTCCCCTTTTATGATATTTTTTGCAATTTTTTTCTTCTCCAAAATAATTAATTTAATTTTCAAAGAGTTAACTGAATTTTAAATCAGTTGTTGACCTTGAAACTAATTCCTGAAAGTAAGTTTTGTATTTTTAATAAATAAATATGTCCTTGTTCAAACATTAAAAAAAAAGTTTACCATTTAGTTTGTTGTCGTTTTCTTCAGATTTTATTTTCTTTTTCGTTAAAAAAAAAAAAAAAATTCTTTTGACTTTTTCACATGGACGATTTTGTTCAACGAACCTTTGCAAACAAAGCTTTGTAATTTTTTTTCACAATCCATTGTGTGCCATAACTCATTTCTCTTTCACACAAAAGATATAGAACTCCTTCTGTTCTCTTTCCATTGTATTGTAATGCACGTTTTTGCTCTCTATGAAACTATTGTTTCAAAAATATTCAATCTTCATTTACTCAACTTTTCTCCGCATTACTTACTGTTCTTTCTCTTATAGAATTTTTCTTTCTCCCTTGCGTTAAGCCTAATGCAAACAAACTCGATTTTCTCATTTTAATCTTCTTTTTTTTTCCCAAATAAAGTTCATTAGGCTTTAAATTATTCCAATCTTTCTTTGTTTTCTTGAACTTCATGTTTGTTTACGTAAATTATTCTAAACCATTTTGTTTGAAAATGGCAAAATTTCTTAAAAGCAGTAAAAACTGGTCTGCTAAGCATTTTTAATTTTTCTTTTATAAAAAATCGTCCGAAAACTTCAAATCTCCATTCAAATTAAAAATAATGCATCTTAATGCATTATAAAAGTCATTTGTATATTATAAAAGTATTATTTTTAATGATTCATTTTAAAAGTTCTGATTCGCCTATTTGTTAGCTCATCAGTTATGTGATGATAATATATGATGTTTCTAATTGGGTACTTGTACTTCAAAAAGAAGAATACCTCCCATACCCCCACATGTGACCTATGACGTGAGCTCCATCTAATCTTTACCAGAAAAATGGCGTATTAAAGTTGAGCTAAATTTATCTACATTAATTAGAATGTTAGCCAGGGTTGGCAGGTTTTTGACATGTGACGGTTTAAACCGTCACGTCAAAAACCTCACTGTCAAAAAAGTCGGAAATGTCAAAAACCTATATTCATATGTGAAATTTAATTAATACATAAAATTTACATATTTTTTATAAAGGATAGTGTTTCTAAATATGTTCTAGAAAAAAATAAATTTAAAATTTTGAAGAAACACTTATATTTTGAATAGTAACCAAAATCTTGTACTTTTGAAAACTCACATCTTTTGTAATACTATTATGTATTCATTTTCATGTGTTATTGAAAATCTGCAGTGATATTATTAAGAAATTTATTTATAACCAAATTTAGTGTATAGTATAGATTATACTAAAAATTAGACATTTTTAAAGATAAACATTAGCAGTTTTGTACATTAGACATCTTCTTTTAAAGAAAAATCTTTTTAATATTCTTTTAAATCTTCTTAATAATCTTTTTAACATAAGACAATACAAATTTAAGTGCTTTCTGTTAAATACACAGAGTAGTTAGTGTCGATTTACAGTATATTCAGCCTATTCATTTACTATGCTGAAAATTTAGTTTATCCAAATACTTGTGAATTTCATTTTGCTGAATACTATATAGTTTTGTTGAATATCTAAATATTCAGCTGTTGAATAATTACTTCTTGCTTTCAAGATATGCATTATTTGTATTCTTAATACAAGTGGAGAAAAAAAAATTAAGAGATAAAAATTGTTTTAAAATGATAAGTGTAATAATTATAAATAAATATAATAAACAATATGAATTATATTTATCATTATTCACAAATATAACTACTTTTAAATTCAAATTAACATACTGGATAATAAAGATATTCGGTATAACATTAAAATTTTTTTTCATACACTTGTATCAAGTTTGTATTTATACAACATAACTTGTAAGTTCCTTATAAATATTAGTTATATGTTCCTTATATGTCAAAAATGCATAGTAATAAACTTTTAATTTTCTTAAGTATCAAAAAAAAAAAATTTTTTTTTTTAAATATAAATATTTAAACAATTTTTGTGCAAAATTTTTCTGCACATGCATTTGAATATAAATTTCTGAGATTTTAAATCTGTTATTTTACCTTAATTTTAATTAAAAAATATTTTAAAACCTGCTGATTACCTTTAGTATAATTAAATTTCAATATAATGCATGGCAACTGTTGGTAGTTTTGAAGTTTATATATTTTCTTGGCAAACTTCAGTTTTTGACGGTTTAAACCAGTATTATACCCTTGTCATGTCAAAAACCACTTTTTGACGTCAAAAACCCAACCCTGATGTTAACTAACGATAAGTTAATTAACTACATATCCGTATCCCACATCGAATGAGTTGAGATATAATTCTTTCTCATCTACTTCTTTTACTTAACTTAGATTTATTGTTTGTTTATGTATTTTATTGTAATTGTGATATATTTTTGTTTCGTGCACCTGGTAACTTTGATGCGCAATTAGTTTGTTTATGTTCGACGTGGCTTCGTGCCTATCTTTGTGTTAAGTCTCTGTGTATATATATGGAGAAAGAATCTAGAATGTGTCACTTAAGAGAATTGATACTTGACGGGCTTGGCTTACTCGAAATAGAATGGAAACAACAGTTGCTAGTGTAAAAAAATGCCACGTTTCAACAACCAATCAGGATCGAGATACGAACATTGCGTCACTTGCAAGTATCCCATTGTTTAGTAAGATTTACTTATGTTGTAAAATAATATTTCAGCGACTTATTTCGTAGTCATTTGTCTAGCTCAGTGATTCTCAACCTTTTTTTTGTTGCGGCACACTTTTAACGATTTCGAAATTTGACGGCACACAATGAAAAAAATTAGATTTAAAGTAGTTTAATTACCTATTTTATACTGTGTTAAATAGTTTGTGATAATAATTTTGAATGTGAAATAAAATAATATATACTACAAAAGCAAATTTATGAAGGGATTAATTATTTCTTTCAACCAATTTTTTATTAGTTAATAAAAGTTATTTATTTTTTGCTAGTTATTAATTGTTAGCTTGCTTTCTGTAGTAATTAACTGTTAGTTTTTTTTTGCAGTAACTGTTATTTTTTTGTGATTTCTTGCTAACTAGTTCCTTTGCTAATTATTAATTGTTATCTTAATTTTTGTAAGTTATCCATTGTTAATTTGTTTATTAATTGCATAGCTTACTTTAGTGATTAGCTCTTATAAAGTTTTTTAAAATTGTGTGTCATATAACACTTCCATCTTATTTTATTATTGTCAACGACAAGACAATCGCCGACAAAGATGTTCACGTGGTTAAAGTGTGGAAAAATTACAAAAAGTATATATGTTTATATATATAAATTTTTATTTAATTTAAACTTTACTTATAATAAAAAAAAGCATTATAATTTTTATTGTATCATTTCTAATATTTGGCGGCACATTTTAAGAATTTGGCGGCACACAAAAGTGCCACGGCACAGTGGTTGAGAATCACTGTGCTAGCTCATTTTGATTCAATTGCCTCCAAGAAGTGGCGAGCCGAGGACCGACAAAGGGGACAATGAATTCCGAGATCGGGGCAATGGGGTACATCAATTCATGGGGTATCAATTTATTATTATCATGTAATTAAAAAAATTTTAAAGCTAAGTATGTGATGAATATTTTGATAAGAATAAAATAGAATTTTCGAGCAAATTTAAGAATGAAGTTTTAGATCATTAAAATCGATATGTTCTTGGCATTTATGAATAAAGAACTTTAAAATATTTTGTCGAAAATAGTAACTTTTTTACCATTGAACAATTTCCCCTACAAACTGAATTTAAAATATGGCTTTAGATTTTTATAAATACCCATATAAATATGTACAAAGCCAGATATCTGCCATGTAAAGCTAGGGGCTTCAGGACTGATTTTATAACAGTCGTTGAACAGCCGACCCAATTTTGAGTTTACGGCTACCAAATGTTCAACTCCGTAGCCATGTAATTTTGAACCCAATCCAGAAGACAAGGGAATTTCAGGATCAAGTATAGATAGAAATATGCCTTCATGGACGACTTTTTACTGGAACTAACTCTCATTTGCGTTACAGGGAACGAAAGACCAAGAAAACCTTACACGATTAGTCTGACGGCAGGGGAACTCTACCACTGAGGATAGTTCACGTTAGCACTGTGGTTATTGAGAGCCGGGAGCGGAATTCATATAGACCAGCTTGGATTCCAACCCGGTTCACCTTAAAGCGCTCTATGCCCTGAGCTGTTCTTCAGGACTGATTGGTGATTCTGACTGGCTAGTTTTTGACCGCCGGTCATAGTTTGAAAATTCTTGGTTTGTAGAACAAGAATTTGTTTATTTTGAATGCGTTTGTTCAATAATAATAATAACAAAAAACATTTAATTTTGAAAGCATCCGTTCAAAGATAAAAAAATATTTCTTATTGAGCTCGTGAGTTCAAGGATTAAAAAAAACATTTCATTTTGAACGTGTTCATTCAGCGATTAAAAAAAAAATCCTTTTGAACTCGTTTGTTCAAAAATAAAAAATAAATTATTTATTTTGAATGCGTTTCTTCTGTGATAGGACTACATTTCTTTTTTGTACCCGTTCGTTCAGAAATCAAAAATCATTTCATTTTGAATACCTTTGTAGCATCTACATTAAATGAGCAACAGACAAGTGAAAGAATTAACGTGATGGAGTTCATCATTCATATTGACATTTCATCGACTTTCAAAACTATTAATATTGTAACAATTGAATTACTGATGCAATAGACAATACAACATTGTTTTGCAATAACAATGCATAACTTTAAGATTCTACAGTCTAATTGGTTCATGTCATTTAATTTGTTATTTCAATTGTTTCACATTATTTCGCTCTAAAGGAAAATAAAAAAAACGTTTCTTACTACCATATTTCTCAGTATTCATGCCCAAAAATAATTGGAATTTCACTTAATTTTTCCAACTCACTTAGCATCAACTACGACTTAAAATAAATCATTAAAAAATCTTAAAAAATATTTCCTTCATTTTTGTTTTTAGCACAATGTGTCATCAGCAATAATTACACATCTCTTTACTCTTCGTTTTCCTCAACCAATGATTTCCTTATCTTTATTTTGACTTAATGAAACTATTTCAGTATTTTATTTTATGCAATATGGTGATGAATTGAATATAAAACAGTACACTGTAACTCAATAAATAATGCCATATGTATTTAAAAAAAAACTACACTAAATACAATGTATAAAAATACAACTATGTATTAAATATGTTATAACCCATGCATAAGAAATACAACTACACTGAACACAATGACTAATATTATGAAAAATAATTATGCAAGTTTTTTTTTAAATAAAATAAATATGTGAAAATCATTTTATTTTTGATTAAATGATCTTACTAAAGTGATTAATTCTATTACTACTAACAGTCAGATCACCAGTGAAATTGGTGTTTCCACCATACTTCACTTGAAATTTAAGCACTCTAGGAAATCAGAAAGTATTAGAAATTTCAATTGCAAGTTTTTTCTCTTATAAATAGACACGAAAGTAAATTAAATAAAGTGTGTTTTTATACACAATAACACAAAAATATTAAACGTTTGTCTAATCTACATCATGTGTATGCTGGTTTATTTTAGTTCTTTATAAATTATAAAAAATAAAAAAAATCAACGTATGGGATAGTATTAGAATAACGCTCAGATTATTACCCCTTTTCATTACGATTCATGTGGTTCATACATTTTGTTTTTGAAAATCATCCAATTTTTTTAAGACAAATTATAACACTTTAATTTTTAGCTTATAATAAAGCATCATAATTTATTAAAATATTAAATGGATAATAATGCTATATGTAATGAATTATATTTTATATTCTTTTTTATTTCTATCATTCATGAGGTTTAGTACATTATTTAGGGAAGTCACAAAACACTCAATGTAATTAGTTACATGAAAGTATAAAATGAAATTCGACAGTTTTTCTACTTTGGTACAAATAAACTACATGGGTTTAATATATTAGTTAATGAATAAATAAAGCATCAGATAATATTGTTACAATTGTAATGGGACGTAACACACATTATGAAGTATTTGATAAAATATTAGTTTAATTACTTAATATCTGTGAGAACTTATTTTTATTTATTTATTTATTTGCCTTTTACAATAGTATTTAAGTCAGGAAAATAACAGAATTTTTCAATAGAGGTTTAATGCTTGATTTTCATTTAGTTAATGTTGTATTCTACTTTTTTTAAGCATATGTTTAATTATTGTTATAATTTTTTTTTATTTATTATTGTTATTAAGTTTTCATATATCTATTGTTATTTTTATTGATTGTTATTATTATTTTAAAATTTTTCATTCTTAGATTTTTTAAAACTTTCAGAATCATTGTCATTTCGTTTTTTAAAAACTGAATAATTCATTCCTTAAAATGGAAAAACTAAAAGAAAGACTAATATCTAAAAAAAGTTTCATCTTAGTTTATTGTTATAATTTCATTTATTTATTATTATTTTCATTACGTTTTTATGTAATCTATAGTTATTTTTATTGACTGTTATTATTATTTTAAAATTTTTACATTCTTAGAGTTCTTAAAACTTTTAGAATCATTATTATTTCGTTTTTTAAGAACTGAATAATTCAATCCTTAAAATGGAAAAACTAAAAGAAAGACTAATATCTAAAAAAAGTTTCATCTCAGTTTATTGTTATATTTCATTTATTTCCAGATATCTGCCATGTAAANTCCATAGTTACTTTTATCGAGTGTTATATTATTATTTTAAAATTTTTACATTCTTAGATTTTTTTAAAACTTTCAGAATCATTATCATTTTGTTTTTTAAAAACTGTATAATTCAATCCTTAAAATGGAAAAACTAAAAGAAAGACTAATGTATACATATATATATAAAAGTTTCATCTTAGTTTATTGTTATAATTTCATTTATTTATTATTATTTTTATTAAGTTTTTATTTAATCTATAGTTATTTTTATTGATTGTTGTTATTTTTTTTTAAATTTTTACATTCTTAGATTTTTAAAAACTGAATAATTCAATCATTAAAATGGAAAAACTAAACGAAAGACATTGATAATAATATGTCTTTCATAATATATACCATATTAATTTTATGTCTAACATAATATATAATAAATAAGTTTGATCTTAGTTTATTGTTATAATTTCATTTATTTATTATTTTTATTAAGTTTTTATATAATCCATAGTTACTTTTATCGAGTGTTATATTATTATTTTAAAATTTTTACATTCTTAGATTTTTTTAAAACTTTCAGAATCATTATCATTTCGTTTTTTCAAATCTGAATAATTCAATCCTTAAAATGGAAAAACTAAAAGAAAGACTGAAAAACTAAAAGAAAGACTGATATATATAGATAAGAAAAAGGTTGATCTTAATCATATTTTTTTGAGTTCAGTTATCTAACTTTTTTGCTCATACATTTTTGTAGTATCTGAGTTTTATGCTTTTAACCGAGTTATATCTTGATTCTGAACAAAAAATTCTGTTTTATTCAACTTTTTAAAACTCTTATTCCTTTTTCTTTCTTTTTTTTTACTTCGTTTGTGTTAGTACGTCATAAAATTTATGAGTGGTCCATAAACTTTTATCTCTTTCATTTAAAAAAAAAAAAAAAAAAAAAANAAAACATTAATAAATTTTTTTTTTTTCTTTTTAAAAATATACTTGTGTATTTTTATGAACTTCTAAAAAGCTATTGATCTGTTCTTGCATCTTTGTAAGAGCATCTTTTTCCCCAAAGACGCATTCAAATTTTAACTAGGATATCCCCGCCTAATTTTCAAAATTTAAGGCATTTTGTTAGGCGAACAAACATTATTGCTGAGTGATATCGAAATTTCAGGCGATAAAACGTCATGAATTATCGATATTTCACGATACATCGCGAAATTTTTACCAGATAATATAGTTATAATACATCCAAATTTACAAAATTTTTACTTTGGTTTATGTTTTTTACAGAAATGAAATCAACACTCACGATAATATTGTATTGGATAACTATTTTTATCGGTAATATTCCTGACATTATCGTATCGGGAAATTATCGTTGCTGATAATGATCAAAATATAATCAATCATTCTAAATAATTATCATCATTGATTACATTCTCGATGTTATTGTATATTATTATTATTATTTTTTGCCGCTAAAGATAATGCTATTATCGTTTTACGATATCATATATTCTATATTTATCATAATATATGGTATTTCCGATATTTCTGAAGAATACATTTCAAAATATCGTTAACGTAATGTTTAATGTATTTATTTCATCGTTTCCTTATTATATATATTTTTTTGTTTAGTTTATCTATTTTTGTAACAATATTTTCTTTGTCTACGTTTTCATACATTGCATACATTTTTCAGGTTCTAATGCCTATATATGTAATAATATTTTCTTAACTTACTTATTTATATTTATGGGGCGTACACTGCATTTTTAAGGTAGCAATATCTATTTATGTTTCAATATTTTCTTTATCTAATCATTCATATTTATTGAACATAGCACTTTTCAGGGTTCAATGCCTATGTATGTAACAAAATTTTCAGGTTCTACGCATTTATATTTATTGAGCATACACTACATTTTTAAGGTACCTATGCCTTTTTATCTTTCAATATCTACAGCCCCTGGTCAAATTATTAGACGCACTATAAGATTCTATGTAAAATCTTAATTATCAGTATATACTATACAGATTTATTGTTTTTACGCGTCTGAAACCGGTTTATACTTGTTTACGGTCGTGTACCGATTGACTAACATTGTAATACAATATGTAAAAAATAAATACAAATGGGAAGTACATGAAAAATCTCTTGAATAAAAACCCATTACATGTATGTTTAAATAGAAAAGTATTGCCTATAAACTCGTGCAAAACATGTGATTTTTAAAACACTATAGTGTGTCTAATAATTGGGTCTAATTATTACAATATAGTGTAATACCTGATGTAATAAATATTCTATATTTATATAATATATCGTCTAATTTATCCAAACGTCGAATTTATATTATATATCGTCTAATTTAACCCATTGATACACGAACGTAAAGAAGTGCAAACCGGTTTCAGTCGCATAAAAACAATAAAGCTGTATAGTATTACCTGGTAATTAAGATTTTACATAGAATCTTATAAGTGCGTCGAATAATTTGGCCAGGGAATGTACACATTCATGTTTATTTAGTGTACACTCTAGTTTTTAGATACCAATATAACAATATTTTCTTTATTTACGTATTCATATTTATTGAGCGAACACTACATTTCTTCAGGTACTAATACCTATATGTATGTAGCAATATTTTTCTTTAGTCTAGGTGTTTATATTTATTGAACGTACATTATCTTTTTCAACAATATTTTCGATGCCGGTGTATATGAGTTATATATTTATGTGCTCGTGCTGTCTTAAGGTGCTTGAGGGTAAGTTGACATTGAAATAGATGTGTACAAGGGCAAAATTTCCCACCCCTTTATCAGTATGAAACTGTGTTTTGACTTCCTGTTTTCCTCGAAATGATAATGATATTAATAGATGTTCCTCTGAATAAATAAATTACAAATTTGACACCCTGTGTGTTCTTAAACAAACTTCGTTTCAGGAAATACATTTCTTTCTTTTTTTTAAAAAAAAAGAAAGAAAGACCGAAACATAAAAGCCAAATATTTTATGTTTTAATCCATAATAAAGTTCTTTCGTTAGAATATTAAAAAGGAATTCTTGCAAAATACCTATTCCTGGCAAGGGGCCAAAATGGAGGAGCGCCAAGCAATCAAGCCCTAGATTTTTCTATTAAAAAAAAAGAAAAAAGAACTATTAAATGAATCACGAAAACCACACCTGTTCATTTTTTTAGCCACACAACGCTGTCTCTTTAGACTAATAATGATTTAATGTTCTAAAGTTCATTGTGTAGTACAATATATAAGTCTTATTTTGATCAAATAGTTAATTTTGTAAATTACATTCGTTTGGTATTGCTGTAGGATCTTCCTGAGAATAATTGACATACGCTTTTAGGAATATACTGAGGAATATTTTAGGAATATACTGAGCACTTTGTTGTAGTGAATATTTTTAGTGATTCTGACCGAACTGCTATTTAACTATTGTTTTTTCACATACGCTTCTTGTAAGAAGCTGTGAAATTGGTGATTCTTTCCCGATGAACTCATGTAAGTTTTTTTAGTTATTTAAATAAATGGTACACAATTTTTACTTTATGCGATCAGTTCAAAAGTATATAATTGGGTACTTGCACTCCAAGAAGACAACCTATACCCACACATGTGTCAGCACCTGCTAATCTTTGTCAGCAAAACGGCGTATTAAAGTGTAAATGGGTAAAAAGGGCTAATGGGTACTGCAAAATCCATTTTTACCGGAACATATTATCAGGGGTCTGTCCAGACATTTTGTGAAAGATCCGTTTTTGTAAAATTGTGAAAAAATTACTCCTAATTTGTGAATATAAAATAAACGTTAAGTCACACTCTTTCATCCAGGGTCCTGCTTTTGTAAATTTGTGCAAATAGGGTCCTGTTATTGCAAAGAGCTTTTTCAAGGAGTTTTAAAATTGTAAAGAGATACGAGATTATGCTCAACACTGTAAAATTATAATTAGAAAAATTTTATTTTAAAAAATAAACAGCAATTGCTGCTACTAAATTAGAGATGCAACATACAAATATTTGGTATTAATAAGATTAGTTNAACGCAGAATATTAATTTTGGACGAATAAAGGAAGAAGCGTCTGCCGAAGACAAAATTTAGTTCGTTTACATCTGTCTTTCTCCCCCTCCCCTTCCTGGGAAGGGTTTATTCGATTAACAAAACAATAATGAAGATAAACAAATTTGTGAAGGGTCCGATTAAAAGATAAAAAAATTTGTGAAGGGTCCGATTAAAGGATAAATTATTTTGTGAAGGGTCCGTTTTTAAGTTAAAATATTTTACGAAGGGTCCGTTTTCATGAAAAGATATTTTGTGAAGGGTCCGTTAACGAACCCAAATTTCTTCTAAACAGACTCCTGATTATGGAACAAAAAATCGAATGTTCTCTAATATTTACAGTAATAATTACCTTAAAATCATTGAATTACTCTAATCAAATGAATATTTCTGTAAAATTTGCGGTATAATATTTTAAGATAAAAATGGATTTTACAATGTAATGTATTTTACGGACGATGCATCGAAAAATGTCGGTACTTTAAAACCTTAATTTGATCCAGAATTTTTTACAGTCGAAGCCAAACTCTAAATGTAACTGCCGACTTATAGATATTTTCTAGGTAAAAATTGCTTATGAGCCATTTTTAAAAGACAGATTTATATATTTCGTTAACAAATCATTACAAACGAACAAATTTATGGAATTCTTTATGAATCATGAATCATTTCATTAGAAATAGACATATTCATAAATCTGATTTGATTTATAAAAATTGATTTTAATAAATTTCTTGATTGTTGATTAAAACTCCACTATTTAAAAAAATATATATTTTCCAAATAATTGGAACATGCAGTCTTATTGGTTGATGTCCCCGAAAAACTTAAATAGTCTTCTAAATTCACAAAATGTATACACTAGAAATTCAGAAATAATATTCATATTAGTCGAGTCTTAATCTTAAAGTAAAAAAATCTAAGAATGAAAATTTTCCTTTTATATAAAAACACAAAAGATATTTCAGACTTTAGTTATGGGTTTTTCTATGACTTGTTTTTGTTACTTTTTGCTGCTACCGTAAACTTTTCGTCAACAATATTAGTTTTGAACATGTCATTTCATTATTGAATATTTCTGCCAAAAACCTTTTATCTGCAAACGATAATAAACTAGCTGTTGCATTTCCGTCCAATAACTTTATATTTTATGCATGTTTGGCAACAGCTTCTTGTTGGCAAATACGATCACGCGATCCACAAAGCTTCGGAAGGTCAAAGGAGTTATACTTAATTTTAAGCAACGATCGATTGCGATGTATTTTAGACTCCCAAATTCTCTTACCTCATTGCGTGAGGTATGTAAGAACTGAAGCTACTTTCGTGAACGCTCTGGAATTTTTGTTGTAGCAATACTTGTCTTTGTCGAGAACTCTATAAAGTAAAGAAACGAAAGATTCAATTTTCGATTTTATTAGACGAATAAAGTAAAAAGAAAAATGCTTAATAGACTGCAACTGCAATTTTCCTAAATATTCGGAACTAGTCATTTTGACAAATTATAACCTAGTAAAACGGCAAAACTGATATAAATGGTAAGCGTTTTTAATACATTTAAAAACGGAGTTTATTATAAAAAACGTTTTTTATTTTTTTAAAGTTGCATTTAACTGTATACTGTTGCAAAAGATTCTCAAAACCTGCATATTGAGGATGAAAAAATATGGATATTTTTTAAATTTCTTATAAATAACGTTATTTTTTTATAAAATAATTTTTTTTAATTTTTTTTAATCAGATGTTATGTGAATGAGAAAACAAACGCACTCTCTTTAAATGCTTTTAAACACATTTTCGAAAGAAGTGTTTTTATAGATTGTTAATAGAATAAAAAGTTGCAGACAAAAATGCCTATTTTTATGAGTAATTTATAAATGCCTTTTCCTTCGATTTTTTTTTCCTATTCGTAATTATTAAATAGAGATCAATGATATGGCTATTCGTAATAAAATAGTTATCAAATGGGAATTTTTGTTTTGAGGGGGAGGGGACACAATTATCGTTTACGAGGAAAAAACACTAACCATATGTTAATTCACATGCTTCCTAGTTTCTTTGTCAAAACAATTTTTTAAAAAAATTAATATTACTGGAATAAGAACTTGATTTTCTTTTTTTTTTTCCTTCTATTTAATGTCTAACAAAAATGAAATATTTTCGAAAATTCGGAGACATAAATTTCATGAAAACGGTTAACATTTTTTAAATCTTTTTTGAAAGAAAGAAAAGTCTACCATTAAATAAGCGCAAATGTGGCATTTTAGTTTTGAACACCATTTATTACCATTTATGCTGCCATGTTAAAAGAATAATTATTGAGGATTAACACAGAAATGACGTTTTTTTAAGAAACAGATGCACTTAATATCACAACGACAAATAAAAAAAAGCTATATGCGTTTTAACTTAAAATAGGTGGGTTTAAATTGAGTATCATCTTTCGTAACGGAGAACGATAATTCATAATTCTTGAATTAGGTTCTTTTATTTTGAATTTTAAAGTACTAAGAGTAATACTGATACAATCATTTGTAAATGCATATCATTTGAGTAATATATTCAATATATTGTTATTGAAAAAAATATAAATATATATTCTAAATTTGCTACTTCCTTTTTTACTGGCATTTACTTAATTTCATTGTATTTGCCTAGTTAGTAATAAGACGCCCGATGGCTGAGTGGTAGCGCTCCCGTGCCACAGGTCCTGGGTTCGATCCTCGGGCCGGGCTAGGGTCAGCCTTTCATCCCTTCAGTGGGTCGATGAATGAGTACCAAGCATGCTTGAGAACTAAACACTGGGGGTTTCGTGTTCGGCTGACCACCTAACCGGAACATCTCCTGCACCTCAAGAGCCCAAGGTCAAGAAAACTTGAGATGGGCACAGTAGGCCTTGGCCTTCAATGGGCTGTCGCGCCACTGAGTTTAGTTTAGTTATTAAATAAAATAATCGATTATTGGTTGAATACAAGCTTATTACAAGTTTCGAAAATCTTTACTGAAAATCATTACATTAAAAAAAAGGGTTCTAACTCACGGAATCCCTGTGGCCTCTTCCCACGGAACCATATGGTTCGCGGAACACTTTTTGGGGACCGCTGTTCTATAGGTTTATTTTTTTTCTTGAAAAAGTAAAGCTATAACATTATATGGTTTAAAATTAAAAATAGGTTATTTAATACAGTACATTTGTTTGCTTTTGTATTTCCTAAATTTTAGTTTTATTGTTTAATTGGCGAAAATAGATTAAGATAAGATTTAAAAATTTTTTAAACGCAAACTACAATATAAAAGCAGACAATTGCATTGTACTAGACAAACTTTCAGAAAATACTCATTGCCGAACTGTACTGAAAAAAACGAAATTAATTAAAATCCTGAAACAATGCTGTCTTAATCTTCGTCATTCTTAGTAGGTAACAACCTTGTATCTCACTTGTTTCGAAAGATATTTCCGAGTAGAATAAACATCCTAGATCATTTATTTATAAAAACTAAATTAAGATGATTAAATTATTTCCCCCCTCCCCTCCGTTTCTCCCCTTTTGGCAATTGCAGTTTGTTCGAGGAAAAAAAAGGGGGGCTCTTAATTCACTCACTGCAGATACACCTTTTTGAATTGATGTAAAAACTGGTTTTTATGAAAAAAAATAATAAGCAAAATTTAAGATATCTCTAAAAACAATTTGTTGTCTATCTAAATTTCGACCTGCCAGCAAGGAATTATTGTAACTGGAACTGGAGGACAATACAAATTCCAATTGTTTTCCGACAGCTACAAACAAAATTTATCATAAAAAATAATTTAGCTTCAATAAAAATTCTATACATTTTCCGACGTGTACTAAAAAGGAGAAAATTGAAAAAAAATATATAAATATAATAATGCAATGCATTTTCCAAGTGCTAAAAAGAAGAATATTGTCACACGTGAAACAAAAAACGTAAAATGTACCACTTTCTTTACGTTACCGAAAATTCCTCACTCGTATTTTAAAAATAATACCTTACGTTTTTTATTTTAAATGCGACAAAAATGTAATATTTTCTTCTTTTTAGTTCTGATCGCTACAACCAAAATTTATCGTCAATTTACCATTATAAAGAATTTATCTTCTGTTAAAATTCTGTCCATTTTCTGTCACAAACTAACAGAGTACTAAAAAAGAAGAAATTTTTTAAAAAGTTAAATAGTGCTATGCGTTTTTCAGAGGCTAAAAAGAAGAATATTGTCACACGTAAAACAAAAAACGTAAAATGCATCAACGTTACCGAAAATTTTCCACGTGTCTTTCAAAAGTAATCCCCTACGTTTTTCATTTTTAAAATATAAAATTTTCTATTTTTTACTTCTGATTGCTATAAACAAAATTTATCGTCGATTAAAGAGAATTTATCTTGAATTAAAATTCTGTCCATTTTCTGGCATAAACACTAAACTAAAAAGGAGAAAATTAAAAAAAGAAAAATAATAATAATGCAATGCGTTTTCCAAGTGCTAAAAAGAAGGATATTGTCACACGTAAAACAAAAAACGTAAAATGCAAAAGTTCCAACATGTCTTTCAAAAGTAATCGTCTACGTTTTTCATTTTAAATGTGACAAAAGAGGAATATTCTCTTTTTTTTTAGTTCACTTGAAAAACATTTTTTTTCTTCAGATTTACGAATCTGATCTATATATTTAGACTCATTCGTTGTCCACTTTAATTTTGGTTTTTTAAATGAAGAACTGGGACACGCAGGAGAGGAGTTATGTTATCTAGTTAATTTGTTTTCCGTTCTAGAATTCATCATAATTTAGTGTGAATAGGAAGTTTTCTTTGGAAGAATTGAAGTCGCCATTATATAATCAGATGATCAAATTAGGGCTTCACTTTTGTTTCCTCTCCGATTGAATGTCAAACGACATATCTTTTCCTGCTCTTTTGATTTATTGGGGAAAGTTCCATTTGTCGAATGCCTTAAATTCTCTGCACGATCTGGCAACGTTTTTGTGAAAGAATTTCCCTGTCATTGTAGTTAACGAGCAAGTATTAAAGTCCTGTGATTACTTCACGAACTTTCCGTGATGATTCTGTCACGTTGGAGTTAATTCGAAATCATGAGTTTCAAAAACGTTCTAGATAAACAATTTCTTACAAAAAGGCATAAATCTTATCTTATTGATGAAAGCTACAGAATAAGATTAAAGGGGGGGGGGATTAAATTAGGTAATTTTCAAAACTCTGATTATTATTTAATGTTTCATTGTCATAGGCGAGGCCTATCTTTTAACTGTTCGAAATATAAGTCCTTAAATTTCCATAAATATGCGTTTCAGTCTTAATAGAATTATGGGTAACAATAATTTTAGATACTAAAAGGCTCCACCCCCCGTTCGATCCGATCGCCAGCCTCCGTGATTGTCCCTCGTTTAATATAATTTTTTAAAAGTCGATATTTTCCACTAAAACAAAGATAATTTTCTTTGAAAAATACATAATTATAATAATTTCAAGTAAGAATGTTTTGGTAAATTGTAACGAATTGAATATTTTCTCCCTTTAAAAGTCGATATTTTCCACAAAAACAAAGATAATTTTCTTTGAAAAATATATAAATATAATAATTTTAAGTAAGAATGTTTTGTTAAATTGTAACGAATTGAATATTTTCTCCCTTTAAAAGTCGATATTTTCCACAAAAACGAAGATAATTTTCTTTGAAAAATATATAATTATAATAATTTTAAGTAACAATGTTTTGTTAAATTGTAACGAATTGAATATTTTCTCCCTTTAAAAGTCGATATTTTCCACAGAAACAGAGATAATTTTCCTTGAAAAATGTATAATTATAATAATTTCAAGTAAGAATGTATTGTTAAATTGTAACGAATTGAATATTTTCTGTATTTAAAAAATAATCAACTCTAGTTGAAATTAAAAAAAAAATAGAATGCCTAAGAGGAAATAAATGAGGTGTAATTAGTTCGTTAACGAGACTTATATCAATGAACTATAACACTATGAACGTGAGACTATGATACTGAAGGACTATCCCTTCTGACGTTTTCACGACGTTTTTCTAAGTAAAGTTTTTCTAAGTAAGTTCTCCACTATAAATTTTCTAGCCATTTGTTTTAAGGTTGTTTTTCGAAGATTCCGTCATAATATGAAACGATGATTTTTTGCGAATAATATTCTATTTTTGTAACTGTTGTGAGTTTGCAACTGTTACTCATGACTGTTAGGAGAAGTTTAACCTATCTAAAGCCAAACCAGCGGTGTCTTAGCTTACTTTGAAAATGGTGCAATACATTTTTCCACAGAACAGCCACAGTTTTGTTAAAATGAATAGCGTTTGTTGTATAATTTTTTTAATATTCAAAAATTAACTCCAATGTTGCATTACCTGGGCTCATAAAAATTTGCAGAAAACTGAGAATAAGGCAATGATTTTTAATAATTTTCATGTAGGTGGGAAAATGTCGCCAAATTGGCAATTTTTAAAAAAGCTTACAAACTTTTAAAATATTAAGGTTATTTGTTTGTTCTAAGGCCCAGATAATTCTTCACAGCAAGACTATATATATAGTTTAAAATAATCCAGTAGAAGGCACTTAAACTATGGCTTTTTTTTATTTTCTTTGGCGGCAGAGCACTGAAAAATAAGGTAAACGGAAATTGCTAATTGTTGTTTGTAGTCGATATTTTATGCTCTCGGTTTTATGCTCCTTTTTTTTTTTTTTTTTTTTTTAATGCTTAAGTGTCTCTGTCATATTTTTGTTTATTTCTGAATGATGGATTATATCAAGAACGAACGAAATACTTCTCTGACTGTAATTAATTCTTAAGTTAAGTTTTTTTTTTTTTTTTGTGCTTCATTCTAACAAAACTTGTTGAATAAAGATAGGATTGCGTTAGTTTATGTTTAATGCTTCGAAATTATTTCACGCTGTGCGACATAAAACTCTTTCTAATCTGTTTCGAAATTTTCTTTTAGTTTTATTTTAAAAAAATATTTTAATTTTGATTTAGAAAATGTATTTCTAAATTTTTTTCTTCTCCTTTTGTTTATTTCATTCTGTCATATCATAAATTCTTTTATAAACGGAGGAAAAAAAATCTACAATAATAACTTTTTTTGGTTTTAATTCTTTTTAGTTTAAAAAGAGTAATGAAGCATGTCAGTCAAATAAATATGTGTTCTATTAAACATTGAAATAAATTTAAGAACAAGAGAAATGATGACAAAATAATATATTTAAAATAAGTCATTCAAATAAATATGTGTTTTATTCAACATTGAAATAAATTTAAGAACAAAAGAAATGACGACAAAATAAAATATTTAAATTAGTCATTCAAATAAATATGTGTTTTATTCAACATTGAAATAAATTTAAAAACAGGAGAAATGAAGACAAAATAAAATATTTAAATTAGTCATTCAAATAAATATGTGTTTTATTCGACATTGAAATAAATTTAAGAACAAGAGAAATGATGACAAAATAATATATTTAAAATAAGTCATTCAAGTAAATATGTGTTTTATTCAACATTGAAATAAATTTAAGAACAAGAGAAATGATGACAAAATAAAATATTTAAAATAAGTCGTGATTTACTTTCCGAAATGTACTTTTTTTTCTTTATGAATACAAGACATCAATTTCATATAATTAAAATAAGACAAATAACCAAACAAACAACAGGACCTCTCAGCTATGTCCCTGGAGGGTGCAAATACTTTACTGCAATAGCTTTAAGACTGAAGTTTCTAATTATGCACATAAATAAATAATCACAATATACATAAAATTGAAAATTTATTGAAAGTATGTTGTATTGCCACCTTTTCTCAAATAAATTCTCTTATTTTCTCAAGTTCTTCTTTCCATTATTCTTATTAAAAACTAAATTCACTTATTGCAGGGATTTTACGTAATTTTGTCACTAAAATTATCCTTCTTATTGAATCATGGAAAGAAAAAGGCACCGGAAAAAAAGTCCCCAAAAAAAAGAAAAATCCGGGAAAAAAAGCCCCCAAAAAAAGAAAAGTCCGGAAAAAAGTCCCAAAAAAAAAAATAAAAGTCCGGAAAAAAAGTCCCAAAAGAAAAAAGCATTTTATTAACTATTTTATAACTAGCGTTCAATTCAATTCGAGTTGTTGAACCTTGTTGTATGAACGTGATTAGATATTTATTTTTTAAAAAAAGAATTAATGCAAGCCACAGTTTTGTTAAAATGAATAGCGT
>NC_092208.1:12697849-12752921 GCF_043381705.1 Parasteatoda tepidariorum
TTTATCTTCATTATTATTTTGTTAATCGAATAAACCCTTTCCAGGGCAGAAAACAAGAAAGATGGATGTAAACGAATTAAGTTTTGTCTTCGGCAGACGATTCTTCCATTATTCGACCGAAATGAATATTCTGCGTTCAGCAGTATAGGCTAAATACCAAATATTTGTATGTTGCATCTCTAATTTAGTAGCAGCAATTGCTGTTTATTTATTAAAATTTAATTTTTTTAATTATAATTTTACAGTGCTGAACATAATTTTGTATCTATTTACAATTTAAAAACTCCTTGAAAATGTTTTTTGCAATAACAGGACCCTATTTGCACAAATTCACAAAAGCAGGACCCTGGTTGAAAGAATGGGACTTAACGTTTATTTTATATTCACAAATTACGAGTAATTTTTTAATTTTTTCACAATTTTACAAAAACGGACCTTTCACAAAATGTCTGAACAGACCCCTGGTATTGTAATAAATAACTCAAAAATTAAGCCTTATATTAATATCCTTATATTCAAACCTTATATTTTTTTTCTTCAAAAAATAATTAATTTACAAAATTTAATTTTAAGTGATTGAAAGGAACTTTTAATACTTAACATATTTTAAATTGTGAATAAAATTATAACATATAATAGTATTATAACAAATAATGCAAAAATTATGGCGAATATTAATAGCCTTATATTATAAAAATGAAATATTTCATTCAAATGAATATTTAATTAAATTAAACTCTGGCTCAACGTTATGAATCAAATCGGTTGTTTAATTTAAATAATGAATGGTAAAATGCTTTTTTGCAGCGCTATTTTCCTTTTTTTATTAAAAAAAATAATAATAATAGTAGCGTTTTTTTTTTCGGTCTATTTTTTTTATTTGCGTTGTACAGCACATCCTAAAATATTTTAAGAAATGATGAAAAATAATACACTAGTAAGGTTTAGTTTTTTCTCCCTCTAGGTTTTTTAGTTTTATAAGCCAGACTTCTTAGCTTGCTTAGAATCGACTTATCTTCCATTCTTTAATCCAGAAGATATCTCCTAGGATCAACAGAAGAGAACTTCAAAATGACGTCACAGTCTAGTGAAGCCATGCCCCAGCCGCAACGGCGCCGACACAAATAATCTTTCCCCTTGCGGGTGGGGTTTACGAGACCCCCCATCTTTTTTTTCTTTTCGATTTTCCTTCCATTTTCCGACTAAGAAAACCCCTAACTTGAGCCTCTTTCTCACAACATTACTTTTTTTTCTTCTTTGGTACTATCCTTCTTTAAAAAAATTTTGTTGTATTCCAGAAAGGAAATGCTTTCCAAACCACCACTAAAAAAAAATTAAAATAAATGCATCTTAGTAGGGCGAAGCAGTATAAAAACGGCAATAAAAAAAAAATGATGGGTGTACTGAAGAGATTCTTGGAAACCGGTTTGATCTGGTTTTCGGGGGACATGACAGGTTGGGGATACGCGGGTTGCTTTTCATTATCTTCTTCTGTTTCTCGTAGATGTCTCTTGGGATCTTTAATTACCATCGGGATTCTAGCTATTGTCTTCGAGAAGTTCTTGCAAATCAGAATGACTTCGATGGTAGATACAGAAGTGAGATAAACGCTGCTTTTTTATGTATTAAATCCATCCGGGTTCATCTAGGATATCATCTGAAGGAGAGGGGGGGGGGAAGGCAGGTTATTATCAGTCTTCCCCGGGCCCCGCACCTCTGCCACCCTGTTGCAATTAGTTCTAGATAAGAAACTAAAATTATGTTCGGGTTACGTTCAGTTATTATTTGGTAATAATTTAACCCATTAGAGACCATGTTCGCATGCACGCGATTGCTCGATTCTCCCTTCTCGGCCCACTATATCGTATATGAAACGAGTCTTTCTGACTCAAGCGGCCCAAGATCACCCGAATGTGACCTTATTATGGTACTCTTGTATGCTGAAATATGCATCAAAATATCATCAGTTGTGGACGGATCATTGGTTAAAGTTCCCTTACCGTCAAGCTAACCGTGGGACGTGATGGTTCAGGGGATAGAGCGTTCGCCTTCCAATGAGGTGAACCGGGTTCGAATCCCAGCGATGGCTGGTTAATACGAATTCAACATCCGACTTGCACCGACCACAGTGCTGACGTATAATATCCTCAATGGTTGACGGATCATGGGTTTAGAGTCCCCTTGCGGTCAGGCTAAGCGTGGGAGGTTCTCGTGGTCTTCCTCGCCACTTCAGCAAATGCGGGTTAGTTCCATCAAAAAAGTCTTCCACGAAGGCTAGTTGTCCCAATGCTTGATCCAGGAGCTTCCTTGTCCTTTGGATTGGGTTCAAAATTGCAAGGCTACGGAGTTGATCATTAGCAGTCGAAAACTCTAAATTGGGTCGCTGCTCAACGACGGTTATAAATTAAAATAAATCTTATTTTTTATATCTACGAACCATAGTTTTAATATCTACGAACCATAGTTTTGATTCGAAGCGTAGTTTTAGTATCTACGAACTATAGTTTTGATTCGAATCGTAGTTTTAATATCTACGAACCATAGTTTTGATTCGAAACATAGTTTTAATATCTATGAATCATAGTTTTGATTCGAAGCGTAGTTTTAATATCTACGAACTATAGTTTTGATTCGAAGCAGAGTTTTAATATCTACGAACCATAGTTTTGAATCGAAGCGTAGTTTTAATATCTACGAACTATAGTTTTGATTCGAATCATAGTTTTAATATCTACGAACCTTAGTTTTGATTCGAAGCGTAGTTTTAATATCTACGAACTATAGTTTTTATTCGAAGCATAGTTTTTATATCTACGAACCTTAGTTTTGATTCGAAGCGTAGTTTTAATATCTACGAACTATAGTTTTGATTCGAATCATAGTTTTAATATCTACGAACCTTAGTTTTGATTCGAAGCGTAGTTTTAATATCTACGAACTATAGTTTTTATTCGAAGCATAGTTTTTATATCTACGAACCTTAGTTTTGATTCGAATCGTAGTTTTAATATCTACGAACTATAGTTTTGATTAGAAACATAGTTTTAATATCTACGAATCATAGTTTTGATTCGAAGCGTAGTTTTAATATCTACGAACTATAGTTTTGATTCGAAGCAGAGTTTTAATATCTACGAGCCATAGTTTTATGGACACTTAATGAATAATATATTTTAAAATTTTTGTTAAAATTAAACTTAATTAATTTCTTCGTATTTTAATTACTTTTATTTTTCAATTAAAATCAGAACAATTCTTTAAATTATATTTTATGTAACCCTTATTTTCGAAAAAAAAGGAAACAAAATATCTGAACAAATTAAAATATTCAAAATTATCGTATGTGCTTGGACTTTAGTTTACTAAGAACTACTGTAATAGCGGCTTTAAAATATAGGATGGAAGCAAATTTTTAAAAGAAAAAGAATAAAAAAAATTTCGTATTATTGAAAAGAACTTTTAATCTGTATTTTAGGCACGGTTTTTACCTGCAACAATTACACATCAGTTTAATTAATCCGATTAATTTTAGAATTTCTTTTTCAAAATTATAGAACGTGCTTTGGCTTCGTTAATTGGAAACTAGTGGATAAGCAGCGACGAAATTTGGCGACCACACAGATTTTTAATGCTTAACACTTTCCTCCGCAAATTTTATCTTTACTTGAGCAGAGAAGGAAAAAAGTAATATTTTCATACACAATCCCAAAAAAATACGCGTTCCAAGAAGGGAAATGGGAAACTCGCATAAAAATGGCGAAGAAGAGAAATGATTCAGGAACGCGTCATCGGAACGTTCTTAAACTGACAGTAAAGAATCATTTTTTCCAACTCCTTATTTTTGGACTGAAAGGTAGCTCCCGAAACTATATTTAAGCTTGAAACTACAGAACTCTTTTGCTTCATACAATCCCAGGCCAAATTATTCGACGCACTGTAAGATTTTATGTAAAATCTTTATTATCAGGCGATACTCTACAACAGGTGTTACCAACTGGAATGTATTGTTGTTTTTTGGCAGACAATTTTCATAAAAAATCTATATGGGTTTAAAATACTTTTCATTTGTTTAAAGAAACCTAATTTTTTCGTTTCTGTGAAATTTAACATACCAACGGTACAAAAAAATTTATTTCTCCGGTTTTACATCCAAAAAAAAAAAAAAAATTATTCAAATACAAAAATAATCGTGTTTGTTGCTCTTTTTTATTTCGTGAATTTTTTTTAAATTTCTTTTTATTTTTATTTTGTGAATATAATTTAGCATGCGCGTATCAGAAATTTTCTCGAAGAAATTCTCCCATTTAACTTTTTGAAACTTCTCATTTTGGACGAAAATATTTACATTTGTAAATTTTAAAACGCATAAAAGAGGGAATGAATATTTTGTTTAATCTAAATTCCTTGAATTGAATATCGCATTAGCGGAAAAGAAAAAAAAAATTAATTTCAGATGCTCGAGATTTTTGTTGTTGTTGCTATGATTCCTAATAAGTCGAAAAAAATGGTAATTTATCCCAGAATTAAATTTAAAAGAAAAAAATTCTTGTCACTAACAAGGGAAACTAGGGAAGTGTGACTCGCCAATTTTGAAATAAACTAGCGGGATGTATGACTTATGAGGAATAATTTTAGGGGGCAACATTCGTTTCGGCCCATAGAAGGTCCTGTGAGAGACAAAAAATAATTCGATATATAAAAAAATCGGTGTTTTATTACTTCAATGCAGACTATTAGTTATTGTAATTGTCTCATACTCCAATTAATTTGTAATTAATTGGTTATTTAATTAATTTTCTAAGTAATAAATTAATTAGAAAATTACCTAATTAATTAATTATTAATTGATTTGCAATTGCATACTCCAATTAATTTGGAAAATTTTTTGAAAAAAACATTTGATGTCAGTTTCTTTTTTAAATTAACCTAACAGGTTTTTCCGAAAAACTACAGACATATAAAATTTTCGAAATCAATTTTGACAATAAATATGCATTATATAGTACGTGAAAGTAGCACAAAATTAATTAGAGTATAAGATAATAACAATAACTACTAGTCTGCATTGAAGTAATAAAATACCGATTTTTCTATATATTGAATTATTTTTTATCTCTCACAGGACCTTCTACGAACGAATGTAATGAAACGAATGTTGCCCCCTAAAATTATTCTTCATAAGGCATACATCCCACTAGTTTATTTCAATATTGGCGAGTCACACTTCCCTAGTTTCCCTTGTAATTTTCTGATTAAGAGAAGATTCAAAATGATACGTAACATGCATTATTTGTAATGCATGTTATTTTGCTTTTTAATATTAAAAAAACTTTGATAAAAATCTGACAGTAATATTTAATGTTCAGTTAAGCATAAAAGAGTCCTATATAAAATTTTGATAAAGTTGCGGCCCGCCATTTGACTGGTGTTTTTAATTGCGGCCCCCGGCCTCATATAAGTTGGAAACCCCTGCTCTACAACTTCGGCGTTCTTACGCTGCTGAAACCGGTTTGAACTTGTTTATGTTCTTGTATTAATTGGTTAAAGGCCTGTTTACACGGTCCAATTTCTTGAATCCGAGAAATTGGACGGATTTCTCTGTCCAAGAAATTGGATGATTCGTTGACACTATCCAAGTTCTTGAATCTCGCTGATTCGTTGAAAGAAAAACTTGCGCATGCGCATATTTCAGATTCAACATTATAAAATAATACTTACATAAGTTTAAAATTACTAAATAAATTCATATAAAATCATAATAATGCAAATAAACCTCAACAGATCAATTTATTTGGACTAAAATTTATGAAAACCCACAACAAAATGACATAATTTGCTGCCAGCTTGTTGACGTCACAAAACCAAAGACGCTGATTGGTTAAGGGAGAAAAAACTTGGATGGAAAGTAGAACATGCTCTACTATCGTCCAAGAAGTTGGACCAAGTTCTTGGATGTTTGTTTACACGATCAAAGCTCAAAGCAAAACAAGTTTCCATCAATATCAATCAATCTCTGTCCAAGAAATTGGATCGTCTAAACAGGCCTTAACATTGTAATGCAATACGTTAAAAATAAATACAAATGGGAAGTATATAAAAAATCTCCTCTATAAAAACTCATTACACTTATGTTTAAATATAAAAGTATTGCCTAGAAACTCGTGCAAAACATGCAATTATTAAAACACTACAGTGCTTCTAAAAATTTAGTTTAATTATTATAATATATTAATATAATACCTGATATAATAAATATTCTATATTTACATAATACATCGTCTAATTTATCCAATTGTCGAATTTATATCATAAATCGTCTAATTTCACCATTTTATACACGAACGTAAACAAGTACAAACCGGTTTCAGTAAAAAACAAAACAATAAAGCTGTATAGTATCACCTGATAACTAAGATTTTACATAGAATCTTATAGTGCGTCTAATAATTTGACCAGGTACTGTGTATTAAGCTTCACATATTTACGAAATCTCGTTATTTGGAATAATTTTAACAACTTAGCAAGCCTTATCAAACCATTGTGTTTCTTATTACGTTTATCAGGTATTTTCAGATACTCAAATTTTTTGTTTTGCATTTTTATATTTTATGTTGTTGTTGACGTATGCCTGTTTAGGCAGAAAGGGTACGATTGTTCTTGTTTTCCAGTGGCGCCATCTATGGCCAAGAATTCGACTTCTGCCACACCGTATGTCAAACCCGTTTATAGGGTGGACCCATTCATACATCCATGCATTCATCCACAGATCGTAATTTTGACCTGAATCACGGAACGATCGATCTCCAATCCAGTACCCCCAGAGGTTTTGATTTGTTATGGGAACATGGAGGACTTTTGCGACAGGACAGTGGACCATTTTTTAATGTTTGCTCTTNTAAAATTTCAGTAAGCATGCTTGAGCCGCGATGGCTCAGGGGATAGAGCGTTCCCTTTCCAATGAGGTGAACCGGGGTTCGATCCCGGCGATGGCTGGTCGATACGAATTCCGCATCCGGCTTGCACCGACCACGGCGCTGACGTGAAATATCCTCAGTGGTAAACTGATCATGGGTTGGAGTCCCTTTGCCGTCAGGCTAACCGTGGGAGGTTCTCGTGGTCTTCCTCACCATGTAACGCAAATGCGTGTTAGTTCCATCAAAAAGTCCTTCAAGAAGGCAAAATTTCTCCCAATACTCGATCCAGGAGTTCCCTTGTCTTCTGGATTGGGTTCAAAATTACAAGGTTACGGAGTTGAACATTAGTAGTCGTAAATCTATTAAATTGGGTCGGCTGTTCAACGACGGTTATAAAATGAAATAAAATAAGCATGCTTGTCACTAAATATAAAATTCACTCTCTTATTTTGTTACTTAAAAAAAAAAGAAAAAAAATCAGTGACTTGAATTATTTCAAACGTGCCATTACGATATATTTTTCTTTTAATTATTTTATTCAAATAACTGGGAGGATTTTCCGTCTGCTCGTTCCGCTCAGCAACCTCCGTAATTGCTTCTGATTCACAATTTTTTCCTCTTTAAACGTCAATTAGTTTCACAAAATATTTTGTCTTCAATTATTTTAGCTTTATGTAAAAGCATTTTGTTAATATATTTACGTAATAGACGTAACGAAATAGACAATTACCTAGATTTCAAGAATAATCATCTGTCAAAAAATTTAACCAAGGTAATAATTTTAGCGAAAACTAATTTTTAACACTTATAAAGAAACGGTTTCTTGATAATTAAAAAAAAAAATCGTTATAAATTCTAAGATTTATACACCTACATGTAATATTAACTACATGTAATCTCTCCAGTGGTCGGAAGTAGCGAAACTACTGTAGTTGCTACTTTTTTTCGTAGTTTGTGAATGCGCTACTTTTTAATTGAATTAGTGTATTCTGTAGAGCATTACAAAAAACAGTAGTTTGTAGCGATTTCTGGGAGCTACTCTTAACGTAAGGAAACAAAATTCAAACGCAAAATGTATTTCGAATTTGAATGGTGCAAATCCTTCAGGGGTTCATCAACGTACGATGCCTCTGTGGCAAAGCGTTATTAAAATCTACGTCTGATGCTCTAGAGCTGCAAGTTATTATTTTTTTCCATTTTGGTTGGCAGCAGTTATTTTTTTTCTTCTTATTCTTAAGTAATTTCTTTCATTATTATTGGAAATCTTGTAAACAAAGGAATCATTAGAAATCGAACCATTAGAGCCGCGATGGCTCAGGGGATAGAGCGTTCGCCTTTCAATGAGGTGAAGGGGTTCGAATTCCAGCGATGGCTGGTCGATTCGAAACTGGATCCGGCTTGCACCAACCACAGTGCTGACGTGAAATATCGCAGATCATGGGTTAGAGTCTAACCGTGACAGGCTTGCAGACAGGCTAACTGTGGGCGATTCTCGGGGTCTTCCTCTCCATGTAACGCAAATGCTGGTAAGTTCTATCAAAAAGTCCTCCACGAAGGCAAATTTCACCCAATACTTCCATTGTCTTTTGGATTTGGTTCAAAGTTACAAGGGTCCGGAGTTAAACATTAATAGTCGTAAACCCAAATTTGGGTCGGCTGGGTCTTCATAGGGTCTATTCTATGCAATGTTATTGAAGAAAAAAAAAATTTTTTGTTTTAAATTTTAAACTTTTTTGTTCATTTGTATTTCGTATAAATAATTACATATAAACAACCTAAATATTAGATAAATTATGGATCATTGATTGGATACAAGTATAATCTAGTATAATTATAACCGTAGTTGAACAGCCGACTCAATATTTTGGATTTACGACTACTAATGTTCAACTCTGCAGCCTTGTAATTTTGAACCCAATCCAGAAGACAAAGGAACTCCTGGATCAAGTATTTGGAGAAATTTGCCTTCGTAGAGGACTGTTTATTTTATTTTATAACCGTCGTTGAACAGCCGACCCAATTTTATGGGTTTACGACTACTAATGTTCAACTCCGTAGCCTTGTAATTTTGAACTCAATCCTGAGAACAAGGGAACTCCTGGATCGAGTATTGGGAGAAATTTGTCTGCGTGGAGGACTTTTTTTGATGGAGCTAACCCGCATTTGCATTACATTTGCATGGCAAGGGGACTCTAACCCATGATCCGTCTACCACTGAGGATATTTCATGTCAGCACTGTGATCGGTGCAAGCTGGATGCGGAATTCGTATCGACTGGGATTCGAACCCGGTTCGCCTCATTGGAAGGCGAACGCTCTATCTCCTGAGCCATCAAAGCTCTGGAGGACTTTTTTTTTTTTTATAACCGTCGTTGAACAGCCGACCCAATTTGAAGGGTTTACGACTACTTACATTCAACTCCGTAGCCTTTGTAATTTTGAACCAATCCAGAAGACAAGGAAACTCCTGGATCAGTACCCCCAGAGGTATTGATTTGTTGTGGGAACATGGAGGACTTTGAGACTCGACAGATTTAACGTGCATCAGTCACCATTTACTACACGGGGAGTCTTCGGCCGGCGAGGATCGAACCCACTACCTCTTGGATATGGGCCCAGCGCCCTACCGACCAGGCTATCCCGGCCCCCCTGGAGGACTTTTTGACGCAACTACCCGCATTTGAATTACATAGAGAGGAAAACCTCCCACGGTTCTCCTGACTGCAAGGGAACTCTTACCCATGATCCGCCTACCTCTGAGGATATTTCACGTGAGCATTGTGGTCGATACAAGCCGTATGCGGTTTCGTATCGACCAGTCATGGCTGGGATTCGAACCCGGTTCATCGTGACTCAATTATGTAAATTAAGTTATTACTGGTAAAAAAAAATTCACGAAACCTGTGTAATTCTACCACGGAACTGTCGTGTTCCGCGGAATTTGGAAACCGACGCTCTATGCATTAACTCTTAAGGAATAAATTATTCCAATTGCGCTCTTTTAAGAACACATTTAAACATATTTCTCACACTCATGCAAACGTTTTTCTGCACTTTCACAGTAGGGGGGGGGAGGGTAATATTAATTAAAAACTGTTTGCTTTCACAAACACAACAACCAAATCCAATTAAGCAGTTAGTGCACTTTCATTTTCCACCGTCATCGTCTGTAAAAGGTCAATTACTCAGACGAAATACTCTAAACAACATAGCAACAAACCCATCTGCAGGGAAGGAATTAAATAAAGCAGGAGGAAGAAGAAAAAAAAATATACAATTTGTTTACATCCGTTCCCCATTATCTCTTTTCTGCTTCGAGGATGGAGTGTTTCTTCTCTTTCGAATTCTCGAGTTGTCCTCGACCTCCCCTGAATTGAACCTCTCGCTTAGGAAATGGAATAAAAAATAAAAATATGTTCTGAAGAAGTTTAGAAGAAGGTCACCTTTCCGCATGAGTTTATCCCCAACTCTTTCCCCCCACCCACCCACTAATAGTTGAGAATGTCACATTGCAGCAATATTGCCAACCCAAGTCCCGTTTTCTTCGTTCGCTTCCCTTGGCTGGCAATTCAAGTGTGTATCAAAAACAGGATGCGAAGTTTTTGGAAGGACCTTAAAATTGTTTTACGTTTTAAAATGAAAGGGAGAAATGTAAGAGCATGTGAAACTCGTTTTTCGAGTTTATGTACGAAATTTCTTTTTCAGTTTATCTGGTTTTCTTTTTAGACATTTTTCTTGGGAAGCGAATAAAATTTTTCCTTTTTTAAAGTTCTCCGCTTGATAAGAAATAGAAAAACAAAAATATGTGGCCGTCGGTTGGATTGGAGTTATAAAATTCTGGAGCCGTGATGGCTCAGGGGATAGAGCGTTCGCCTTCCAATGAGGTGAACCGGGTTCGAATTCCACCGATGGCTGGTCGATATTAATTCCGCACGCATCCTGCACCGACCACAGTACTGACGTAAAATATTCTCAGTGGTAAACAGATCATTAGTTAGAGTCCCCTTGCCATCAAACGAGGTTTTCGTGGTTTTCCTCTTCATGTAACGCAAATGCTATTCCATCAAAAAGTCCTTTTCGAATGCAAATTTCTACCAATACAAGAGTTTCCTTGTCTTCTGGATTGGGTTCAACATTACAAGACAACGGTGTTGAACATTAGTAGTCGTTAACCCAAATTTGGTTTGGCTGTTCAACGAAGGTTATATAAATAAGTTTTCTGATTTGAAATAAAACGAAGAAATAAATTCGCAATATTGTTAAATTTTTTATCCTCTTTGATTTTTAGTTTTGAAATCTGCAATTGCAATTTTTAAGCAACTGAAAATAAATTCGTAACAAAATTATTCTACGGAATCAGGGTTGTTGTAGTTCATTTACATCGCAACTAGAGCTGCACAATGGGCTATTGGCGACGTTCTGGGAAACATCCCTGAGGATGATCCGAAGACATGCCATCACAATTTTGATCTTCAGCAGAGGGGATGGCACCCCCGCTTCGGTAGCCCAACGACCTGCGCGTGAAGTCGAGCACTTTACGGTAGCACAGTTTAACGAGGGACCAATACCGCACACCCTCGGTCCCTACGCAGACTGATCCAAGTGGTCACCCACCCGCACACTGACCGCAGCCAGTGATGCTTGACTTCGGTAATCTGCTGGGAGTCGTGTCTTAATCAAGAAATTCAGGAGGAAATCAGGGAATTCAGGAATTATTCCTGAACTAGAGAATGATCAATATCCAATTCAGGTATCGATTTGTTGAGAGAACATGGAGGACTTTTTAACCCTACAGATTTAACGAGCACTTCTATCCCATTTACTACACTTGGAGTCTTCGGCCTGTGGGGATCGAACTCACGACCTGTTGTACATGGGTCTAACAGCTCTCTTCCAATCAGGCTATCCGTGCCCACGGAAAGATTGTAAATGTAGTTTAAAATTATAGCTTTACTTCAATTTTAAGACAAAATTGTGACTCTTTTAGTTCCTTTTCCGAAAGAATTTCGGAAAAGGCTTTTATGCTCATGCAACAAATTATACGCTTGGAATAAACTATACAAGCTCAAAAAAGGAATTGCAATCTATCTTATTTTATTTAAAATAATGAGAATAATATGTATGTTACCGGCAAAGTTTGAAATCCGGCATTCTTTTGAATGTCTAGGCATTGTATATAATGCCTAAAACTAGCCGGCGATGTATGAAACAATTTATATTTCAGACATTTCCTAGGCATTCTATAGAATGCCAAATGAGAAACAGGCAAAGTATAAAATCGTCTGTGGTCATGTTAGTAAAGATGATGAAATGGATATTTTGTGCAATATTTGTTTCTAAACTGAAAATAATTGTGACTTAATTGCGAAATTTTTATGCGAACATTTTGTTTCTCGTAATAAGAAAGACATAAATTATGTTTTGTACAACTTTCATTTTTCTTTACGCACTTTGAATAAATTTTTTTTAATGGCATCCTCATTATTTTTTCGGAATAACATTTTTATTTTTGAGAAATGAACATTATTTACGTAATAACCTCATCAGTATGTTTTTTTCATACTTTGCCTAGCATTTGTCATTCTATAGAATGCCTAGGTATTTTATACAATGCCTAGGGAAAGTATGTAATACTTCTCACATTTCATACTTTGCCTAAAAACATCCAGCATTATATACAATGCCGGCGTTTCATACTTTGCCGGTAACATATAAATGAAATTAATAAGGAGAAAATAATTCTAATAAAAATCTTTTCTAAGATCAAAAAATTTCGATAATTTATTTCTATCTAAATACTATTATTATTATTTTATATAAAAATAAGACATCAACATACTCTGTGTGAAATAAATAGATTACGTCAGTAGTTTGCAAGTAACTTTTAAACGCTAGTTTGAACTAATAATGTATTGCGCTGAATGCTGAGTTTTCTCTAATTTAAAGATTAAGCAACTTGTAACGTATATAAAAAAAAATCCTTATCTATAATAAAGAATGTGTGTGTGTTAAGAAGTGTAATGTGTGTTTATTTTTAAGGATTCTTGTTGTCCTTGCTTATTTTACTACTTTTGTGATGGAATTAAAGAATCAAATTCTGTCCTTCGCGTCCATCAACGCCAAGGTTTTAAAATACTGCTAAAAAAATTACAACATCTTAATTTCTTTTGTTTTCGGTTCGATATATTTATTTCGAATTTTTTTATGAAGTTTTTAAGATATTTCAATAGTTTATACGGTGTGTTTTAAATATCTTGCCAACAGAGACTCTGATGAAAAATGGGGACGGTAGGTCCCCATACCCTTTTGGAATGACAGCAAAGAGGGAGGGACATTTTAGCCTTTTTTTTTTTTTCTATCTTCATTCTTTTACGCGAGTCAAAAAATTTAAACTAACTAATATTTTCTCCATTACGGATTATTAAATATTATGGAGCCATGGTGGCTCAAGGGATAAAGCCTTCGCTTTCCAATGAGGTGAACCTGGTTCGAATCCCAGCGATGGCTGGTCGATACGAAATCCGCATCCGGCTTGCACCGACCACAGTGCTGACGTGAAATATCCTCTCATGTAGACATGCGTTAGAATCCCCTTGCCATCAGGCTAACCGTGGGAGGCTTTCGTGGTTTTCCTCTCCTTGTAAAGCAAATGAGGGCTAGTTCCATCAAAAATTCCTCTACGAAGGCAAATTTCATCCAATTAATGATCCAGGAGTTCCCTTGTCTTCGGGATTTGATTCAAAATTACATGGCTATAACAAAATTTCAAAGCTCGAACATTAGCAGTCGTAAATTCAAAAAATTGGGTCGGCTGTTCAACGACGGTTTTTGAATATTAAGTATTAGGTAACCTGGGTTGCTCAGAGGATAGAGCGCTTGTCTTACATTAAGGTGGGATAAAAAATCCAATCTTCTGAACGAACTAATGTCTTCTGAACGAGCTAATTGAAATTTCATAACGATTTTTAGCATCGGAGGTGAGAATTGCGCCTTGTAGTCGATGTACAAATTTCCGAACCCTAGCTCAAATGGTTCTGGAATTATAAGACATTCGACAAATCGTTCCGACATTAAAGAACACCTACATGATCGTTCTGACAAAATTACTGCGTAAACACAAAGAAATTGAACGACATATTTTAATTTTAGGTAATTTATTATTTTGGATTTTTCAATACATTATTCAGTGTGCTTAGCGTTTTTGAAAAAGTGCTTAAAGGTGCTTATTTTTTGATTTGAGTTTTTTAAAAGTTCTTAAAGGAGCTTTTTTTTTATTGAGGATTTGTAAAAAGTGTTTAATTTTCTATCTTTCAAAATGAGAATTTTTTCTTTGCCATGTCGATTGTCGTCATAAATTACAAAAAAAGCATGATTTTCGCAATTTTCTTTGCAATATTTATCAGAAATTAGTCATTTTATCATGATTATGTAAATTCTTTGAAAATGATTTTGCATTTTGTTGATTTTATGTTTATAAATTAAGAACTTTAAACAATAAAGAGAAAGAATTTTTATTACTTCATATATCCTAATTATGATTTTTTTTGGAAAGTGATTAAAAATATTTTTAGTGCTTAAAAGGTGCTTATTTTTTGTTGAAAAAATAACTAATTGCGTTTTGTTGATTTATGTTTTAAATTAAGAACTTTAAACAATAGAAAAAAATAGTTTTTATTACTGCACATATCCTAATTATGATTTTTTTGTGGGGAGGGGGAAGTGATTGAAAACCTTTTTTAATGCTTAAAAAGTGCTTATTTTTTGTTGAAAAATCTGGCTACGCACCCTGTTATTATTTTAAATGACAGAAGGAATTGTTAAATTTTCAATTGCAAGCGATAAAAAAAAAAATGAATCCTAAATTAGAATACTACGTAAAATATTTATGACGTTGATCTAGATGAGTCACTTCAGATAAGGACATCTTATAAAGCATACTTATCGTAAGTATAATAAGTAAGCAGAACTCGTATCTTTCCATTCTCTCTCTAAATTATTGTATATCTCATAGGCAATAAATTTCTGTTGCACAAATATGACACAGTATCTTTTGCAATGCGTTTGATTCGGCGAGATATAAATTAACAAAGAGCGAAACTGTTCTAAAAAAATCGTTTTATCCACTGCCGGATCTCACATTTGTTTCGCCTGGAGGGTAAGAATTGAAGTTTGGGGTTATCGTTTGCAGGTCAATTTAGAAGGAAACAAAGACAACATTTTTTATACTCGCCTGATCAATCATTCAATTGTATACACATTTTTTTTTTTTTTTGACGAAATTACTATGTGTTTAACTCGGTTTTGCCTTGAAGAAAACAAAATTGATTACAAGTGTCTTAAATTAGAATGATGATTTTTTTAAAAATTTAATGCAGGAAAACAGTTGAGGTTCAAAAAATATTTGTAAAAATTCTTGTGATAGAGCTATAAAAGATTTCAAAGTGCAAGATTACTGTCTTTAATGGAAAATTTATTTGACAGATGGCGTTGCAAATATTAAACCTCTAAATTAAAGAGAAACTATTAAAAATTATAATATAACTTTATGAAATCTTTCAATGAATGGAAATCCCATTGCAATATTTTCAAAATGCTCACTATCGGTGTTTTTTTTTTTTTTTTTTTTTTTTTTTTTTTTTTCCTTCATCAAACAGCAACAGGAAAAAAATATAAGAAAATTGACAGTGCCATCTGTCGGAAACTTTTTCTACGAAAAGCAGACATTCTTCGAGGAAACAAATTGTGCTCTTTCACATGAATTTGCTGTAAGAGTTTTTTTTTTCCTTTCTTTTTTTTAATCCGATTTACTATTATAAATTTCTAAAAACCAACAGTTTAGTTTAGAACATCCTGAATTACTTGTACACTCTTAAAAAAAATAAAACCAATGAATGAAAATATCTAATTTTTTTTTATGAAATAAAATTTCCCTAACACTTGTAATTTATAAAGTGATTTTTATTTCATAACCGTCGTTGAACAGTAACTCCATAGACTTGTAATTTAGAAGACAAGGGAACTCCTGGATCAAGCATTGGGACCAACTAGCTTTCATGGAGGAGTTTTTGATGGAACTAACCCATATTTGCGTTATCTGCAGAGGAAAACCTCCTACGGTTAGCCCGACGGTGAGGGAATTCTAACCCATAATCCATCTACCACTTGGGATACTTTACGTCAGCAGAGGTACTTGCGGTTGGTGCGAACCAGGAGCAGAATTCGTAACAATCAGCCACCGTTGGGATTTGAACTAGGGTCACCTTATTGGGAGCCAAACTCTCTATTCCCTAAGCTACCGTGGCTCTAAGGTAATTATTGAAATTTTTGATATTTCATTGAAAATATCTTGGATGAAATTATTGTAAATCATTAGTACATTAATAAAATCATTAGGAGGTGAGCTGATAAACCTAACTGATCAACTTACTGTAGTGCAAATCTCGTGATCGCCAGACAGTAGTTTGAATGCAACAATAATCTTCATGTTAATAAATGGTGCGTAGCGTTTTTAAAAAGTGCTTAAAGGTACTTATTTTCGATTTTTGAAAGTCTTTAAAAGTGCTTTTTTTCATGGAGTGTTTTTTAAAAAGTGCTTAATTTTCCTTTTTCGATAATGAGATTTTTTTTCCTACCATGTCGATTTTCGCTGAGTATTATGCCAAAGCGCGGTTTTCACATTGTTCTATTTATTCAACGTTTTCACATTTCGTTCAACCACAATCCATTTCGGCGTACCGTCGGTCCTTAACGTATGATAGCGCCAATCATGTTACATGTTTAATGAAATACTTGGGCCGGGATAGCCTGGGCGGTAGGGAGCTGGGCCCGTGTTCGTGGGTTCGAACCCCGCCGGCCGAAGACTTCCCGTGTAGTTGGTGACTGATGCACGGTAAAATTCTGTCGAGTCGCAAAGTCCTCCATATTCCCATAACAAATCAATACCTCTGGGGGTATTGGATTGGAGATAGATCGTTCTCGGATTCCGTTCAAAATTACGATCTGTGGATGAATGTATGAATGAGTTCGGCTTCTAAACGTACGATGTGGCAAAAGTCGAATTCTGGGCCATAGATGGCGCCACTGAAAAACAAGAATCGCACACTCTGCCTTCAATTTGCTCGGTTTTTCACCAAGCAGGCTTGCCCGTGTGGCAAGTGGCATTAGAACCAACCAACCATGAAATACTTGCGGTTCCACATGTGCTGTGACATTATTGCACTCTCATGTGCAACTCTGCTGCATTTTGCAAGATATTCTAAATTTCAGACTTCATTTTCCACGCTCTGGAATCGAATCGAAAAATATCTCGATCTTTTAATGGTGGCTAATATAATCAAGAAAAGAGTTCTCTGTCAGAAACTAGTTATTTTATCATGATCATGTAAAGATTTTGAAATTTATTTTACCTTTTGTTAATGCATATTGTGCTTAAACTTTTTTTTTTAAGTGCTTAAAAAGTACTTGAAAGGTGCTTATTTTTTGTTGAGATATTTGGCTAAGTACCCTATAATCCTATGGAAATCCCCTTTCACTATATTGTTCAATTTAATAAGCTAAACGTAGTGCATATTTTGTTAAGTAAAAGTTATAGTTATTCTGAGCAAATACTCGTTGAAAAAAAAAATTTTTTCCTATGTTCAGAACTAAATAATTCTAGCTTATATCTTCGAGTGCAGAAATTCATCTAATCTTCTTTGAATTTCTATTAATTTATTTCCTGTATTTATCAAGTAATTTTCTTGATAATAAAGAACGAAATAATGAACATAATCAAATGCCATTCTTTAATTGAAGCTCTTTATAAATGCGAGCGGTATTTCATGTTTAAAAAAAAAACATAAAGAAATGAAGAGTATGTGGCGATAATTACTTCGCCAAAGTATACCAAATTCTACAAACTACATATTTACAATATAGTTAAGCTTCCCCGACATAAATTTCAGTTAAGTCCCTAAAACAATCGTTAGAAATACGAAGTTTAATTAAATTTTTTGTGCTAACATGAAATAATTAACTTTTAAAAATAGCGTATTTAGTTATCAATTTTTCATATGTTTAATTAAGTTTTCAAAATTATTTCCGGGTAAATTTAATAAGCCGTCATGTTTAAATAATTTTAATTGTGTAAAATGCTAGGGCGTTGAACTTCTGTTGGTTGCCGATTTTTATTTACTAACCTTTTTTTGTTACATTTTGTTTGTTTAGGTGTAATGACACTAAAAATAGATTGGAATCTTTAACGCAATTTAATATATACTATTAAGTATGGCACTTGTCAAAACTAGTTAGGAAATTTACGAGGCAATTTTTTTTTTTTAAATTTTCGATATTTTCGAAATTTTTAATTTTTGCATATTAGTGTAGAGGGGGTGCTAATGTGGAGCACTGGAACAATTCGGATAATTATTATTCGAAATTCTTCCGTAAGTATAGGCTTATTAATGAAAAAGTGTTACAATTTCATATACGGTTGCATGAAAACACATTTGATTATGTAACACATTAAAATACAAGATTATTCTGGTGGGAATTTAAGTTCTTAACTTTGTTTTTAATTTAAAGTCAGGGCTCGAAAAACAGCCCGTCCGCCCGTCCTCGGCGGTCAGGAATTCCCAGCGGACAACGAATTTCTCGAATCCGACGTCCGCGCGGACGGCCATTTATATTTTCAATTTTTGTTATCTTACAAGAGTCTAGCGCCTCACTTCTAAAATGAACTTCCAATCTATAAATACAGCAACATTGTGCGCATGGTGGAATTGATGTTTTCTCTGTCTGGGAGTACTGTAGCGGTCGAAAGGGGCTTTTCAGCTGTAAACTTACAAAAAATAAAAAAAATTTCGTACTGGTCTGAAACAAGAAGCGTTAAATGCAATTATGAACATCTACCTAAATGGAAAACCCCTTTCAGATTTCTGAACAGAAACCTCTGTAAATCATTGGCTTGATTGTGGAACTGGCAAATGTCATATTTGATTCATTTAAAAAACGCAGTACTGTCGGGTAAACTGACATTCCAGATAATTTGACCTTTGTCATTTAAATTATTTCATAAAAGAAATACTAGGTTTTACTATTATTAACCTAGTATTTCTTTTATTACTGTATAATGTAATCCTAGTAGCTACTAATTCATTGTGTAATTTATATAAATGTGCGTAATAAGAGAAAATAATATTTTTATTTAGAAGCTAGGGTTAGTTTCAAAGGAGGATGGGTACATTGTTGGAAAAGCCGTCCTCGGGGACGGGTAAAATTTCTGAGGTTTTTCGAGCCCTGTTTAAAGTTCTGATTATTTTTATTCATCGTTAATACACTGAGAAAAAAGTGTGATCAAAACAACCAGAATACGGTAAAGTTTACCGTGTTTCTGGCTGTATGGGAAGGCCATAAAAGCTCGGTATTTTTTAACCGAAGCTCACATCTTCAGAAACTGAAACCTAAGATGTCAATTTAAAGCTTTCGTAATTTTATCCTCAACTCTTTACTGTCAGAAAAACTATTGACATTATTTTTTTTTAACCTGAAGATAATTAGTTATATTAAAATCAAATAAGCGAAGCGTTAAGTGTGCTTAAATTAGTACGACTATAAGCCAAAATTGAAAAAGAGCTAAAAAAAATATAATTTTATTTTTTTGCATTCCTTTTTGAAATAAAACTATTTTTTACCTAAATTTGTATTTAAATTTTCCAATTTACTAAGCATAAGCATAAAAAATAATTTTGAGCTTTAATAACTAAAAATAAGGTTTTAAAGAGAGGAAATTATTACAGACATTTTTTTTTTAAATTTTTTCGGATCAAGTATGTATTGATCTTTGTTATTTAATTATTTATTCGATAAACTTTGGAGCATGACGTCATTTTTATATCGATAAAAGTAAAGTTCTCTCTCCATGGTAATTAGATTTAAAAGAAAAATATCTGCCGTAATTAAATAAGCATTTGTCACATTGACTTATAAGAGAAGCAAGCAAATTTAGTTTCCTCTTCATTGCTTTAGGCATATTTTTGCACTACAATTACTTACGTTGTTACATACAGGGTAAAAATAAAATAACTTAGCCTATATATGACCATCTGGAGTACTTTTAGTACAAAGCACAAAACAAAATTCGTTTTGTGTTTTGTGCTGCATTTTCTTTCCATTTTATTTTGTGTTTTTTGCTTGATATACTTTTTACATAACGTGTTCTATTTCCGTTTCAATTTTTTCGAGTGCTCCTCACACTATTTATTAGAAAGCACTTCTTTTTGCGGATATAATCGTGTGAGCTCCTGGATCAAGTATAAGGAGAAAATTTACCTCCGGGCTTTTTGATGAAACTAACCTGCATTTGCTTTACAAGGAGTTTAAAACCATAAAAACCTCCCACGGTTAGCCTGATGGCAACGGCACTCTAACCCATGATCCTTCTACCACTGAGGATATTTTACGTCAGCACTGTGGTCGGTGCGAGCTGGGTGCGGAATTCGTATCGAGCCACCATCGCTGGGATTCGAATCCTTTCACCTAATTGGAAGGCGAAGGCTCTATCCCCTGAGCCACCACGGCCCTTTTTAGGGTGTGTGAAACGAGCCTAAATATTTTTAGGTTTATAATAAAATACTTTATTTGCTGCCTTCAGTATATTTCTTTATTTAAAAACGCCATCCACATTGCAAGACTCATTGCAATAAGCCTAGGCTATTTTGGAATGATGATTTAATCGTCCTAGATTTGTAAGACATATAGGCAGATTGTAATTAAATTAGGCGGAATGGAATATGATGATAACTTTTGCAGTTAGCCCAGCTCATAGACGGGAATTTCTAATTACCTTAGGAGGGATATATATAAAGTTTACAAGAAAATCATTTTAATTATTACGTCTGGAGAACATGGAAAGATGAACTGTATCAGTCGTTCTCCAGCAATTATTATCCAACAATTATTTGCGCCCTCTGGTTGCTGATGACAACAATGTATTTTTATCATTCAATTTTATTGCTTGATTATTTGATTGGATCACTGACGAAATGTTCTGGTGACGTCAGCTGGAATATTTCGATTGTAATGACAGAAATCGGCTCTAAATCTACATAAATGACTCATTATGCAACTGAAGAACGACTACGCAGTTGAAAACTTAAAACCTTTATTTACAAAAACAACATTAAAAAGATTAATAATCCCAGTTTTAAAACCCTCGCACCACTTGTTAGGAAAACTCAAGAAAAGAAAAAATCCATTTGAGTTTATACCTTGTAATCTTTTCCGTTCATAAAGAATGCCAAATTTCACAAATTAAATTAGTTCGACTGAATCAACAACAGCAGATTAACGAGAATGCCGACATTTCGAGCTCAGAATGAAAAAAACTGATCTCCTTCCTTTGAAGGCGTGGAAAATTTTTCTCCTTTTCCCGAGAGTTTAGCGAGGAAAGTAATGTACTTAAGATTCCAGAGAAATTAAACTGGTTTCCTGAGAGCTTTTTTTTTTATTTTACTCTCCATTAATTTTATTTTCGTTCGAAGGTCGAAAGTGTTTTTCCAAATAACAGAAAATTGGTTTGAGTATTTTAATTGATACTTCATTTTAAATTAATAATTATTAAAAAAAATCATAAAATTAAATTAATAATAAAAACTAATGAATAATCATAAAATCTATATTAAGTAATACTTTAGACAACCTTAATTTATTGAGTTTAGGAAATAGCAAGGTGCGTAGCGTTTTTTTAAAAAGTACTTAAAGGTGCTTATTTTGTTTTTTTTGTTTACCTTATATTATGTTTCATTCTGAACTTTTTATCAACCTGAGTTTTCTAACTGCAATTTTTGAAAATAAAATGTCTGTACAGTTTATTTCTGCAGGGTTGTTTCTAAGTCGATTAATTAGTAAAAAATTCGATTAATAAGTCGATTAATTAGTAAAAAAGAAAATTGTTCAACTCAAGTACGTATCGCTCATGGGCTGCAATAGCGGCACAACTAAAAAAAAATCAAGTTTTGAGATAAGTGGGTTTAAAGTTTTCATTGCTAAGCAAAATTTCATAAGAAATGGTTTAGTTTGCTTAAACGAAGATTACCTTCAAGTTGAATTATGAGTTGTGCTAGTATTGCTGCTGAAAGAATGTGTATTTTCATATTTACACCTGTTCTTAGTCTGAAACGCGTGTTTTTTTAGTTGTGCCACAATTGCAGACCATGAGCGATATATTCAATCAAGTTCGTGTCATGAAATCAATCCAATACAATCATTTGCTGATTTTGAAACCTTTCAAGTTTTGAAATCTTAAAGAGTGTCCTCTTCACTTTGACCTAATAACCGATAAAGAAAGGAAAAAGAACATTTATGATAAAAAGATAACGACAAAAAAAATATTCTTAAATGAAAACACGTGTTAGCACAGAATTATAAGAATTGAAATTAATCTTAGTTTATCTTTGTCTAAGTTAAGTTCAAGTCTAGTCTTTGTTAAGTTGTCTAGTCATTGTTAAGTTCAAGAAGTTCGGTAAAACAAAAATGCTTATAAACTGTTTAAGTGATAGAATGGGTAATTGCTTTTCTAAGTTGCTTCTATCACCACCGAAAACTCCCCCACGTCTTTCTAAAATGATGCAACCTACGTTTTTAGTTTTAGGTGTGACAAAAATCCATTTATTTTTCCCTTTCTAGTTCATCTCAGCAACTTAGTTTACAAATTTTTTATTTTATTTAATTATTGTGGTGTAACTTGATCGTGGCAATAGTAGCATTTATCGGATACTGTATTGGGCATGCAAATCACATATTAGCAATAAACAAAGCATTAAAAACTTTGTTAAACTGTTATTATCGATGAACTAATAAAAGTAAAAACAGTATCTGCCATTTTTATATGACAAAAATAACATGTCCCACCTAGATGTTTGAAAAACAACATTTCAGAAATATTTAAAAAATAACAACCAAAAACATTTCACAAATAACATCCCAGAAATATTTTTAAAGAATAACATCTCGGAAATCTTTTATTATTAACATTCTGGAATTATTTCAAATGTTATAACCCAGAAATATCTTAAAAATAATTCAAAAAATAGCATTTAAAAATATTCTCTAAAAAAAGAATTTCAAAAATATTTCATTATCAACATCTCAGAATTGTATCACACACTGAGAAAAAAGTTCGGTGAAAATTACCAGAATATGGAAAAATCTACCGTGTTTCTTGCTTTTTTACCGTGTGTCTTAGATATACCAAAAAGCTCGGTACTGTTTACCGAAACATTTTGATTATGATTTTAGTAAAATTAACAATAAAATATGTGTTAAAGGCAAATTACAATGTGAGTTAAAATGTGGTAAAATTTAGTAATTATATCATGATTTCTTACATCACGGCCTAAATTACATTTATTTGGTTTAATTTTATTTTCGGTTGTGTATGTTTTACTAAATGTGTGGTAATAATTATAATTTTGAAAACCAGAATTTCTGGTAAACCTTTACCATACAAATGGAAAAATTACCAAATGAATGGTTTAAATACCGTATATCTTGGTTTTCTTGCCAAAAATGTCATTATGATATAGTGCGTAATTTTACCAGATTTTTTTTTCTTCTGCGAAACGAAGAAAAATATAAAAAATAACAAGAAACAAGCAATTCAAAAACATCCCAGAATAAGTTTTTAAAAAATAAAGCATCTCGAATATATTTTATAACTAACATTCTAGAGTTATTTTAGAAGTCTATATTTAAAGGTTTTTAAGTTTTTTTAATTAAGACTAATTTTATTTTATTTTTTCAAAGCAACATATTGAAAAAAAAAGGTTTTTTTTAAACAAATATTTTTATGAGTAGAATTTTTTACCGATTTTCCGGCTGTAGTTAAAGAATTTACAGCTGTTAAAACTCATTTTATAATTGAAAATTTCATCTTCGAAAACAAAAGCAACGTAAGAAAATACTTCATGGGAAAAATATTATAATAACTTGCAAACTGTGTAAAACGTACAACAAAATTTCATCTTATTTGTTATAAAAAAATGAGACTGTAAAGTTTGCTTATTATCAGTAGTAGCCAGCAACCTCAACATTTATTTAGAAATATCGAATTAGATTTAAGTAAGTTCTAGACAAAGTTATCACTATTTTAATCTCAGCTTGTCTGCATTTTATGCCAAAATCAGGTCTCAGAATATTTGTTTATGATTTAATCTGCATGAGCATGCTTGTACTTCTAGGAAATCAAAAAATAAGATTAAAGTATTAATTTAGTTTTTTTTTCTAGTAAGAGTTAAACAATAATGTGAACGGGGGAAAAAATCCGGAAAGTTAGCAACCTACGAAAAAAAAAATAGCACCATTTTAACATATACAAGAATTTAACGACCGGGCCTTAAAGCTAGAATTTAATATAATTAAATATTTATTCGAATGTTATTATATTAAAAGAATTATGTGTATATATTAATGTTAATGACCGAAGCTGGTGGCTGTTTACTTCCACCTGTGAATGTTGACAATTACATAGTCGCTTTGGTAAATTTCTGAACTATATACTGTAGGTCTAGCTAAGTGCCACTGCCCGGTATGCATTTACTTGGTATGCCCTACATCAGGGGTGGCGAACCTTTATACACCAACGTGCCATTTTTTCTTAAAAATTGTTTAATGAGGTCATAGATGTGCCGTCAAATAATTTTGACTTCATGATTATTGGGAAAATAATAATACTAAATAATATCAACTCAAAACTCCTTATTTACATTGAAAAAAAATACATTTTGCCATGTCTTAAAACAACTTAAAGTAACATCAGTGTGACTTCTGTTGTTGCAGATTCGATGACAAATATCTTATAGTAAGGTTGTAAGATGTTAGTTTAAGGACTGTTAATTTTTATTTTGCTAGTTATTTATTGTTAGCTAGTTTTTTATGGTTATTAATTGTTTTTTTAGCATTAATTGTTAATTTTTTTTATTAATAATTTTTTATTATTTTGTTTGTTTTTTGTGAATTTTAATTTAATTGTTGCACATGCTTCATCCATAGTGTAATAACAATTGTGATCGGTGGTGTGACCCAAAATATTGTGTCTCGTGCCATAAATGGCACGCGTGCCATTGGTTCGCCATCACTGCCCTACATCATCGTTTTTTAAGGTTCAGTGCCACTGTCCGGTATGCCCTACATCAATGTTTCTTTAAGGTCAAGTGCCACTGCCCGGTATGCATTTAATCGGTATTCCGAACACTGATATTTTTCCTAATCTATGGTCAGCAGATATTAAAAATATCGAATAAATATAATACCATCAACGACTATATTAATATCAAATCGGATATAATAAATATTTCGGACATTCACCAAAGCGACTATGTGATTGTTGACATTCACCGTTGAAAGTCGACATTCTCTTAATTCCGTTTATTCACGGTAACATATATAATGATTAATTTAGAGTTTTTGGTTCGAAACTTTTTAGACTTAATGATTAGTAGGTACTTTTAAGAAGTTCAACAAATTTTCAACAATTACGCTTATTGTAGATGTATTAATCGAAATCAAATAGCACTTTTAAAACAAGTGATTCTTTTAAAATAAGTGTATCAAAATAAAACTATTCATCATTTTTGCTAATATTTTTTTTAAAAAGTATCTCGAAATTAGCTTCTTGAGATAGACTTCTTTTAATTTATAATAACGCTATAATAAATAAAAATAAAAAATTTCAAAAGTAATTTATAATCACGCTATGATATATAAACTATAGAATTTCAAAAGTAATTTATAATAACGCTATAATATATAAACTAAAAAATATAAAATTTCAAAATTAATTTATAATAAAGCTATAATATATAAACTAAAAAATACAAAATTTCAAAAGTAATTTATAATAAAGCTATAATATATAAACTAAAAAATACAAAATTTCAAAAGTAATTTATAATAAAGCTATAATATATAAACTAAAAAATACAAAATTTCAAAAGTAATTTATAATAAAGCTATAATATATAAACTAAAAAATACAAAATTTCAAAAGTAATTTATAATAAAGCTATAATATATAAACTAAAAAATACAAAATTTCAAAAGTAATTTATAATAAAGCTATAATATATAAACTAAAAAATACAAAATTTCAAAAGTAATTTATAATAAAGCTATAATATATAAACTAAAAAATACAAAATTTCAAAAGTAATTTATAATAAAGCTATAATATATAAACTAAAAAATACAAAATTTCAAAAGTAATTTATAATAAAGCTATAATATATAAACTAAAAAATACAAAATTTCAAAAGTAATTTATAATAAAGCTATAATATATAAACTAAAAAATACAAAATTTCAAAAGTAATTTATAATAAAGCTATAATATATAAACTAAAAAATACAAAATTTCAAAAGTAATTTATAATAAAGCTATAATATATAAACTAAAAAATACAAAATTTCAAAAGTAATTTATAATAAAGCTATAATATATAAACTAAAAAATACAAAATTTCAAAAGTAATTTATAATAAAGCTATAATATATAAACTAAAAAATACAAAATTTCAAAAGTAATTTATAATAAAGCTATAATATATAAACTAAAAAATACAAAATTTCAAAAGTAATTTATAATAAAGCTATAATATATAAACTAAAAAATACAAAATTTCAAAAGTAATTTATAATAAAGCTATAATATATAAACTAAAAAATACAAAATTTCAAAAGTAATTTATAATAAAGCTATAATATATAAACTAAAAAATACAAAATTTCAAAAGTAATTTATAATAAAGCTATAATATATAAACTAAAAAATATAAAATTTCAAAAATTCCTTTCCGTTTACTTAAACATTAATCTTAGTATGGAAATAAATTTAAAAAAAAAAAAATTCTACCTAAAATGAGATAAACATTTAATTGCATGAATCAACGGAGCAAATGTTTTGTTAAAATTCACATAATTGTGAATTTAATAAAAATTGGTGCTTTTATTTTTTTTCTTTCCGAAATTGAAATAATGATAGCTTTCTATACGACATCTTGAACTCAAGAGACAGGTGTTGGATCTTTTTAACATGTGGCATCTTGCCTCTGTCAGGATGGAGCAAGGAGAAGCATGATTGAGATTGTGAGGTTAAAGGTTGCATCTGAGGCGTCTTTCTGAAAGCTTACGAGTGCCAACATGTGCTGGCAAGCCTTGGGGGTGAGCCTATAACATTTTATCGTCTGATGCTTACAAAACAAGATATTCTCATTAAATAAAACACATTTTTGAGAAAGTATGTAGGTAATAAAATGAAATTGACTTGAATTTCTTTTAATATAGTTTTATTCCCATACGTAGCTTTAAAAAAAAAATTTTTTTTTTTGCTTAGTTCCTGTAAATTAAATCTATATTGTTCTAATGATGAATTAAAACTTGTTATGCAAAACATGCGCTATTTTAAAATAAATTATCACTAGAAACTGAAGAGGTAAGATATTACATGATTTAAAAACTTCAATCGCTTCAAAAATATACAGATTGAAAATAACAGTCGACATGTTTCAAGCGCTAATAAATAGGCGCCCATTTTCAAGACTTGCCAGGCGTCAATGCTATTTTATTTATAATCGTCGTTGAACACCCGACCCAATTTTATGGGTTCACGACTACTAATGTTCAACTCCGTAGCCTTGTAATTTTGAACCCAATCCAGAAGACAATGGAACTCCTGGATCGAGTATTGGGGTGAAATTTTGCCTTCGTGGAGGACTTTTTTGATGGAGCTAACCCTCATTTGCGTTACATGGAGAGGAAAACCGCGAGAACCTCCCAAGGTTAGCCTGACGACAAGGGGATTCTAACCCATGATCCGTCTACCACTGAGGATATTTCACGTCAGCATGTGGTGGGTGCAAGCCAGATGAGGAATTCGTATCGACTGGGATTCGAACCCGGTTCTCCTCATCGGAAGGCGAACGCTCTATACCCTGAGCCATTGAATGCTATTTTGTTTTAAACAAATGCTATTATATGAGCCGAAATGGCTCAGGGGATAGAGCGTTCGCCTTCCGATGAGGTGAAACGGGTTCGAATCCCAGCGATGGCTGGTCGATGCGAATTTCGCACCCGGCTTGCACCGACCGCAGTACCGACGTAAAATATCCTAAGTGGTAGACGGATCATGGGTTAGAGTCCCCTTGGCGTCAGACTAACCGTGGGAGGTTTTCATGGTTTTCCTCTCCATGTAACGCAAATGAGGGTTAGCTCCATCAAAAAAGTCCTCCACGCAGGTAATTTCTCTCAATGCTTGATCCAGTAGTTCCCTTGTCTTCTGGATTAGGTTCAAAATTACAAGGCTACGGAGTTGAATGTTAGTAGTCGTAAACCCAAAAAATTGGGTCGGCTGTTCAACGACGGTTATAAAATAAAATAAAATAGAATTTATTATGTGCTAATTTGTTTTAGACAAATGCTATTTATTATATGCTATTTTGTTTGAGACAAAATTAAATGAAAATTTTAATTTAATTCGCGAATTTATTGTGTTTTGATTTTTAATTTGTTTTGATGTTTTTGTGTTTTGATTTCTGCTTGTAGTATTTTTCTCAATAATTATGTTTTTAAAACTGTATCTTTAGAATAAAATATAAATTCTGATTGATNCTTGATCCAGTAGTTCCCTTGTCTTCTGGATTAGGTTCAAAATTACAAGGCTACGGAGTTGAATGTTAGTAGTCGTAAACCCAAAAAATTGGGTCGGCTGTTCAACGACGGTTATAAAATAAAATAAAATAGAATTTAGTATGTGCTAATTTGTTTTAGACAAATGCTATTTATTATATGCTATTTTGTTTGAGATGGAAGATATAGAAAATTAAATAAAAATTTTAATTTAATTCACGAATTTATTGTGTTTAGATTTTTAATGTGTTTTGATGTTTTTGTGTTTTGATTTCTGCTTGTAGTATTTTTTCTCAATAATTATGTTTTTAAAACTGTATCTTTAGAATAAAATATAAATTCTGATTGATGGGAAGTGAAACATGGGAAGGAAAAATTTGACTTTTTTTTTAATAATAAAAAGAAGTTTTTACACTTATAAATATATTTCGAAATTGTATTTACATAAAATGTTCATATTTTATTCAGTGAAAGTTAAATACAGTTTTGAATTAATGTTTAGGTCTTTTTTAAATTCTTATGAATTAATTCTTTCAAAATTCAATACAATCGGCATCTATTTAATATTAATGTATTTTTCGAAGTGCTTAATTAAGTTTTTTTTCTTTTGTTTTGTGTAAAAATCACAGGCTCTATGAAACAAGATACGTATAGTACAGTAAAATGAAGTAGAAAATTATTAATTTTATAATTAAATTTAGTTCTCAGTTTAAAAATATCTTTTGATTTTCCCATTTAATTGATACATTCAACGGACCATTTTTAAAAATATTTTTGAAATCAATAATTCGTATATTATTTTGCATTTTATTTTCTCACCTTGCCCAAACCTTAAGGAAAAATAAATATTATTATTAGGTAGATATAACTGTATAAATTAAGTATAATCCCTACAATGAAATGATTTAATTAAAGTAATAGACTTAATAAAGTTTCACTTAAGTAATAGATTTAATTCACACATTTTTGGGAAGTATAGAGAGGATTTTTCATGAACTATTGTTACCAGTAATTTGAATACATTATTCGCTGATTTTTATTCCATTTCTATCATATTTACAAATAGAGGTTTTTCTTTGTTTATAAATAATGGTTTTAATCTCCATTTTCAAAATGGAAGATGCAATATTGGTATTGTTGAAGAAGTAAAATTTATGACTTAATTTGGCTAAATATAGTACTTAGAACTGATTCAATGAACTCGTGAACCCTAACAAATAGAATTAAATTTAATCATTTTTTTGTTTAAACTGAATCACAATATCGTGTAATGAAGTTTAAGAATTGTGATAATATGGCTCCTTTTTAGCATCATATAAAGGTTGTCAAAAATTTGAGCAATTTTTCACCATGCACCAAAACATAGAACATTTATAACAGTGGTTTCCAACTGGCGGCCCGGGAGCCGCATCCGGGAAGCTTTTTTTTTGTGGCCCGCAAATTAAAATATATTAGTTGTCATTTTTTTGCGGGCAATTTTCGTAAAGAATCTGCATGAATTTAAAATAATTTTTTCGTTAATAAAAACTGATTTCTTCGTTTCTGTGAAATTTAACATACCAACGGTGCAAAAAATTAATTTCTCGGGTTTTGCATCAAGAAAATATTTATTCAAATACAAAAATAATCGTGTTTGTTGCTCTTTTTTATTTCATTTTTTTGTATTTTGTGAATATAATTTAGCATGTGCGTATCAGAAATTTTCTCGAAGAAATTCTCCTAATTAACTTTTTGAAACCACTCATTTTGGACGAAAATATTTACGCACACATTTGTAAATTTTAAATTTAAAATGTAAATATATATTCTCTGGTGATTGCAGCAGACAAATCTCAATTTTCTTATTGAACATTTTGTGTGCTACTATGTAAGTTTTAATACCAATCTTTTTAAAGTTTTATATTTTAACAATTAGATATCTGTTGCACATTAATTGTTTAATACATAGGTGCACTTTAAAGTTATTGCAGCCCGAATTTTTTAATATGCAATAAAATACTTTTAAAAATCTACTTCTTATTTTAATTTGTAATACTTTTGTTTTGTACAACTGGGTAAAAATCTAACAGTAATATTTAATGTTCCTTCAAACATAAAAAATTGCTGCCCGCCATTTCATTTGTGTTTTTAATTGTGGCCCCCAGCCTCATGTAAGTTGGAAACCCCTGATTTATAATTATCAAATTGTACCAGAAATTAAATAATGAATGCCATATTTCCAATTCCCTTTAACATTTCACCAACTATGGTATGTTGGTGGCCTGCACGGTTGATTTCTCATCCACATTTTATCACCCATAACTTCACGGTCGCCATATGTTCCCCTTCACAAAAATAAGAAATCTCTTTGGCGTCAACTGAATAATGAAATAACACAAATCCATGGCGCCATGCCATAAAACGCAAAGCAATGATAACCACAGAGAAAATAGTTAAACCTTCCCTTCCCTTACAAACCCATATCACCTGGATTATATGGGGAGAGATAGCTGTTGCTCCTGAAACCCTGATTTTTACGATCTTTTATCCATTATAGAAGGAGATTTGGAAATTCAGGTATATAAAGATTTTAAGAGGAGAGGGGGCTTTCCTGTGAGGTTGTTTACCTCTGTATATTTACCCTCAAGTCTTTTTACACGTCATCATAGAGAGGTTGATGTCCCATATCTGCAGTCTCCCCCTCCCTCCCTCCTTGTCTTGGGTTCACGGTCAAGGGCATGGATTATGGTCACGTAGTTCATTGTTAATTTTTTTTTAGAATTGAGGCCCCTTGAAAAGTTTTAAAGATTGAACTTTATAGTGAAGGCCCGGATGTTGGTATCGTCCCAAAGGGTTTGAAAAGCAAGACAAAGGAAATGTTGAATGCGTATATTTCGATTTCGGCATTAAAATTAAGTCAGGCATGATGATTTATATTGTTTTTCAATTAATAAAACCCTGATTGATGATAAAACGTAAATATTTATAATTTGACTCTTTATGATATTCAAAATTTATAAAAAAAAAATTCATTTTTGTGTAATGATACAAACGATGAACTAAATGTTTTTTAAATTTTTTCTTTTATTTACTTTTCTATCGAGGAAGAGACAATGCTAACTCAAACAATGTAAGAAACTAAATTTTTGTAACATATATATATGTGGGTGTTTATAGATATATCTATTTTATTTTCATTACGGTCGTCGTAAATAACTAGTATTGAGTATGGCGTCGTAACGATAGTCGTAAATAACGATCGTAGAGTTGTCGCAAATGATGCAGAAGATATATATTTTTTAATATTTGTTAAGTTTCTTAAATGTCTTAAGAAATGATAATTATGTCACACACCATATGAGAAGTGAATTTCCTTTTTAGTATTTTTTTTAACTTTGTTTACAGTCGTCTAGAACAACAACGATGTCGCAAACGATTCATAAANTTTATTTTCATTACGGTCGTCGTAAATAACTATTGAGTATGGCGTCGTAACGATAGTCGTAAATAACGATCGTAGAGTTGTCGCAAATGATGCAGAAGATATATATTTTTTAATATTTGTTAAGTTTCTTAAATGTCTTAAGAAATGATAATTATGTCACACACCATATGAGAAGTGCATTTCCTTTTTAGTATTTTTTTTAACTTTGTTTACAGTCATCTAGAACAACAACGATGTTGCAAACGATACATAAAGAATAAAGAATATATTTTTTTATTTTTTCAGTTTAGTTGACTGTCGTAAGAAATTATAATGATGTCACAAACGATATTCGAAATATATTTCCTTTTTAGTATTTTTTTTAAACTTAGTTTACTGTCCTCTAGAACAACAACGATGTCGCAAACGATGCATAAAAAATATTTTTTTAGTATTTTTTAAGTTTCTTAACTGTCGTAAGAAATGATAATGATGTCACAAACGATATTCGAAATATATTTCCTTTTTAGTATTTTTTTAAAACTTTGTTTACTCTCCTCTAGAACAACAATGATGTCGCAAACGATGCATAAAAAATATTTTTTCAGTATTTTTTAAGTTTCTTAACTGTCGTAAGAAATGATAATGATGTCAGAAACGATATTCGAAAGATAATTCCTTTTTAGTATTTTTTTAAACTTTGTTTACAGTCGCCTAGAACAACAATGATGACACAAAGGATATTTTTTTTAAATATTTTGTTTCAACTTTCTTCACAATAATAATCTGATACTTTTGATCAACAGCGATGTCGCAAAAGCTATACGAAATATAGTTTTTAAAATTATTTTCTTAATTTCACTTTCTAGTCGTAAGGAACGACAACGATGTCTCAAACGATGTACTAAAATTGAGTGCTCTGGAGATTCAGAAAATAGGTGGATAATAATTCGGTTTATGTTGATCTGGAAACGATTTAAACATGCCGTGCTGCTCGAAACTCTATTTAAAATTTAAGTACTTTAACTAGCTTTATAATGTAACTACTTTAACTAACTATTTAAGTACCCAAAATAATGGCCAAAATAATGATTGCAACAATCTATCGTTACCTTCTCGAATGGTTTCGAAAAATATTTATTTTGTTTATTTTCGATTAAGTATTGTTATTTTGAATATTTGACTCCAGAATAAATTAATTCCACTGAAAAATGAGTTTTCCTCTTACTTTTATTAAACAAATGTTCTTGAAACCTTCTTCAATATTTATTTAGAACTCTTACTTTTATGAAAAAATTGAAATATTTTAATACTAATTCCTAATTGAAACGAAAGTGCAGTAGCAGCAGTTTAAAAATCACTTTATAGCAGTTTATATAAATATATATTTACAAGTCTTCTAGTGGAACTATAATGCAATAATAATAATAATAATAAAAGCAAGATATTTGATCAAGTTTCTGTCGAAATAGCAGAAAAAAATACGAATTGTTTGTAATTCTTTCAAGACAATAAAGAAACATCTAAACTTTAAAATCTCTTTACTAATTTGAAATTTTTAAAAAAGCCAAATTTTTTTTTTTGTTCTTTAGTTATTGAGCATGTTACTATGTAAAAATTTTTTAATTTTACTGCAATTAACTTTACCTGAGCCATGGTGGCTCAGGAGATAGAGCGTTCGCCTTCCAATTGGGTGAATCGGGTTCGAATCCCAGAGAGCGCTGGTCAATACGATTTCCACACCCAGCTTGCATCGACCACAGTGCTAACGTAAAATATCGTCAGTGTTAGACGGATCGTGGGTTAGAGCCCACTTGCTGTCAGGCGAACCGTGGAATGTTTTCGTGGTTTTCCTTATGTAACGCAAGTGCGGGTTAGTCGGAGTTGAACATTAGTAGTCTCAAACTCGAAAAATTGGGTCGGTTGTTCAACGACGGTTGTAAATTTTTTTCATGTCGTTTTACCGTCGGAAAATCAGAAACATTGTCACTATAAGCAATTAATTAGTGCAAAACTAATTCAAATCTTAATGTGAAGCGTGTCGTTCATTTTCTGACATAAGAGATCAATGCGAGAAATCATACTTCTAGCAATAGATTTCGCTAAACATAATTATGCTGCACAAAAAATAAAGAAATAAATAAATAACAATAAACAATAACAATCGCTTTTGACATAAAATAACACAAAAACCTTAAGACCGCATCAATAATATTTAGATTTCAGATTTTTAAACTTTTCCCTGGAAATGTGAACGATTTCATATTATTTCATCCAATAGTATTTGAGTTATAAGCCAGAGAAGAGGGAATACTCCCCCTCCCCCGAAAAAAAAAAAAGAAAAATTTTTCTGCTCATTTCCTATTGCACATAATAAGACTTCTAAAAATGCCGTTACTTGCAATCATAATTTTTCTTTTTTCGCCTGTTTCGTTTTCTAAATCTTCATTGGTTGCTTAGCAACAAGTATTACTATTTTTTGCGATTTAGAAGAAAAAGTCTAGCTCGTTGCTTAAATGCTAATGAGAGAAATGAAAAAAATAAATAAATATTTACAGTTATTTTTTTTTCTTCTTTTTCTTCATGGGGGAGTTTAAAATTGATGTCATCTAGTAGACTCAACAAAATAATTTCAGGTAAATACTCTTTTTTTAAATTCAAGTATATGAGTTAGCTCTTTATATTTATTTATTTATTTTTTTAAATTTGTAGCATGTTTTCGAATACGAGTAATTTTAAGTTTTAAAATTTAATGTTTAAATTAAGCGTTAAAATTAATTTACACTTACAAGTTACAAAAAGATATTAAAACTCTTAAGTGATCAAAATAACGTTATTTTAGTGTATTAAGATCGATGAATTAAACGTTATTCAACGGTGTTAAAACTTTTTCCATTGGTATGATGACTATTTTTTTTAAAATGATGGGGTTAAGATTAATGAATGACTTTTTTCTACGGTGGTAAAACTAACTAATAATGCTTTTTTCTGTGGTGGTAAAACTAATTAATAATGCTTTTTCCTATGGTGGTAAAACTAATTAATAATGCTTTTTTCACTGGTGGTAAAACTAATTAATAATGCTTTTTTCTATAATGGTAAAACTAATTAATAATGCTTTTTTCAGTGGTGATAAGACTATTGCGCAAAACGCTATTGAATGGTGTTAAGAAACGTTAATTAATTAATGAAAAAGAAACGTTATTAAATGGTTTTAAGACTTATGAATAGAATGATATATGTAGGTATTAAGACTAATGAATAAAATGTAAGTGCTGAGTCATATTATATCATGGTGGTAATAATGAATAAATCATTATTTAATTGCTTCATAACTAATAACTTAAACGTAATTCGAATGTATTTACTCACTTCGACGTTGAATATTTTATTTGAAGGTATTAAAATTAATGAATAAAACGTAATTTTAAAATGTTGCGTCCACAATAATGAATAATTAAGAAAACCTTATTTACAGGTATTACTACTGATGAATAATACTCTTTTTTTCAATTGTAATAATAATGAGTAAAACGTTATCCAATGATTGTAAGATTTATGAATAAGACATTATTTGAAGGTATTAAGATTTATGAATAAAACGTTATTTAAAGGTGTTAAGATTTGTGAATAAAGTGTTATTTAACGGTTATAAGACTAATAAAGGAAAAGCTCTATTTAATGATATGAATAATAAATAAAATGTTATTTAAATGCTAATAAAATATTTCTTCTACGCTTAACGTTTTTTCCACTGTATTACTTTCATTTTTATGTTTTAATAGTAAAACTGTTCTACCGTAAAGTGCTCGACTTCACGCGCAGGTAGTCGGGTTACCAATGCAGGGGAGCCATCCTCTCTGTAGAGGATTAAATTGCGATGGCATGTCTTTGAATCATCCTCAGGGATGTTTCCCAGACCGTCGCCAATAGCCCATTGTGCTGCTCTATAGTATGACGCAAATAAAAAGTTCCTACCAACTTCGTTTAGCAACAAATAAAATGCAGATTAAACTTATGCTCATTTTTTTTTTAAATTTCTAAAATACTGATAAAATGAAACTTCCAACATAATCTCTTTTACAAAAAAAAATATGTGATTAATAATTATCTGAGCTTATATCTCATTATTACTATTCCAAATAATTAAAGTTCTAAATTTTGCTTGCATGTGATAACATAATAACAAGTGATAAAGAATATGTAATGAAAAAAATATATTGTAGTAATTCGTTTCTATACTCACAGTAGCTCATTTCTTCAATTTATTTGTTTTTATACTGGTACTACTATTAAATAAAAGAGTTTTCATTTTTTTAACGCATTATTTATTAAGATATCATATTTGCTGATATTTGTGTTTATTTTGGACTCAGCTGTTTAGATAATATTGAAGGAAAAGATTTCGTCTAATACGGTAGCAAACGCTTTATGTGCATTTGTTACCGTGAATAGCCGAAATCAAGAGAATGTCGACTTTCACCGGTGAATGTCAACAATCACATAGTCGCTTTGGTGAATGCCCGAAATATTTGTTATATCTGATTTGATATTAATCTATTCGTTGATATTATTATATTTATTCGGTATTTTAATATCTGCTCAGGGTAAATTACGAGAAACATCAGTGTTTGGAATACCGGATAAATGCGTACTAGACGCAGTGACACTTGACCTTAAAAAACATTGATGTAGGGCATACCAGGCAATGGCACTGAATCTTAAATAAACATTGATGTATGGTATACCAGGCAATGGCACTGAATCTTAAATAAACATAATGTATTGCATACCAAGCAATGGCACTGAATCTTAAAAAAAACATTGATGTATGGCATACCAGGCAATGGCACCGAATATTAAATAAACATTGATGTATGGCATACCAGGCAATGGCACTGAATCTTAAATAAACATAATGTATTGCATACCAAGCAATGGCACTGAATCTTAAAAAAACATTGATGTATGGCATACCAGGCAATGGCACTGAATCTTAAATAAACATAAAGTATTGCATACCAAGCAATGTCACTGAATCTTAAAAAAACATTGATGTATGGCATACCAGGCAATGGCACTGAATCTTAAATAAACATAATGTATTGCATACCAAGCAATGGCACTGAATCTTCAAAAAACTTTGATGTATGGCATACCAGGCAATGGCACTGAATCTTAAAAGAACATTGATGTATTGCATACCAGGCAATGGCACTGAACCTTAAAAAAACATCAGTGTAGGGTATACCTGGCAGTGGCGAGGATAGATTAGGAGGAACATCAGTGTTCGGAGTACCGGTTAAATGCGTACTAGACGCAGTGACACTTGACCTTAAAAGAACATTGATGTATTGCATACCGGGCAGTGGCACAGAACCTTAAAAAAACATCAGTATAGGGTATACCGGGCAGTGGCACTTAACTAGACCTAGTATATATTTCATACATTTACTAAAGCGATCATGTGATGTCAACATTCACCAGTGGAAATCAACAACCACCAATTTCTGTCACTCACAGTAACACATTCATGAACGTATTGCTTCAGCCCATTCTACATAAGAAACAAATCAAAACAATTTGTGTAAAAAATGGTAAAATTATACGGCATTGTGATCAGCTTTTTATTTATTCTAATATATTTTTACGCCCTCTTCATCATTACCCAATATTGTTGTATAAACTAGCCCTCGGCAATAATTATCTTCCCAACACGGACGAAAAATTACAATTACCTTTTTCATGCTTTTTTAAATGAGCTGATGACTCTAAACCTTTGGAATAAAAAGTTTGCCTACGCTAATGTTAAGATAATATTTTAGTTTGCGAGAAATAAAAGAAACCGGTTTAGACTTGAATTTCTGGGCGTAGAATTTAATATCACTTAGAAAATAAGCACTCTATATTCTTTATTGCTTTTTTTTTATTCCGCTTAAAGATTGGAATTTTTTTTACGCCCGCTTTCAAGAGATGAAAATTGTTTTTACTTCAACTTCAGCCATTTTTACTAAATCAGATTTTTCATAGTCGTTTTGCTTTTGACGATAATTTAATTTAAATGTTTTAAACCTAATGTTCAGTACAACATCGCATCTAGCATGTAGTTTGAAAGTTTATTTTTAAAAAAAATATTGATTTAAAATTTGGATATAAAGCAACTTGGTGTTACGCTTTTTGAAAGTTTTTGTTTATTTTAGCTATTTTTTCTCCTTTCACAACTTGATTTCTTTGGGATAGTATTATATAAATATTTTTTACGTATGTTTTTGTATTTAAATTGTCTTTAAAATGACAATTAATTTACTATCTTAATTAAAGAATAATTGAACGAAAAAGATAGAAATGTATTGTTGATTGCTGTCTACTTAAGAAACTAAAGTTTTCTCACTTACTTTCAAGAAAATTTGCGCTGTTAATTATCTTTTTTTATTTTATTTTTTATTTCATAATTGTTGTTGAACAGCCGACCCAATTTTTGGGTTTACGACTACTAATGTTCAACTCTGTAGCCTTGTAATTTTGAACCCAATCCAGAAGACAAGGTAACTCCTGGATCAAGTGTTGGGAGAAATTTTGCCTTCGTGGAGGACTTTTTGAGAAAACTAACCCAAGTTTGCGTTACATGGAGTGGAAGACCACGAGAACCTCCCACGTTTAGTCTGACGGCAAGGGGACTCTAAAGCGTGATCCGTCTACCACTGAATATATTTTACGTCAGCACTGTGGTCGGTGCAAGCCGGTGCAGAATTCGTATCTACCAGCCGTCGCTGGGATTCGAACCCGGTTCACCTCATTGGAAAGCGAACGCTCTATCCCCTGAGCCACCACAGCTAGCGCTGTTAATTTTTAAAAAAAAAATGCTTTTTTTCTGTAATGCCTGATAATTTCAATTAAAATATTTTCTCGGTCATTTCTTATTTCTGTCTTCAGGCCAAGCTACGTTTTTGTTGCAATCCGGGCTTATTTTGAAAACATATTATCAGTTACAACATCTATTGAGAAATTTAGCAACTACATTTTTTTTTCTTTTTTGGAAATGCGGAATATGTTTATAAATAAAATAAATTTTATATCTTAAATTATAAGTTAAATTTTTTTTTTTTTAAACGTAGTTACTAAGTTTGTCAATGGATGTTTCAACTGAACATTTCTCTACGCAGCTCTATTTGTCACCATTGTTTCTCGGTCCATTATCCTATTTGCTTCGAAATCCGCGATAATTGTATTTACGTTCTCTGGCTCTACTATCAATTTTACACTTGAAAATTTTACGCGTTGAGCTAGAAAAACAAATATGCCCTTCAAATCTCATTAATTTTACACATTTTATTATATCATTGTCCTCATACCTTTTGCAACTTTGCGTATTTGTTAAAATTGCTCTCTTCGATTTTGCCTAAGATGGACTTTTAATTATACAAATGTTTTCATTCCATTGTTTTCCTAAACAATCCCGAAAATATTAATTACAATAATTCTAACGATTTTTTCTTATCAAATTTATTCAGTTGAGAAAGTAATGGAAGAATAGAATTATGAAATCTTAATTTAATTTTCTTGTCATCAATTTAAATAGTTTTTTTTTCTTGAATAATTAAATTAATTGGTATTGTTTGAAATCTAATTAAAAAAAATTTTTTTCATGAAAGGAACTCAACAGCAATGAACATTTTATTTAAAGACTTATTTAGAATTTAAAATTTTTCTTTCCAGCTGTCACATTGTGTAAGCAATTTGCATGGTAGTGCTTGCATAACGACGGTTATTGGCCTTAGCAAATAGGTGACAAAACAAACAGACGACAACGAGAGCAGTATTTCGTGTTCTCTTGTGGCAACAGCTGTATCGATTTCCGGTTGCTTTTTTTTTTACTGACAGCCGGAAAGAGGTGTCAATTGTTTTTATTGTTTGATTTTGTAAAAACAAATCTGAATGATTTACAATTAATTTATGCTTGTTCTCCCTTAGCTTATAATAAAGTTTGTGGATCGTTGTGTACTTGTATATAAAATTTTTCTACGAAATTTTATGATTGAATTATTATTTTTTTTTTCTTTCATTAAAATGAAAAGCTCATAACTAAAATCTGTACCTTTAATATATTATAAAATAATCGCATAACACTTTTTTATTATCGAACATTTTATGAGAAACCGATTTACAATTATGAAACGGTCAATAAATCATATTTATTTATACAATTAATTTTATGGATACAAATTAATTGTATAAATAAATATGATTATAATAGATACAATATCTATTTTAAATTCTTAAGCAATGTGAAATAATATTTTTCGTACTCTTGCTAAGTAGTTTCTCAGGGGGAATATTTAACGCAAGTTAAAAAAAATTTTATTGTAACCAATAATTGAAAGTAAATAAAATGATGCAAGATTTTGCAGGAGGTTGCATTGGTAGCTGAGCAAAATGATTAGGTTTAAATTTTATCCCAATAAACTCAGCACTCGGAGAAAAAATTCTGATAAATTTCGCATACTGAACTGTAGAGATATTTCTGGTTAGAAAACTATAAATCTGGTTAATAAAACGGAAATAATTAGTTATTAAACTACTTATTTTGTAATTTTCCCGTGCATATTGTAGCGGTTTACTGGAAACTTTGGTTTTTAAAATTATAGTTCTATTAACACAAAGTTATTAAAAAATAAAAAAAATTTAAAGATAAATTTAAAAGAATATACCAGAATGTCATGCTCTAAGGTAAGATAAAATTAACGAATCTTACCAAAATTTTATCACACATTATAAAAGCAAATTTTATTGTTAATTTTAACAAAATCATTACCAAAGCGCTTAGGTAAAAATTACCGAGTTTTTTTGTGTTTCCATAGAGGCAGAAACACGGTAAATTTTACCACATTCTGGTAGTTTGGACCATACTCTTTTTCTTAGAGCTAAAAAACCTACGGGACCAAATCTGTGTTAAAACAAAATTAATCTTTTTATCTAATAACATTTAATTTTGATGCAACATTTAACATATCTCAAAGAATGATGCAACAATAAATGTATTGTTGCGTTTTGCTAAAGATTAAACGAGATAAAAACAACTTGTTATCGTATTGAAGAAAAAGCATACTAGAATATTTTGTTGAAACGTTCACTTTTAATTTTCACATATTTAAAGCTATTTTATCATTTATTAAGCATTTTAATGGATTATATATTGTATTAAATCTTTTTTTTAACGTTATTTTTAATAAGAGAAGAAATAAATAAATTACTTTGCCATAATTAAGATTTGTTTGATATCTCTCAAACTATTTTATTATTTATAAAATATTTTAACCGATTTTATTTTATGCTAAAAGAAAGCTAAATTGATAAAAAGATAATGATTTAATAAAGAGAAAACAATTAAAAAAGTGAAGCATAATTTATATTATTTCATCAAAAAAGAAAGAAAAAAAAAACGTTAAATTACTCTCTTAAAAAACTTAATAAAATAATAAGTATTAAGACTTTTCTTACTCTGTTAAAAATGTGGTATATTATCTTACCAGATTCGGAGCTGAATAATCCAAAGGATTAAAGAAAAGTTAATTTCAAGTTAAAACAAAATTGCACGTTCATATACAATTTTCTGGGTAATAAATAATCAAATAAAAACTCCACATATGGAGGAATCGTAAATCAAACTCCGCTCATTCAAACCATTAGTTAATTATTTTCGCTTTCGAAAGCGCCAATTTTGGCATACTTTGGACATCGTTAGTAGATTGTTTATTATCGTAATCGAGATGACGTGATGTTGTTCTCTTGAATGCTGCTAAACATTTGAAGACATACATTTCCTAGTAAAATTATTAGACGAACTATATGATTCTATGAAAAATCTTCTTGGGAGCTACTAGCAAAATTTTCACTGCAATTTATTATTATTTTTAGTATATTTGAGGAAGTATTGATGTAAAATTTTGTAGAAACCACACCGTAAAGAAATTTTGTTTACCTTCACACCAAATATGGAGGCAAGCAACTATTTTGCTCTTAAGTGGTGCAGTGAAGCATCACAGATAACGTTTGGCTCTTGGTATTTCAACACAACAAAGAACCAAGGATAGTTCCTTCAGTAATGAAACACTGAGAATGTTTTTTTACACCATTTGGCGTAAAACTGCCACCATTTCTAATATTTGATAACTCTAAAATTTATAATTCGAGTAAGATATATGTCACACATAAGAGCTAGTAAAATTCTTTTTACAATACCGTATAAAGTAAGAATGATTAATTTAGAATGCCTGTACACACTGATTTTAAAAATAAAATTAGTATGTTAATCGAACATACACATAGCAAGAAAAGCACTGTTTGAGCACCATTTGCACCACTGAGATAAATTCATGCTAGGCTTAACAGAACAAAAGCGATTAGAAATTAAATATTATAAAATTATTTAATGCAATCGACAGGTACTCAGAAATTAAAAATATAATTATCCTTATTGCACAATCAAAATCAAACATATAATTTTGAAACTGTAATCTTTTACAGTCCCTGGCCAAATTATTAGACGCACTATAAGATTCTATGTAAAATCTTAATTATCTGGTGATACTATACAGCTTTATTGCTTTTACGAGGCTGAAACCGGTTAGCACTTGTTTACGTCCATATATCAATGGGTTAACATTGTAATGCAATACGTTAAAAATAAATATAAATAGGAAGTAAGTAAAAAAATCTCCTAAATAAAAACCCATTACATTTATGTTTAAATATAAAAGCATTGTATATAAACTCGAGCAAAACATGTCATTATTAAAACACTACAGTCTGTCTAAAAATTTGATCTAATTATTACACTATACTAATATAATACCTGATATAATAAATATTCTATATTTATATAATATATCGTCTAATTTATCCAATCGTCGAATGTATATTATATATCGTCTAATTTAACCAATTGATACACGAACGTAAACTAGTGCAAACCGGTTTCAGTCGCTAAAAAACAATAAAGCTGTATAGTATCACCTGATAATGGAGATTTTACATAGAATCTAATAGTGGGACTGTACTACCTAAGCTATAGGGACCATATTTTTCAGATTTCAGTTACTTTGAGAATCAAGAGTCAAAATCCAATGAAAAAGAAGGCATGTTTTGTTCAGAGGAAGTGGGTATTTGTGTATGATTTTGTAACTTAAAATAACTAGCAAATTTAAGACTAGGCTCCTGGAACAAATAAGATTAAGTCTTCGTACGCGAAAATCCTGTCACTAGGATCAAAAGTTATTCAAGGTGCCCAGTTCATTCTTACAGTTTTAAAATTTTAATCTGAAGCTTGTTTCTCGAGATATTTTGCTGTTTCCAAACTATTCGGAGAACACAGAGTAGATTTGAATACTTTTGTTGAGATGAAATATAATGAAAAAATCCACTAAATCATAGTGAAACCGTTTTGACTTTCTTCCACTATAAAAAAAATATATATAATATACAAATATTATGTTTCCTTATTTTTCATTTTCAGAAACATTCCATAACTTTTGTAACTTGGCATCTTTCCTAATTCCTTACGTTTTTTTTTTTTTATTTAAAAAGAAATAATTCTCGAGTTTCGTAATCTTCTATAGCTGACACAGCAGAAGGAGAGTATCACCTGACACACCTAATCCCTTGCATCGAAGCTTAACTATAAAGTGCGTCTTACAAAAAGATTCTCAAGGATTTAATGTGAGACGAGTTTTACTACTTTGTTAAATATTGATTTTTTTATTTTAAGAACTTTTTTCGTTTTGGTAAAAAGAAAAGAAAAACAACTTTTAAAAATCACAAATAGTAAAATTGTTCATTAAAATCTACCCATGTTTCGATGTCCCATTTTTACCCCTGCATCAATAGTATAAATGGCAGGGATTTCAAAACAGAGATGAACCCAATACGGGATTTATCATTTGTCTTATAATGATTATATATATATATATAGATACATCTTTGTTAAATATTTATTTTATTTTAAGAACGTTTTTTTTTTGGTAAAAAGAAAAGAAAAATAATATTTAAAAATCACAAATAGTAAAATCGTTCATTAAAATTGACGTATGTTCCGGTGTCCTATTTTTACCCCTGCATCAATAGATCAATGATTTCAAAACAAAGATGATCCCAATACGGGATTTATCATTTATCTTATAATGATTATATGTGTAGATATATCTTTGTTAAATACTGATTTTTTATTTTAAGAACGTTTTTTGTTTTGGTAAAAAGAAAAGAAGAACAACGTTTAAAAATTACTAATAGTAAAATCGTTCATTAAAATCTACGCATGTTTCGGTGTCTCTTTGTACACCTGCATCAATAGTATAAGTGGCAAGGATGATGTATTTCGGCAGGTACGTCATAGTAAATAAATAAATATGCAGTTAAAAGTAACAACATTAAATTGAAAATAAGCGTTGGAAAATTAAAAAAAAATTATACAATATTTAAAAATTACTGAATAGCAGCAAGATCATTAACTATAGAATCACAAAAAAGAGGTAAATGCACAGTTAAAAGTAACAAGTAAGTGACGTTAAGTGTTGGAAAATTAAACATTTTTATATACTATTTGAAAATTATACAATAGCAGCAAGGTAAATTAACAGTACAGTTTTTTTTTCTTTGGATGATGTGAAAATTTTTTTTAATGAAATTTAACTTTATTTTCAAAGAACTGTCGTAATTTTGAGATTGCATGTAAGTGATAATTTATCTGTTATCGATTGAAAATTCAAGAATCTTTTAAAATACCAAGTTTGAAACACTACTAAGGAATAGTTTGATGTAAAGGAATGTCATATTTGAAAAAAGTGTGGTTTAATACTGTATTTCGCCAAACCTGTAGTGTGAAAATGGTGTTATTATCTCTCAAGGTCTTAGATTTCTTATAATAAATTGCGATTTCGATAAAAACAAAGTACCCGTGCTTGAGATTTGTTCGTGCTTGTGAAGTTCATTTCAATATTTCATTAGTTTCTGTCTCGTTTAAGAATAAAATTAGCTCCACATTAAACATAATATTAGCTTCTTCGCAGTAAGAAATTAAAAAAAAATATGTTGAAAGTGCATGGCGTAAAACTGTTACGCAACTGTTAAGTTGACGTAATTATATACGTCAGTTAAATTTAATTAATATAATAATTCTTAATATCACTCGCAATAGTTTTCGTTCTTATGACTTATTGTATAACACTATAAACTATTTAAATATCACTACCTCTTGATTTAATATTTTAAAAACTTCTTTGCATATTTATCAGCAATAGCTTTATCTAAAAAAAGCAATAAATTAATAATTTATTCGTTTTCATTTAAATAAAATAGATGATTTATGCTTTAATCCCAATTAAAATGATGAAATTTATATTTAAAATTGACAACAAGCAGACCCAATGGCGCCAAAAATAATGAGGGGCGATTGATTAATTTAGTAAATAATTGGATATAAATGTTGAAGCTCACACTGATTTATTTTTATAGGGACATGAAATATTCATATTTAAATACGTATTTGCGACTTGAAACTGCGTTTTCTGTTACATCAGGAAGGAATTAAATGATTCCGTTAACCTTGACGCAAGTGCGTTGGAAAAAATTAAAAGAAATATTTACTGTAATGGTTATTCAAATTAGGAATCGCTTTATTATTTAGAAATCGCTATTTAAATTGAGAATTGCTTTATAATCGAAAAATAAGAATCGCTTTAGAAAATTCGAATCGATAATTTATTTTGAAGTTAGGGTTTGCTAAATAGGAACAACCCTACGGTAGGGCTCAATCGAAATTAAAATGTTCATTAATATTTAGAGGACAAGCGCTTAAAAAAAAAAAGAACAATTGGGTACTGGCACTTCAAGAAGATCTCCCATACCCACACATCTGGCCTGTGACGTCAGCGCCAGTTAATCTTTATCAGCAAAATGGCTTGTTAAAGTTTAGCTAAGTTTCTCTACGTAAGTTAGAATGTTAATTAACGAAAAGTTAATTAATTTCAGAGCCGTACGGCACATCAAATTAGTTGAAATATAAGTCTTTATTCTCTACTTCTTTTACTTAACTTAGATTTATTATTTGTTTATTTTTTTATTGTAAGATTGATACATTTTTGTTTTGTGTACCTGGCAACTTTGATGCATAATTAGTTCGTTTATAATCCATATGGCTTCGGGCCTGTCTTTGTGTTGAGTCTCTGTAAATATACAGTGAAAGAATTGAAATCTTTGTGAAAGAATTTAGAATGTGTTACTAAAGATTTGATACTTGACGGGCTTGGCTTACTCGAAATAGAATGGAAAGAACGATCGCTAACGTAAACAAACGTCAACAACCAATCAGGATCGAGATACTCACACTACGTCACTTGCAGGCATCCCTTTATATAATAAAATACCTTTAACAGCTTTTTTGCACTTTTTATTTAACAAAAATTATTGACAATTAAATACTTTTGTTGTTTCTTTTTAAAGTAATAAATTTGATACTAACTTGCTTTCGAACAAATTGACTGAGTGCTTTAAAAATGTCTTCTTTCTATATACAGTTAAGCCTTATTTTTATATCAATATTAACTTTATATCAATATTTGTTAAATTAACCACTCGAATTTAGGAATTTTAATTAGATTAAAGTAAACAGTCCCTTTCGTAAACTGTTAGTTTATTAAAAATAAAGGTATGAAATATGACTTCACTTCGCAAACGATTTTTAACAATCGTGAAAAATATTTTCTAATTTTTTTCTTTTCAATTGGGTACAATGTGAAAAAAGCACAACTACTTCCACTTACTAGGAATAACATTTACCTTTTAGTTTAATTAATAAACTGAGTTTTAAATATGCTTACTAAATTCATAAACTTCGGTAAAACAACAATATAAATTATTTCCAAAGGAGCTAGACTAATACAATTCCAACCTGGCGAGTAGCGACTTATAACAAAACACTTCGTTTGATGCTTTTACTTGTTGCTAGAAATCAGGTTCGCAGAAAATGCTGTTTACTAGTTAAATTTAGTAGGAATAACACGATCTGTGACGTAGGCTATAGTATACCCTATTTTAATTTGCAACCGATATCATTCATGAATAATTAATAACTATTATTTTTATGTAACTTAATTTTCTTTCGGTTATTATTTTGATATGCATAAAATAAGAGTAATATATACGAATTATCTCAATTAAAAATTTTATGGCATACTCAAGTCAGGTATAACATATTCTCATCCTCACATTTTCGACATTTTCTCTTCCGCTGTTAAAAAAGATCATTATTAAATTCAATTGATGGCAACGACTAAATGATCGTTTGGTGTAATGAAAGTACCCACAGTTCATTGCAACACATTACTAAGCTTTTTTCCCCCTTCATTTGCCTGTCTCTCTTACGCTTGCTCGGTTAATGATAATGACATTCAGATAATGGTCTTAAATTTCTGCGAAGCTTATGTTAGCAAATTACTGGTAGGAAAATTCGCTGTAAGGGATCGTTTATTCCAAAGAATAAATGGAAACTAAATATGCTCGCCAACGACAGAAATACATGTTAACTTTTTTAGCAAAAAAAATTCTAATTGGCAATGGTTTGTGAACAACTTTAATGAGTCTGTATTTTTTATTATTATTATTTTTTTATAGTAATTTTGGGATGAAAAATAACAGTGTCAATAACGTTTGTATGATTTTTTTTCTTCTTTTTCCGGATGAATTAACTCAGTTAATTATGACGATAAATTTGATCAATAAATTAGTTAATATTTTTTTTATGCAAAAAAGATTACCCCCCTATTAAAAACCACATTGTTTCTCTCTGCTATTTGTCCGCAATTAATCAGAGATATTTGAAGATGATGGGTTTCTTTTGAGATGATGACCATTTAGAACTTCTAAAAATAAAAATAAAAATACCGGAAAGAAATTATGTTATTTTTACTTGCCTACATATTTCTTTTCTGAATAATACAGCGTATCCAAAAATTGTTGCTAGATAACTTTACAGGGAACAATTTTGTTAAACAATAGATAATTTTCATGTATAAAATTTATGTAGGGTAAATTAAACAATGCATTGAAAATACTTATAAATCTGTTTAACTCAAATTAAAAGTGAAAATTTTATGAATGAATAAAGAGGTATACGGCTTTACCACCTTAAGGATTTCAAATTATCAGCCAATAAATTAGCCAAATTTCGAAAGTATTCACCAATTTTCCAAAGTGTTCGCCTAATGCAAGTCTTAAAAAAATTTTTATGACAAATTTTTTCTCCATAGAAAACTATTTTGCGGTTTCAGGTTTATATTATTTGGACTCAATTCTAATTGGTCATGCTGCGCATATACCGAAAATTACTGTAAGCGAATAGAAAATACTGATTTGTTTAGAAATATTCATTTCGACGTAGTTTTGAGGATCTAGTTAAGTATATATTTTTCTTTCCAGGGGAAAAAAATCATTTGCTAATATTTTCGCCAAAACACAACTTTATTCGCCAAACATACGATTTTATCGCAATTGGCGAGTTAGAACGGGCCCTGCAGCTTACACAATGAAATTTTTGTTCACATGGAAATAGTTTCTACTTTTTGTTCATGCAGCTTATGCCAACGAACGATATCTGCTTTGTACATCAATGATCATATCATAAGATTTTTTTTGTCCCATGAAATTGCATGTTAAGTTGAAATATATTTAGAAAATATTTTTTATTTTACATTTTTAAAAAAGTGATGTAATTATACAGTCAATTCGCTATAACTCGAAGTACGATAACTCGAATATTACTATAACTCGATTTTTTTATGAGGTCCCGACCCTTTTATCTTCAATTTCATGTTAATTATTCTCGATTACTCGAATTTTACTCCCTTTAACTCGATTTTTTTTGGATCTTTTAAAGCAAGAAAAAAAACCTAGGAGCTGATATCTTGCCCCTTCCTTTGCAACACACACACAATGTCTTTCGCACTCTTCATGGAGAAGCTAAAGCTGTCCCTCTTGAAGTATGTGAACAGTGGTTAAATGAAACGTTACCAAATTTACTTCAAGGATACAGTTAAAATGATGTTTTCAATATTGATGAAATGGGTTTATTTTTTAAATGTCTTCCAAATAAGACTATGATGTTTAAGGATGAAAACTGCTCAGGGGGTAAAATGAGCAAGGAACGTTTGACTGTCCTAGTTGAAGGAAATGCGTCTGGGACAGAGAAATTGCCCTTACTTGTTATCGGAAAATACCGAAATCCCCGATGTTTCAAGAATGTAAAAACGTATCCTTTGGATTACAAGTCTAACAAAAAGTTTTGGATGACATCAGTTTTATTTGAAGACTATGTAAGAAAATTGGATCGGAAATTCTTCGCTAAAAAAAGAAAAGTGATACTCTTTATGGATAAATGCACAGCGCATAGTGATCTACCTAATTTGAAAGCAGTAAACTTGCAGTTTCTCCCGCCAAACACAACAGCAAAGTTGCAGCCGATGGACCAGGGTATCATAAAGTGCTTCAAACAGTCTTATCGTAAATGGCTTGTCAGAAAAATGATCTTAAATATTGTAAGCATTTAGAAGATTTGTAATTAATAAGCATTAATTAAATAATCCGACAATATTTTGAAAGTCCAAAACCGAAACTAACGGTAAGTCGAACTTCCGATATGTGTAAGTTTTTCGTCAGTCCTATCAGATTCGAGTTATCGCGAATTCACTGTATTATGTTCAAAAAGAATTTATTAAAAATGACAAACAAATTATTTATTTAACAATTTTCTATGGTAACAATCCAGAAAATACAGGAACGAGTGTTTGCATGATTATTTCAGACCCTGTTTTTGAAAAGGACAAACAGGTATCTTTTACTGTAACTATTGTTGGGCAGTTACTTGAGAGGGAAAAAAATGCATGACCCCAATTTAAAAAAGCAAGGATTATGAAGGTGATGTTTTTAAAGCAATCGAAATAAGATTAGCTTTCAAAATCAGAATCGAATAAACAAGATAATACAACTGGAAAATTCTAGAATAAAAAATATCAGTACACTTGCCTACCATATTTAGAGTGAAAAAACATGCAACAACACCCTTTTTACGTTTTTTCTCCTCTCTTTTTTTTTCTTTATCATCAAATAGAGTCGTTAGATTTTAATTTATTCTGAGATAAGATTTAGAAACGCGTGTTTAGATTTAGATGCTGATAGTATAATTGCAGCTTTTGGGATTTATAGAAAAAAAAAGCTTCATAAAATGATTTATTTAAATTTAAAACAAAAGAGCCAGTTTTAAAGCTTATAGAAATTTTTTTAAATGCATGTCCTAAATTGATTAACCGCTGTTCAATAAAAATTATATTATTTTCACAAGTAATAAAAATTAGCCTTCCTTGACCCGTTTCAACCCCCAACAGTTATGACTCACTCACCGCGTAGGGTATGCTTGACCCCAATAAAGTAAATTGAGTCCATTACTTTATTTTTCAATTATAAATTCAAAATTTAAAAAAAAGCATTAATTTATTCAAAAAAGAAGGAAAAAATTCTGAGTAAAATAAAGGCATCAAAATAAAAATGAACACTTGAATAACCTACCTATGAAGTAATGATCGTACTGTATGGTAAAAGCATTTCTTGTAAAAAAAAAACAACATAATTCTGATAATAAAATCAAAATATCCAACATATAAACTGTTCATATGGTAACGGATCCTGGAAATTCTGGTTTTTAAAATTATAGTTCTTAATACCACATATTTAGTAAAAATACAAAACTAAAAAGTAAATTTAACCGAATAAATGACTTTTATGTCATGCTCTAAAGTATCATGATAAATTTACCAAATTTTAAAACATATTATAACACCATACTTCATTTCAATTTTTCAAAACTCATTGCCAAAGCGCTTCTGTAAAAATTACCTTGCTTTCCGATGTTCCCATAGAGCCAGAAACATGGTAAATTTTACCATATTCTGGTAGTTTTGACCATACTTTTTTTTCTCAGTGTAGGAAAGTAAAGCTATTTATTGATTTTACATTTCTGCTTTTTATGTACAATCAGAGTTAAAAAAAAATTTTAAAAATTATTCTTCATATTATAAAATAATAGTTGAAGAAATAAGTTTTAAAAAATACATTTGCATGAATTAATTTGTACAGAAATCATATGAGTTAAATTGTGCAATGGGTTAAAAATCAATATCTAACGAGCTCATATTAATTTGTTTATGTAATTATAAATATTTGTCTAAAAAATGTTCATATGATCATAAACTTTTAGTCAATAGTTTTTTAATCTATAGGACATAACATTTTAGTACGCAAAGTGGAGCAAATTTTATGGAATCCCACTCCAATAAAATTGCCATTGACACCACAATTTTGCCAAAATTGGACTGAAGCCCGTTTACTTTCTACTAAAGAAACGAACAGGATAGCAACTGTTTACGGCATTGAAAAATGGCGTTTACGAGTATTTGTTATCATCACTGTCTGGAGTTAACGTTATAACAAAGCAGAATAATATAAAAGGCTTGAAGATAAACTGTGATAAGCCTCACTTCTTTCAAAGGTGATATTTTGGAATCAAACTGTTTTTTAGTAATGTTTCAAAATAGATATTTTTTTTCCGGCTGTGAACAATTCCGATTTTTTATGGCTATCAATGTTCAATTCTGTAACTTCGAAATTTTGACCTCAATCCAGAAGACAAAGGAAGTTCAGAATCAAACATTAAGACAAACTATAGTCTTCGTGGAGTACTTTTAGATGGAACTAACCAGCATTTTTGTTACATGGAGCGACCTCTAACGGTTAGCGCGACAATAAACGGAGTTCAATCCATGATCCGTCGACCACTAAAGATATACTTTATGTCAGCCCTGTGGTCGGTGCAAGCCAAGAGTAGAATTCGTAAACACCAGCCAAAGCTGGGATTCGAACCTTGAACATCTCATAGGGTGGCGTGGACTCTATGTCTTGAGACACCAAGGCTCATGATAGATAAATTTTTTTTTATAACCATCGTTGAACAGTCGGCCCTAATTGGGGTTTATGACTAATAATGTTTAACCTAGTAGCCTTGTAATTGTGAACCCATTCCAAAAAACAAGGGAATTCCTGTATCAAGTATTGGGAGAAATTTGCCTTTTTGGAGGACTTTTTAATGGAACTAACTTGCATTTGCGTTTCATGGAGAGGAAGACCACGAAATCCACCCACGGTCAGCCTGACGGCAAGGGGTTTCTAACCCATGATCCGTCTACCACTGAGGATATTTTACGTCAGCATTGTGGTCAGTGCAAGCTGGGTGCGGAATTCGAATCTACCAGCCATCACTGGCATTCGAACCCGGTTCACCTCATTGGAAGGCGAACCTCCTCTATCCCCTGAGGCATGACGGCTCATGATAGATAATTTAGTAGTTTTCGAAATGTCTACTGGATAAGAGTAAAATGTTACATCTTACTGCTTATCTCGAAATAGTAGAGTTTTCCTCCAAAAAACCTCTTTAAAAAAAAGCAATCTTCTAAACAATACGAAAAAGTGGCTTTTCTATTATATTGCCTCAAACCCCTTTGAGCGTAGAGCTGCCATTATTTGCGAAACATTTAAATGCTTTTATATAAAAACAAAATTATTAGTGGTAATGGTATTCTATTCTTATTTATACATAATATTTATTACTATGCTTATTTAATTAATAGTATTTTATTATAGTATTTGTTAATAGTTCAATTTATTTACTAGGCAGGGGTTGCATTTCTCAAGAGTTCGTAGAGGTTTTCGTTTTCAGAAATCTACAGTGGTCTTGAAAAATGGTCGTGCTCTTCGAATATTTGTAGTAAAAATAAGTACCTTGTAAATTGATACAAATATGAAGTTTTTTTTTCTTCTTATTATTTATATGTGATTTTGTATGAAATTCAACCTTTTGTTTTAAATATTGAGTGATTAAAAAAAAAGAAAGGGTACGAAATAGAATTAGCCACAGCGGGTCATCATATATTAAAATATTTCCGTATAAATTCAAAATTAAATTTATTCCCTGGGCCTGTATAAAATTTATCGTCTGCGGTTTTACTACTTTATTTATTATTATTGTCATTTTTTTTTTTTTTTTTTTTTTTTTTTTTTTTTTTTTTTTTTGCTTTTTATTTTTTATTTTTCTTCTGCATTGTGGTGGCATTGAAAAAATCGTTTGGTTTCAATTATTTCTTGCTTTCTTCGCAATATTATATTTATTATTTATAAAATGACTCGTAGTCGTAGGGATACAACGAACATCATTTGAAAGTTGTATATTTTTCATCACACTAATGGCAAATTAGTTCGGAACATTGCAAGGTTAGTAAATCTATTCCATTCTACAGTGCAGTAGACGTTTAAACGCTTTAAAGAAAATCCTGTTGAAAACAAGGTACGAAAATGGCATTTGGCTAAGTTAACGAAACATGATTAGAGCGCTAAAATTTGTGAAAATTCCACCTTTGAATGCGGTAAAAGCTTTTGCTGAATTTAATGAAATTTTTCTTCTACAATTTCACCTAAAACTGTTCGACGATTTCTCGGAACAGCTGAAGTAAATGGACTTTATTTTCCTGCAGAAAAATTTTTTTAGTTCGAAAAATAGAGGCTTTCCTTTGTAAAATCTATGTTAAGTAGACTTAATTTTGTTAAATTTTATTAATTAATTTAGTTAAAAATTAATTACAACATCAACCCTTTTTTTAAAAAAGAAAAACAAATCTAAATCTCTTATGTTTAACGAAGAATAAGTATGAATCAAAGAAATGATGATTCACCATTCCGTTGATGAATAATACTTTTATTTTTATTAACCTCATTTACAAGATTTTGAACATTAGATTTAATGACTCACTGGCGATATAATATATCCAAAAATATTTTTTTGAATAAATTAAAGTTTATGGCCTTTTAAATTTAATAGTCTATTCCTCAGTGAGAAGTTAAATTTTTTTATTTGAACTTTTAACGATGTTGCTCTACAGAAGAATAATCATTGATGGTGAAATGTTGATTAATCTTTGAATTGATTAATTGAAGCTGATCTTTTAAAATCAAGATCGCTAATTTTAAAATCCATTTCGAATTAGTTAAAGTTTATTTTTGAATGAAGTAAATTTAAAATTTGTATAATTATTTATTTATAATACAGTCAAACCTCGATATCTCGAACTTGAAGGGAGAGGAGAAAAAATTCGAGATATCGAAAGTTCGAATTCTCGAAAATCGCATGTTATCGATGGTAGAATAAAGAAAAATGCTCTTTACATACCTTATTTACTATTCCATATTTATTCTAAAAACACTTTTTACACTTTCATTTTAAAAAAGATTCAATTGTTGTTTGCTTTAGAGGTGTGTAAGAAAGTTTGTCTTCAGCACTTTCTAAGTGGACTATAGCTTTAAATGTATCCTCGGACATATTCGGTTGCCTATCAATAAATCTCCTTACAGTGTCCACTGCAGAAAGTGCTTGTTTATTAGTAACATTGGGCGGTTAATCTTCGATTTCCTCATCCTCTTCTTCTGATAGTTCACAAGAAGCTTTCGTTTGAGCGATGATATCATTGTCATCCCACTGGCCACACACTGTTACTGCATCATCTACGTTTACAAAGTCATGAAATTCCTTGTCATCAAGCTTCTTGAGTCCGGTCAATCTGTTCCAATCACTTTCGATGTAGTTTTCAGCAGAATAAACGATATTGATTGTTTGACTACTTTCGTGATCTTTAATGAATCCAGACTTCTTGAAGCCATTCATTAGCGTAGAGGAAGACACATCATTCCATGCCTTGTCAGCCATTTTTAAACTGTTTAATTTTTTTTTTTTTTTTTGAATATTTTTTTAGTTTTAGAAAAAAAATCTACTCTATTTATGGAAAAAAAATTCAAGTTAACGAGGGATCAGAAAAAAAAAATCGTGAAATCAAGTTTTTTTTTACATTGAGTGTATAGGAAATTTGAAGGGAATTTTTTTTTCTTCGAGATATCGAAAAATTCGTGAAATCGAGGTTCGAGTTAGCGAGGTTCGACTGTATTTTGTTAATTTGAGA
>NC_092208.1:12752985-12779983 GCF_043381705.1 Parasteatoda tepidariorum
TTTTTTTTTTTTTTTTTTTTTTTTTTTTTTTTTTTTTTTTTTTTTTTTTTTTTTTTTGTACTTAAGATAGTTTTTTTTTTTTACAATATGAAACATTGACAATAACAAATTTAAATAATAGCAATTGCATACCGCATGTTTTTTTTAAATTTTTTTATTGCTATTAGTATTTTTACAAAATTGCGTAGTTTTATTGCTTGTGTGATTATCTTTTGATTATTTTAGAAATTTGCTGACGTAATTGTTCTTATATATTACAGTCGCCTATTCGTGTAACAGCAATAGTTTTAACCGTTTAGAAAAGAACATTTTTCTCTTAACAGTGAAGAAAAAAACATGAATAATTATTGATTTAATAATTGAATTTACACCTGGGACATTCCACGGTAAGGTCAACCAGATGGCCTAAATTCTACCACTTTAAGTGGATCTCTAACAAGTACAGTATTTTTGAAAAATTCACATTAATTATTGAAAATGGAATAAATAATAAATAAAGTAAACTGTATCAAAACAGGTCATCTTACACAAATAGGTAGAAGCATTTCTCATTTTGATNAAAAAAAAAAAAAAAAAAAAAAAAAAAAAAAAAAAAAAATTCCCACGATGCACTTATTATTATTTTACATCCGACACCAAAATACATAAATAATTGTACTGTGTCACTAACAAGGGAAACTAGGGAAGTGTGACTAGCCAATTTTGAAATAAACTAGTGGGATGTATGCCTTATGAGGAATAATTTTCGGGGGCAACATTCGTTTCGGCCCATAGAAGGTCCTTTGAGAGCTAAAAAATAATTTAATCTATAGAAAAATCGGTATTTTATTACTTCAATGCAGACTATTAGTTATTGTAATTGTCTCATACTCCAATTAATTCGTAATTAATTGGATAATTAATTAATTTGATAATTAATAAACTAGTTAGCAAATTAATTAATTAATTAATTTGCAATTACATACTCCAATTAGTTTGGAAAATTTCTTGAAACAAAAATTTAAATAAATTTGATATCAATTTTTTTTTTTTTAAATTAGCCTAACAGGCTTTTCTGAAAAACTACAGATAGATAAAATTTTCGAAATCAATTTTGACAAAAAATATGCATTATATAGTACGTGAAAGTACCACAAAATTAATTGGAGTATGAGATAATTACAATAACTAATAGTCTGCATTGAAGTAATAAAATACCGATTTTTCTATGTATTGAATTATTTTTTATCTCTCACAGGACCTTCCATGGGCCGAAACGAATATTGTCTCCTAAAATTATTCCTCATAAGGCATACATCCCACTAGTTTATTTCAAAATTGGCGAGTCACACTTCCCTTGTAAGATTTAACATTATAAAAATTTTTTCTCTGTTTAAAGCAAGATTACGAAGTCTTATTTGTATGAAAATAATAAATATTTCAATTGCAAATTAATAATTAATTATTTTTACGTTCAACGCTATTTACGTCCGACACCACTACTTATTTTTAATTAAATTTTTTTTCCATCTATTTCCCGCTCATATTTTACTTTTTCTTTATAAAATGAAGTGTAATATGAATAGAAACCATCTAAACTCTTAGGTTTAATTTAGAATAATATATTTAATTTCAGTAACCAAATAGTATCTGCTTAATTAGGCTATACTTATTTATATTATTCATCAATGAAAATTTTTTTTATTTCATTTATTTATTTATTTAATTATTTTTTGAAGTAAGCAACTAAATTTTAATCTTTTGCGAAGCAGTTATTTGAAATATTTTAAATCGATCAGTTTGCTTCGAAGAGCTTGAAAAGTGAATACATTTGGAGCAAAAAAAATTTCTTTCACAGTTCACTGTAGTTATTTATTTATTAATTATTATTATTATTATTATTTTGAGAAAAGCAACTGAGACCCGCCTTCAGAAACTGTTCTTGAGTTTAAGCGCATGCTCATACATAGGTTAGTAAGAGTACTTGCTAAAATGCATACGCATTCAAATGTAAGTACCAAACCTAGCTAATAATAGCAATGGTGTAGTTGGAGCCGCTATGGCTTAGGTGATGGAGCGTTCGCCTTCTAATGAGGTGAACCGGGGTTCGATCCCGGCGATCGCTGGTCGATACGAATTCCGCATACGGCTTGCACCGACCACAGTTCTAACGTGAAATATCCTCAGTGGCAGACGGATCATGGGTTAGAGTCCCCTTGCCGTCAGGCTAACCGTGGGAGGTTCCTGTGGTCTTCCTCTCCATGTAACGCAAGTGCGGGTTAGTTCCATCAAAAAATCCTCCAAGAAGGTAAATTTCTCCCTATACTTGATTCCAGGAGATCCCTTGTCTTCTGGATTGGGTTCAAAATTACAAGTGTACGGAGTTGAACATTAATAGTCGTGAACCCAAAGCTTGGATCGGGTGTTCAACGACGGTTATAAAATATAAAATGGTGTAGTTAGGAATTACAGCACTGTGAACACACTCAGATTTTGCGTCCCTAGACAAATACGTATATAATCTAATATATATAATTCTCTTACGTGACTCCCAAATTTTGGCTGTATTTCTTTTCCGCCGGTGGCAACGTTTGCTTTGTTTTGTTTTCGTTACTATTTCTCTTACACGGCGAATCGACCAATGATTGCCGCTAAAAATGTCACATGCCAAATTTAGCTGAGGTGGCTCAACATATAGCGCTTTTAAAAACGGAAACTGAATTAACCAGAGAACATCAGCTTCGGCAATCTCATACTATTAAGCTAGGCAGAAGTGAGTAGTCTTTGTCGATAGATCTCTATTTTAGTATTTTGTCGAAAGCGCTTTTTTTTTTCACGAATTTATAAAGTATTACGAATTTATTTGACGATTTTTGATTTATATTACGAATTATACAATAGCACATTTCTAATAGGTTTAACGAATTACATGTCATTTATTTGAATTCAAATTTATTTTAATGACTTAGTATTTACTAAAAAGATGTAATTTTTTTTAAAAATAAAGTTGTTATCTGGATTTTAATGATTGTTTTGAATTCTTAGAATTTTGTGCATTTGCAATGTACCTAAGTTAGTAGCGACCGAAGCGAGCTTGGTTTGCGAAGCAAACCATATAAGATTGCGTAGCAATTTTCGGGGGTTGACGAGCGTTAGCGAGCAGGGAGCGCAGCCCACTAGTAACATATATAAATGATATAATATCAAACTTAAGGGGGGTTTTTTTGTTGGGACTTTTATAAGTTTAGATTCTGTAAAACTAAATTCATTATTTAAATTTTACATTGAATAAGATTTCACTACTTTAAACCAACGTAACTCGACAACGTTAAAACGATCACTCCATTTGGGATAAAATTGAACAGTATATGTTACTATAGTACGTAGTTTCTATTACACTTAGATATTTATTGTCTTTGATTGAATAAGTGCTTATTATTTCTTTACCTAATTTGTCTCGCCAATGAGCAGAAAATAATTTAAAAAATAATTAACCTGCATGCAAAGCGAACTGCAATAATAATACACATTCTATTAAATTTTTTGCAAATGGGATAAAAATTTGAAGTAGTTTTTGGATCCATAATTAGCAAATGAAACTAGGAGAGAGGTGGATTTAAAAAAAGAAAAAATTTATTATTGAATTTCTTTTTAATTATTTTTGATAAATTTGGGGAATCTCTTAAGACTACAACCGGGGACATATGTCCTTTCTTGTCCCCAGCTTGCTACGCAACTAAATGCAAGTAAAAGGTATGTAGATAAATATCATTTGCATTGACGCATCTAATAAAATATGATTGCAAAAACTATACGAAACGATTATTCAATTTTGCGTAAGCGATAAATAAAACAATAAAATTATCATTTTAACTGCGCAAAAAGATTTTTTTACTCAGTAAACATAGAAAAATTTTAGGGACAGTTATGTATTTATTTTTTATTTATTTCTCGATTTTCGAAATTATTGGTTTTAAATAAATATTTTATTTTGTTGTATAAGAAATGTTTATAATAGTAAATTAACTTTTGACCACTTTTCGATGTAAACAAACTACACACTCTTACACACACAATAAAAAATATATAATTAAACAGAAATGAAATTTTAATAACTTCTTATTTCAAGCTTCTCACTTCTTTTTATATGTTATTAAAAAAAAAGTGGGGAAAAACGGTGTACGGTGTATCACTTTCGTAATTAACTTCTATCACCTCTAAAAATTAAGCTTTTCGAAAGACTGATGTGCTCCATTTTTCAGGGTTGACAAAAACTAAATTATTTTTTCCTTTTTAGTCAACTTTAAAAACGTTATTCTTAAAAAATATTTGTTTTTCTTGATTTAAAACACAATTTTTATAAAGTAAAAGATTTGCGTATCATCGAACTTAACATTCGAAGAAATTCAACGTTTTAATTTGATATGAACTCAGTAAACTGAAACATCACTCTCGTCATATGATTTGCAAACCAGCTAAACAGCCTCGCGTTCGATTTTTTTTACAACACCACCAGAGCAATGAACCAAAGTTTCTTCAATATCCTCGCTTTATTTAGACAGAAGAATACTTGAGAAGTACGAAAAACAGGAAACACGAGAAAGATGGGGCCTGCAGCAAACGATATATTCAGATAGAGGTGACCCTTTACAATATCGTTTGGCAAGCGATGTTAATAGGGAAAAAAATAGAAAGATAAACCAGTGAGAGTGGTAGTAAGACCTGTTAGTACAATGGAAAGAAAAAAATGATGCCACAAAATGAAACTACTCTCGCCACCAGGCAGTATAGTTTTTAATAATAATAATTTTCCACGGATCGTTTGCAATAAGAATCCATTGTTCGCAACAGATGTATTCGGCCATGGCCGTAAAAACCTTCTGGCATATTTTATGAACTCGATTCTTGGTTAATTATAGTAAAATACGTGTTTTTGTAACAAATTGTTACATTAAGTTTTAATCATACATATCTTAATTTGGTGTTTCAAGTTTTCGAGGACATCGTTGAATAATTATTCTCATTCAATTTCAAAGAGAAGTAATAATGCCTTAAAAAATTTTCCCTACATAGGAGAATTCCAGATACGCATGACAATGTAAATTAAAATTAGCCTTAATTATATAGAATTAAAACTTAAATTCACGAACCTATGCAAATAGAAGAGCATGTGAGAAAATATCTAAGTAAGTTCCTTATGAAATATAATATAAAGAAACTTATTTTTCCTCTTAAATCATCAAATAAAGCTTATTTCCAACATATATTTTTTTTTTTGTTTTTTTTTTTATAATAAAAAAAATATAAATTTTTTAACTTTAATTTTCAGATTTGCTTTTTACATAATAGGTTTTTAGTATTAAGTTATCTAAAATTCATTTTTTTTTTAATGTTTAAAATTATTATTTTTTTTAAAAATGCTTTTGACAAGTTTTTTACAAACTATAAGTTTTTTACGTATTTATTTTCGAATTGATTTCCCCTTTCACTAAAACTTATAATTTTTGTTTTATTTATTACCTTCCCTTCCTCCATAATTCTATATTCAATCATTCTCTTTCTTCGGGTGGTTTAACTTCTTTAAACACAGGTACTACGACCTCCAAATGTTGTAGTTTCTCAACAATTGCTTCGTTTTTTCCTCTTATGTTAGTCTTAGTTTGCGACTTCGTTTGATCAGCTTATAGCTTACATAATTCCGTTAACGCCTGTCACAATATAGTTTGTTCCAACCCGTGTCTATTGACCTCAACAATTAACATGGTTTTTCGAAGCTCTGTCGCCAAAGAAAATAAAAAAGCCACAGTTTCAGTGCCTTACATGATGATTAAAATGATAATTTTAAACTACAAATATCATCTTGCCTTGAAGAATTATTCAGGGTTTTAGAATGAACGAATTACTTAAATATTTTAAAAATTATTAAACTTTTGTAAAAATCGCCAAATTGGCGAAATTTTTTCCACCTGGATAAAAATATCACTGCTTTATTCTCAGTTTTTGCAAATTTTTTATTATTACAAATAATGCAGCATTGGAGTAATTTTTTTAAATATTAAAAAATTAGACCACAAGCGATTTTCACTTCCACAAAACTGTGGCTTTTCTCCATGTTGACGCTTTGCGCCATTTTCAGTACACGCATAGACAGCGCTAGCTTTAGATAGGCTTGTCCTAGGAGTCATGAGTTACTATTGCCAACTCACAGCAGTTATGAAAAAAGCATATTATTCGCAAAAAAGTATCATTTCATATGAAGACGAAGCCTTCAAAAAACAACCATAAATCCAATTCACCTATTCACCCGATAGATCAATCATTTTCATAGCAACAGTTGTCACAACAATGTTTTTATTAATCGCTGAAAAATATTAAATGATTCTCACTAAAGTCTCAATCCTCTAGAACTCTAACATTAAATTAGGTTTATTAAGCCATAAAAAATAAAACTATTTTTTTGCAGTTATTATTTATTGGGGCCTGGTTGGCAGGGGGCTAGGCTTATGTTCGTAAGAACGGGAGTTCGAATCCAGCCGGTCGAAGATAACCCGTGTAGTAAATGGTGACTAGTGCACGTTAAATCTGTCAGGTCGCAAAGTCCTCCACATTACCATAACATATTATACCTCTGGGGGGGGGACTGAATTTACTAGTGAACATTCTCTGGTTCAGGTCAAAATTACAATCAGTGGATGGAGGAATGGGTCCTCCCTGTAAAAAGGCTTGTGACGTATGGGTGTATCAGAAGTTGAATTCCTGGCCATAGATGGCGCCACTGGAAGACAGGAACAATCCCACCTTGCTTTAATGGCCTACGACAAAAACAATTATTATTTGTTCAGAAATTATTGTATTGAAAAGTAATATTTGTTCTGACTACGTATTGCACCATGCATTATTTCATTAAACTAATTGTGCATGCACAGCTTAATGAGAATTCTAGAAAACTCTAGAACAACTTAATAGTTCAGAGAATAGAGAATTTTACCTGGAAAAATTGGCGGGAGTGTTTATTTTTTGTACATTTATGTTTTTTGGAGAGCTGAACACTAATCTGCATTATGCGAGCGAAATTTTTTTCGAAAATATTATTATTATTTTTTTTTAATAAAATTATTAAATCCTTCGAAAAACAGCCTTATAAGCTAATTTTATTCTTACAGATTACTTATCAAAATTACCGTACTGGAATTTTCCTATACTGCACCATTTTCATACATTTCAACAGCTTGAATTAAAAAGTAGGCATAGCGTGATCGTGTACTCGAATCAGCTGCGCCTTTTATAATATCATACGTTGTTTACACTTAAGAACAAAAATATTGACTCTCGTGCTCAGTCGACTGGTACCGTTTTCATTTCCTGCAAAGGCTTTTTCTTCTGAGAGAATAATCTTTTTTCTTTCTTTTATCTCTTGGGAAATAAACAGGCATGACAAATTTCGAAAAATAAATAAACTGCAACAAGTCTTAATTTTCTTAGATAGTTTTTTTTTTTAAGTATAAAAAAAAAAATTTAAAGTAACTTTTGAACTTTAAAGTAACTTTTTTTCTTAAAGTAACTTTAGAGTTACTTTTGATGAGATATAAAGACTTTTCGGCCATTTTTCTTTGAAACTAAACTTATTACTTTATTCTGCGTTTTTGTTATATCCGTTTTTATTATTATTCATACATACAAGTATTTACTTATACGTACATACATAAAACGAAAACTTAGGATGGTAGGATTTTGTACTGTCATTTGGTAAATTGGCTTATTTTCAATTCAAGTCATCTGTCAATTTGGGATCAATTTACTTTAGACATATAGTAATCGTTGTAAAACTCGGGTCGGAAACTCGGGACTACTTGTGTATTGGCCCTCTATGGGCTGTTGATCCACTGTGTTTAGTTTAGTTACAACTGGGTTTTTGTAAATTCTGTTTAAATAGGTATGCAATTCACATAATATTTCCTAGAGTTATTTAGGTTGGGCGGGGGTAGCCTGGTTGATAGGGTACTGGGCCCATGTCCAAGAGGGCATGGGTTCGTGTCCCGTCGGCCGAAGACTGCCCGTGTAGTAAATGGTGGCTGATGCACGTTAAATCTGTCAAGTCACAAAGTCCTCCATGTTCCCATAACAAAACATACCTCTGGGGGTACTGATACAGGAGTTTCATTGTCTTCTGGATTGGGTTCAAAATTACAAAGCTACGGAGTAAGTTATTTAGATAGTCCTAAAAATTAAAACCGCGCATTGCATTAAAACGTGCGCATTGCGTAACATCGGAAATTTTGAATATAAAATGTTTGGAAACACTAACCCGTAAAATATTCTTGAAATTGATTTTGTTTTTAAAAAAGAAAATGCTGAAAATTCGAGTGTCTCAGAAATTAGGTGAATGCCTTAAAAGGATGTAAAATTCTAATGACTACGGAATTTGGAAATTGTTATTTGTGTTCGTCCACTTTTGTATGGAAGAGCGTTAGCCCGTGAAGAGTTGCATTCTAAATCTGCTTATGGTATGCATGGTAACAGGATCACGTGACGGCAGTCACACTCTGTCACGCACGAATCCCGTCACGTTCACTAAACTAATGACCTTGGCTAAAAGTTCCGATTGGAATTCTCTCAAAGCCGTCCGCACTTAAATGGATAGGATAGGATGTTGATAGAACAATACCAAGAGATTTTGTTCGGATTGAATTATTGTAGTTATTTCCTCGCAACGCAAAAACAGGTCGTTTGTTTAGTCGCACAAAAGCTTCTTTATACAATATTTTTGTTTCTATTAACTTTTTCAAAAATATTTCTTTTATTCATTGCCTATTTTATATTTATTATTTGTAGCACGCGTAAGCCATTCTAAAGAATAATAAAAATAATAATAAATTTTTAAAAAAAAAAGCGAAATGCTGTACAAAAAACCTCGTTTCAGTTTCGAAAGTATAATTTACCTTCATTTGAACGTAACATAATTTTTAATGTGCTCTCAAAATTGTTTCTGAGAAGTAATTTTGAAAAATAGAACATTTATTAGTGTTTTTGATAGTATTTTGAAATGTTTTAGGAGTGCTCACTTGGAAGTGTGTCGTTTTCTCTACAAATTTTACTTTTGCTAATAGATGGCGCCACACATGAATCGAAGAGCTGAAACTCAGCGAATTTCGACTTTTTTAAATTTGATGTGGAAAAAAAATTTACATCAAAACGTGATCCTCACACAGTGAAATAGCTAAAATATATTTTTGTTTAGTATATTTTATATGAAAAATAGGACAAAATGTAATAACGGTGACAGGCAAAGTTGAAGAAATGAGTATTTTATAAATTTTAACAATAACAGGAAGATAGGCCATTGATTTGCATGCTGTATATTTCTCTCTTCGTTCCTGCCAATCACCGCTGTTTTTCATACAACGAATATCATTTTAACTTCATTTAATGTTTTTTTACGAAATTTCGAATTTTGTTCTCTGTAATCGTAAGCACGAGTGTTCTCTTATTATAAACCACCACAGTTTCAAACCCATTTTGATTGGTTAAACGAATAAGCAGTTAAAATTAAATGTAAACGGAATTTTTTTGTTATGACAATTCTGTATTTTAGATATTCGGATCGCTACTGGCATTAGTTTGATATTTTAGACCGTTAACAACATTCGATTTTTGCCATAGTTTTCTCCAGGGCTCGAAAAACTCAGAAATTTTACCCTTGCCATCCGTCTAACCTTAGGAGGTTTTCGTGATTTCCTTACCCATGTAACGCAAGTGCGGGTTAGTCCATCAAAAAAGTTTTCCACGAAAGCAATTTTCTTCCAATACTCAGTCCAGGAGCTCCCTTGTCTTCTGGATTGGGTCCAAAATTTCAAGGTTACGGAATGGAACATTGGTAGTCGTAAACCTAAAAAATTGGGTCGGTTGTTAAACGACGGTTATAAAATAAAATATGTGTATTGGTGTGAATGAAACTTTAGATTTTTCGGTATATCCTTGATTTTTTTTTTTTTTTTTTTTAGTTGAATTAGACCCTTGGATAAAAATTAAACTGTTGTAAAAATTCAATGAATCAGGAGTCATGATATTAAAAAGTTTTAAAACTTTAAATTAAAATCTTTTAATAGTGATTATTAAAGGTACCCAAAATTTTGCCGAGTGCCCTTTCTACCAATGCGATAATCAATTTGTCTCAATTCTTTTTGAGGAAAAAACTTCCCCTTGGTTGAAGAAATAGTGTTTCAATTCTCATTCAAATAAATGAGATATAAAATGACTCTGGTTACCAAAACATCTATATGAGAAGCACGATTAAAATGAAAATGATAATTTTAAATGTTGGCAAAATTTCAAAAAAGTGATCATTTCTACTTAATTTTTCCACATCACTTACGAAATTTCCAATACATTAGTAGTTGTAAATGGTTAGAAGTAATATTATTAAAAATGAAATAATAAATGATTGTATAGTAAAGATTTTATACAAGAGAATCAATTGATTCCAACTAGAAAGCTCTTTATAGAGAAAATTTCGTTTTAACGAAGGTTAGAAATTTTTGTACTTAAGTAAATGTTTAAAAAAAAAGTTTTGTCGGTGTGGTGTGTACTAAATTATAAAATTAGGAATTTCATCTAGAAATGAAGTTAATATTTATTATAAATTTATTAAAATCATAAATTTTTATTGCGTAAACAAAATGTTCAAGAGTAAAGACTCACCATCAATTTCAATCTTTTTATTTGTAGGATATGAAACAGTTCGTCGTTTATTTTTTAAAATATCGGATAGCTCAACATCATCTGTTATTCTTTTTTTTTTTCTTCTTATGCTCAAATTAATTCCTAAGTTCCGTATTTCGTTTGTAAATTTCTTTAAAAAGGACGAAAATCGAAAAGATAAATGTTTGAAAATTTACACACATGACGAAAATCGAAAAAAAAAAGAAATAAATAAACTGAAAATTTTCTAAAATGGCGAAAATAAAAAGATGAAAGTCTGAAAAAAATTGGTAATAGGAAGTAAACCACTTCATTATAGGAAAAATATTTTAAGCGTTAATTAAAGTTTCATTCGAAAACTCTATTTTAGAGAAAAATTCTCTGTAGAGAGACTTCGCTTTAGAAGGACTCCGTTGTTTTAATAAAAATAACATTTGAAAGGTTTTTGTTTTTAGTGCAAGATTGTTTACAGCTTTATTGGTCACAGTTTTATTAGTATTACTATCATTAATATTATTAATAGTCCTCGAAAATAAGGACGGAAAATTATGTATCACCTTGTGTTAAAGCAAGAGCAACGATTACTCAGTAGTTAAGGCATTAAGCTCTTTTCATGAAGTGTCCCGCAGCGGACTGATCATAAAGACACAGTTTCCAGTTGATCACTGGCTGCGGTCAGTAAGCAGGTGGGTGACCACTTTGATCAGCCTGCGTAGAGACCTAGGATACGCGGTATCGGTCCTCGTTAAACTGTTCTGCCATAAAGTGCTCGACTTCGCGCTCAAGTCGTCGGGCTACCAAAGCAGGGGAGCCATCCTCTCTGCAGAGAGCCGAAATTGCGACGGCATGTTTTCAGATCATCCTCAGGGATGTTTCCCAGACCGTCGCCAATAGCCCATTGCGCAGCTGTAGTGCGACGTAAATAAAATACCTACCTACTCACCTTTTTATGAAGGATTGTGGTTCGATCCCTGGTGGTGACTGACTTCAAGCCCACCCACCGTCGTATTGATGGGTACAAGCTTGTGTGGAAAGTAAAGGCACATTACCAATGGTCACGTAATTGTGAAGACTTAACGCCCATGACCCACAATGGGCTGTTTTGAAGGCGAGAATGCTATAATTTTTTGTTTTAGTGCGTGCTAAGTTTTACAAACTTCACACATGGAAAGAATAAAAATCTATTACATTTGAGACAGAAAATTTAATTTGAAGAATTTTCCGCTTCCATATTGCCACAATTTTAAAAGAACATCTCTTGCTATTCCAGACAAATATTTAAAAATAAAATTCGAATAAAAAAGAAAATCGTTTAAATTTATTACATTTAAAGTATATTGCGTTATAAATGCATTTACTATTTTCTGAAGAAAGAAAACAACTTAGATAAGATTTTATCCAAAAAAGCAATTTCCTTTTACTTCTCGTCTTGGCCTTATTCTTATTACTAGGGTTACACTTCATAAATTTCGCGAGAATTCCGGAAGTCAACCAACTTCCTGAATCTAAACAATTTTAACCTCTGAGCTTTCAACCGTTCGAAAAGTAACCAATAACAAATGAAAAATTTCGCTTTATTTAAACTAGTTTAAAGTTGTAACTAGTTTTCTAATATACGCGGTGCTTACAACCAAGAAAAATTCAATTTAATTAATTTATTTATTTATGTTACATATATGTGTGCAACTACTACGGTTTCTTTGCAGTTTCAGAAAATATTTTTTCCTAGCTGTAGCAATTCCAATGTATTTATATTTTAATAAACTGAAATTGAAAGAATTTTGTTCACCACTGAACACAAGTAATTTAAACAGATACCTGTATATTTTATAAGCGTCTTTGAACAGCCGACCCAATTTTTAGGGTTTACGACTTTTAATGTTCAATTCCGTAGCTTGTAATTTTGAACCCAATCCAGAAGACAAATGAGCTCCTGGATCAAGTATCGGAAAGAATTTGCCTTCGTGGAGGACATTTTGATGGAAGTAACCCGCATTTGCGTTACATGGAAAGAAAACCACGAACAGTTCCCACGGTTAGTCTAACGGGATAGGGGACTTTAACCCATAATCAGCCTACCACTGATGAAATTTTACGATGTTATGTTATATAGACAACTGTTTAAGTTCAAAAATTTTAATAATTTTTTTTACTGAAAATTAAATAATTCGCAACAGCCACAAATAGTTGGAATATCTGTGCATCTATTGGGGTTGGATCAAAATTAATGATGGAAAATTATGGTACTATTTATACCATTTCCATGTAAACAATCCTTCTTTTAACAGAAAATGTTTCGGAAGATTTTTACATAGAGTACTCTTGTCTTCTGGATTGGGTTCAAAATTACAAGGTTACGGAGTTGGGCATTGGTAGTCGTAAACTCAAAATTGTGTCGGCTGTTCAACGACGGTTGCAAAATACTATAGAATGACTTCAAAATTGCTAGTGTGAAAGCTAGAAAAAAATTATTATCTTCCTCCCCTCGGTGTGGTCGATCCGAATTTAGCATGAATAAAATTGATAACATCTACCATTTTATCCATAATGAGCACTAATTAAACTTATAAAATCTGAAATGGCTGATTACTAGAACCCAAAATTTTATATTTTTTCAATCTGTAGCTCATGACAGTTGTTTTTTTATTTATTTTTAATTATATTGATGGAAGCGTGAATAAAGGCAAATGTGAAAAGAAATTTTCTTAAAATTGAATAGGACAGCGCATGCGCACCCCGTCAACCACAATTCGTAGATATGACGAGCGTTGATTTCGCGGCATGCAATAAGTGATCAGTGTTCGAAGGAGCCTGCTTGATGATCAAGGCAGCCCCTGTGCCAGGTAAGTATAAAATTAGAACATAGCTCAAATCTCTGTAGGCTGCCACGAGGTGTCATTATCTGATTCATCGGATTTTTGAGACATATAATGGGGGAATGAGCAAAGTGGGAGTAGAATTGGGGGGTTGAGAGGGTTGACAAACACCAAATACAGTCAAACCCCGCTATAGTGAACACGGCTTATAGTGAACTCCCGGATATAGTGAACGAAATGCTCGGTCCCGTGCCTTGCTATACACGTATAATGTTATTTTTAGTGGATATAGTGAACCAAAAAAGTGAGGAAGTTGGATATAATGAACTTTTTTCTGTCTTCGACTGTTTCCCCCCCCCCATTTTCTTTGTAATAATTTTGAAATTTCTACTTCAAAATAAATACATATACCGATTTTTAAAACCATCTATAGAAACTACTTTTATGTGCTCGAATGGCAGGTTAGACAGGTTTAAAAAGCGGAATAACAGAAATTCAGGAAAAATTATCTGAGAGTCGGGAAGTGTTTCCATATCTGATGTTGAGGATTGCTCATCAGCTAAAGATTACTAATTTTTATTTGTACGCAAGACGAAGAGTGATGAAAAATAACACATTTTTTACTACTACATAATATTTTTCAGTCATTTATATGAATATAATGTAATAAAAGGGAGGAGTTTGGGAACCATTAGTGAAATTGCCTGCTTAATGGATATAGTGAACTCCCGGTTATAGTGAACTGAAATTTCGGTCCCTTGAAGGTTCGCTATAGCGGGGTTTGACTGCATTAAAGTCATGAGTCAGTCGGTTGAGTATATGATGAAATCGATTGGAAATTTAAACATAATAGAGATTAAACTAGATTAGAATATAATAATATTTGCAAGAGTCAGATTAATATTAAAATTTACGCTGTTGTAATAAAATAGAAAATAATAGAGAAAATATATGCAACTGTTTGCAGATTTACACGAGATTAAAAAAAACACTAGTTTCTGGGATGCTTATCTCACTAAATTTACCAATTTATAGTCCCCACGGCTGTGACCCATTTGGGTGCATGCTAAAATCTGAAATAACAGATTACTAGTACCCAAAAATGTATTTTTTCCGATTGGTAGCGCATGAAACTTAATATTTTCAATTATATTTAGAAGCATGAATAAAGACAATCACATAGATTCCGAGAGTAAAAAAAAAAGTTGGAATGTGCTAACAAATGCTAAAATAGTTGTTGCTATCAAATCATGCGCTTTGTCCTAGTTAATAAATGCCTTTTTCACATTAATAAATGTTAAAACAATGACTTATGTTAAGCCTTTTCTGAAAATTTGTTTGATCTTCCCGATAAGCGACTAATAGTATCGGGCGCAAACGTTTCCCCTGGCAACTGTTGTCCAAAGGTAAAAGAGAGAGGCTTAAGATATCCCTTTTATTGTTAAAGATTCCTACAAAATAGGAAGGAAAAAAAACATTAGGTTGATATTGAGGGATACTGCGAAATCTTGCCCAAAACTGAAAGATCTACCGACACAATTAATAAAGTTTCAAGGATATGTAATAAACTTATTTTGATTAAATACGGCTTTTAGCTAGCAAATATCACTGCAATTTAAGAAAGAAACATACTCATCTACAGTTTAATTTAGAACAATGCCTAATGCTAAACCAATGGGGGAGGGGAATCATTTTTCACAACTCAATGTTATTATTTATTATTCATGAAACAGAATATGTAATTTCCATAAAATCTCCAGAAATTTTTTTTTCTCCAGTTAGTTTTTTGATTTCAGTTGGAAATGTTAATTTTCTTCTTATTTAATTGAGCGAGGGGAAGGGAAAAAAAGAGAGAAAACGATGGAAAACGAAATTTAACAAATGACATTAATTACTTTCCCCCCTTTCTTTTTGTGCGTAATGGGAGACGTTTACATAACCTTGAATGAAAGAATTTTTCAAGTATAACACTCATTCGAACTACATTTGATAGAACACTTGAGGCGGAACACTTTCCTCATTTACAGAACATCCTTTTTCACTCTTTCCACTGATAGTCAGACGATAATTTATTTACTTTTTTCAGGTAGATTATTTGAGCCGTAATTAACTCGTAAGAGTTCGAAATTTAGAACACAAAAACTCGAATGTTTTTTTTACTTCCTGCTTTTTTTTTCCTCCTTCGTACAGATTATAATTATTAAAAGATTATAGTCACATAGATCCCCATTAGCCTAACTGGGACCCGGGGTAAAAACTTCTTTCGGAGCCCCCATCTGCTTCACTTTTTCAGTAATGAAGTACCGAACTTTATGGAGGTATTTAAATTTTTCACCTCATTAACCTAAAATAGCTATAAAATCCCCCCCCCCCCCAATTGTCAAATGAAATATCGTTCTGTCTATTTTATTGATTTTCTGATAATTCTATGACCATCATGCTGAATGCAGTTTTCTGATTGTTAACTCTACGAAAAATTCATATCCTTGGTGACATTAGGTCGGAATTCAGCTTTCGTAATTACGGGTGAATTCAAATTTTCGTAATTACGATGCCTCGATTAAGCCAATCAGAAGCCTGTATTTTTTGTAAACATATCCCATTTTGCGATTTGTAAAAATACAGACTTTCGATTGGCCAAATTTGTCCACCGTAATTGCGAAAATTTTGCTGAATTCCCCCCTAGAAAGTCATGGATTTACGAAATATAGATTGTTTTCATGCGATAGATTAATGAAGATTATTTTGTTTAAAATTGAAAGTTCATTAAAGAAGGAAACTTAAAATAAAGTTTCTATTCTATTTAGGGGCCCCCCTCTGATGCGAGAGCCCGGGGACTTTACATTTGGGACAATAAAAACTTCCACAAAGCGGAGCAAATTAGTATATTTTCATAAGTAAATTAGATATCCACAATACCTTTAGTACCTATTACTATAATTAATGAAGCATTAATGATGACAATAGTTTGGCAATTTTTATATTCTCCAAAAACGTCTACATTTCTCGATATTGTGTAAGAAAAACAAAGAACATGCAAAAAAAAGCAATTAAATTTTTACATTGATTTTAAATTTAAATTGATTAATTTGAATTAAGTAAGAATTTAAACTACGTCATTCAGCGTAAGTAGCGTAAAAGTGGGCTATTTTGAAAATTTACATCCATAATTGGTAAGTTTTAAATCAGTTTGAAGGTACAAGCAGAAAAAAAAAACTAAATTAAATGATAAGTTAAGAGATAATTCCCTAGAAAGATATGACTTAAAACTTTATTAGAAGCAATTGAAAATGATGTTTAGAAAAGAAATAATCTGCACTTAAATTAGATGCTAGAGTAGTTGTTCTTTATTTAGTTGATGTCTTTTGTGTTAGATGTTTTTCTTCTTGTTACTGGCTGCTCACTTGTTCGATGTATCAGTTCCTTGTTGCCAACGCGAAAAAGAAATTTCATCACTTTTATAACAAAATTCACATTTATAAGCAGTGTCTTAAGATAAGAGAGATAAGATAGATACTCTTTTTACAAAACTTTTCCTTTTCCACCAAAAACGTGGGCGCGGCATCTGCTGAAAAATTAATTTTATTCCCTGCAAAAAGATAAAAGAAGAAATAGTTTTTTTTTTCCTTCGGTAAAAGAGAAAGCTATGTTTTTGAGCGGTTTGAACTGGTTTGATCTTAAGATCTTTAACCTCATTACGTGGACACAAAGCTGAATTCTGAACGACAACAGTAATCCTTTCAAAATTTAACGAAACAATCGCCCACTCTATTCATTTAGTCGCCAACTGAAAGCCAACTGTCATAACTCATTGTCTGTTGGGTTGACATAGACATTTATTTCAGAAAAGTTGGTTGAGAATGTATGATTGCTTGCCCACAAGTTTTTTTCCATTTCTGTCAGAATATGTGCTTCATTAATTTCTCTAAATCTGTAATAGATAAATTCAGTAGCGTGCAAGGATGTTTGCATCAGGACAGCAGAGTCGAAAAAAATTGGGTAGGAATTGGATTCGAAAAAAAAAAAATTTGCTCGACTCTGGTCAGCAAATGGTCTGGCCTACCTTTTATTTGTAATTTGTACATATTTTACTGAACAAATGTTGAAGGGGGCGTAAGGAATCACCAAATTATTTTAAACTGTAATTAACTGTGGTACACTATTATAGATACAGTGGTAAATTTTTACAGTTTACGGAAACGGATTAATAACGAAATGTGCACTGAAGAGCCAAAAAAACTGGTATACCTGCCTAATATCGTGTAGGGTACCCGCGAGTACGCAAAAGCACCGCAACACGACGTGGCATGGATTCGATCAATGTAATGTGTGAAGTAGTGCTGGAGATAAATGACACCATGAATCCTGCAGGGCTGTCCATAAAAAAGTGGGAGTAAGAGGGGGTGGGGATATCTTCTGAACATCACGTTGCAAGGCATCCCAAATATGTTCAATAATGTTCATGTCTGGGGATTTTGGTGGCCAGCGGCACTCTTCTGAATTTAGACACTTCCGCTGGCCACCAAAATCCCCAGACATGAACTTTATTGAACATATTTGGGATGCCTTCCAACGTGATGTTCAGAAGATATCCCCACCCCCTCTTACTCCCACTGGTTTATGGACAGCCCTGCAGGATTCATGGTATCAATTATCTCCAGCACTACTTCACACATTGATCGAATCCTTGCCACGTCGTGTTGCGGCGCTTCTGCGTACTCGCGGGTACCCTACACGATATTAGGCAGGTATACCAGTTTTTTTTGGCTCTTCAGGGTATATTGTTACGGTTAAAACCTGAAGTCTGGTAAATCTTAGGTTTTATCGATAAAGCCTAGATTTCACCAAAACTGGCTTGGTTAAAGTCTGAGGTATGCCTTACTAGGATTTGATTTCAGTCTTTTACCAAGCCTTTGGCACCGGGATAACCTGGTTGGCAGAGTGCTGGACTCACGTTCATGAGAACGGAAGCTGGAGTCCAACCAGCCGAAGACTCCCCGGGTAGTAAGTGATGACTGGTGCACGTTAAATCTGTCGGGTCACTAAATCCTCCTTGTTCCCATAACAAATTATGCATCTTGAGGTACTGAATTGGAGATTGATAGTTCTCTGGTGTAGGTCGAAATTACTATCTGTGGATGTATGAATGGGTCCACCCTATAAACGGGTGTGGCAGAAGTCGAATTCTTGGCCATAGATGGCGCCACTGGAAAACAATAGCAATCGCACTCCTTTCCTTAATGGCCTACAACAACAACCAAGCCTTTGCGGTAAAACCTTATTTACAGTAACGTGTGTAAATCAAATAGTTTACAGATTGTACTTGTTTCATAATTTTCAAAACTTTCTTACCCATTGTCAAAATGGGTCTTGGTTTGGATTTGATGGCGTGCACACACTTTTTCAACTGTGTTCAAGAGTAATAGTAAACGGTGCGCATGCGTTGCTATGGCGACAGTTGCTGCTATTCTTTTTAATTTCACTAGCAAGCATTTTTAATGTATTTACATTATAATAATTAAAAATATTTTTTATATTCTTTTTATTATTAACGTATAATTACAGGCTTGGCGGTGATTTCAATATAAATATGAATGCTGAAGAAGGAAAAGTATTTTGTGAGATCTTGAAACACGTACATAGGCAAGGATTTGAAAACCAATCCGACGACAAACATCAATTGGAGACAGTTTTTGCAACCCATGATTTGAAATGCTGTGACGTTTAACGGAGTCAATCCAGAAAGAAAAAGCATTTGACCAATGGGCAATCAGTTATCGTAATAAGGAGATTAAAACTTTTATTTAATTAATTAATTTATTTATTTGGAAAAAAAATTACCACTGTTCCTGCAAAGCTAGACTAAANCGTGTGTGTCTCTCAAGCAACATTATTTTAGCATTACCTCTCGAGGAATTGATGCTTTTAGCTCAGTTGTCACTCTGTTACGTTACACAGGGATGGGCAAACTACGGCCCGCGGGCCAACTATGGCCCGCCGGAAGGTATTATCCGGCCCTCGGATAGAATCTTAACTTGCCGATCCGTGGTGAATATAAACAAGATACATTATACATCCATTTTCTTGTCTACTATGTTTAAAGCTACTGATGACCTTTTTACTTTTCCTACTTTTGTTCTACAAAACATAAATTGATGGAAATAGTACAACATGGATAGTACAAGATGGAATACAGACAGCTTCAATATAGAATGTTAAAGGCAGAAGTTATTTATAGAATAGCCGCAGATTGGCTCCAACGAGCGTTTGTATTTCTCGAGGAGCACACATATGGAAAATAATATAGGTGAATTGTACTTCACATGTGGTAGATCGCAAAATTTTAAGCTCTAAGGAGCGGATTTTTCTGCCGGAGCGAGTTGTAACATTATTTATCGCGTATGGAAAGATTGCACACATATCGTGTCATAATCAAGGCTATGTTTGCTTCATCTTATATATGTGAACAAGTGTTTTCAACTATAAACCCTATAAAAATCCTTTCAGAAGTAGACTAACAAACAAGCATTTAGCCTCGTTTCTTAAAATAAGCACATCTCACTTCGAACCTCAGTGTAAGGAACTTTTAAAAATTAAATTGCAATTTCATTAAATATTTAAATTAAAACTTGCATACGTTTTTTTTTTAGAAGTATCTACTCCGCCCACCAAACTTTTTTTCCTCGATATTTTGCCCTCGACCAAAAAAGTTTGCCCATCCCTGATCTAATAAGTGACCGAAGCGAGCATCACCTCTTGAGACCGGATTGCGAAGCAATCCTATATGAAACTACGAAAGTATTTGAGGGATTGGCGATCGCACTAAGCAGAGGGTGGAGCCCACTAGTAAAAATTAATTCGCGTCGCTAGATGAAATTATAAATTCACTTTTTTTAAATGTGAATAAATTTTAAAATGAATTTTTATTCGAGTGAAAAGTTTAGATCCGTGTTATATGCTCTCATCTCCTGCGAAGTGCCCATTAGTGTATTAATCGGCACAAAAAAATCAGGAAAAAATTTTAAATTATTCTTTTGTTCAATAATTTAATAGAGGAGAGTATTACGCAGTTGAGATTGAATTCGAAGATGATTTTGAAATTTTCCTTGAACACAACCCTTTTTCTCCACCGCTTAGTTTGCAACTAAAAATACTTTTTTGTTTCTTTTCAAAAATTATTTTTAACCCTTGTTTACTTTCACAAAGATATTCTATTTTAAGTGGAGAAAAATATGTTATTTGCTTAAGACTCGTTTTTTTTAATTTTTACTATTGCCATTTTTCCTGTTATTTTACCTTTTTTTTATTTTGTCGTTTTAAAAAATTGCATTTGTTAATTTTTTTTTATTGAATAGCGTAAAATATGTTTATAGGATGCCTCGCAAAATAATCGCGCAATTTTTAATAAAAGATATAAGTTTTTATTATTCTTAAAACACAATAAAAACATGATTTTNTGCCATTTTTCCTGTTATTTTACCTTTTTTTTATTTTGTCGTTTTAAAAAATTGCATTTGTTAATTTTTTTTTATTGAATAGCGTAAAATATGTTTATAGGATGCCTAGCAAAAGATTAAAGACGCAATTTTTAATGAAAGCAATAAGTTTTTATTATTCTTAAAACATAATAAAAACATGATTTTTAAATTTTGAAGCTCTTTATATTTTCAACGAGGGGGTGGGGGAGTATGAGGAAGACACACTTAATAGTGTTCACTAACAAATTAGGTATTGTTTTCGATGTATTTGACCGATATATATGTTTGAATGTAATAAAAATTTAATTTATTTGAGCCGCGATGGCTCAAGGGATAGAGCGTTCGCCTTTCAATGAGGTGAACCGGGATTCGATCCCGACGATGGCTGGTCGATACGAATTCCGCATCCGGCTTGCACCGACCACAGTGCTGATGTAAAATATTTTCAGTGGTAGACGGATCCTAGGTTAGAGTTCCCTTGCCGTCAGGCTAATCGCAGGAATTTTTCGTGGTTTTCATCTACATGAAACGCAAATGCGGGTTAATTTCATCAAAAAGTCCTCCACAAAGGCAAATTTCTCCCAATACTTGATCCAGGAATTCCCTTCTCTGCTGGATCGGGTTCAAAATTACAAGTCTCCGGAGTTAAACATTAGTAGTCGTAAACCCAAAAAATTGGGTCGGCTGTTCAACGACTGTTATAAAATAAAATATCCAGTTAATAGATACAACTTTTTAAATTTTATTCTGGTTTTCGTATGAAAATTACAGTTTTGTTTTTATGTGCATATTTACGCATCTAACATTGCTATCTAGGAAAGTGAAGTATTGTTTCGTATGTATTGTCGTGTGTATTTCGAAGGTATGTGGGAAATAAAGACAAGTTCACGAGGATAAATAGTTCTAACTTTTAAAAACTTCAATGCACAAAAAGTACAGTTTTATTATTATACTTATTTCATCGATGGAGACTTCTATGGTTGTTGAAAAAAAAATTTCTTAATGATGGCAACATTCATTTTTTAGCATATAAATCTGAATTTTAATAGTTAAATATTATTTTTTTGCCTACCATTACAATTCACTAATACAAACATGTAAAATATAATAGTTAAGCAATTAATTGTACTTTGACGTTTTGCAGAGTATCTTAATTTTCAGAAAATTCCTAATATCTTCAGTTTTTTTTATTTGACTAGAATTCTGTAAAATCTTTTCAAACAGCAGTACAAGTCAGCAAATAAGCTATTTACACATCTGATAAAAGTGAGGCTTCATTACTGATGTTTTTTTTTTTTTTTTTNTTTTTTTTTTTTTTTTTTTTTTTTTTTTACGTTTTATCACATGAAATAAAATTTAAATCAAATGAACTATTAGTTTCGAAATTGTAATGGGTTCACAATTTAAAACTACAATCATAAATAAGTACGTAACAATGCCCCATTCGTAGGTATGAAAGTTTTGAAATTTTAAACAATAAATTCTTTTGACTTATTTCTACTTTATAGACTAATTTTATAGATTTTATTTCATTCGTTCTAGTGTAAAAAAAAATACATTGGAAACAATAGGTATCTTACTAGCCAAGATAGCGTAAATAGGTATAATCAGACGCGTAAATAGGTATAATCAGACGCGTAAATAGGTATAAGTACAAAGTTGTATTTTTTTACTTATAAAAACTAATATAAAGTCTTAAAATTAATAGTTGTATTGACTTCATTTTGATTGAGTTAGATTTAGGGCAAAAAATATATATAAAGAACAATAACATCATTTGTAGACATAGTAATGTCGGGGGCGTAGATAGGTATAAGTACAAAACTGTAATTTTTTTTCCATAAAGCTTTTAAAATTTCTAAAATGTTAGTCCCATCGACTAGGGATTGGATTCATTTAATTTAGAGTAAAAAAAAAATGCCTCATGCACATGACCTCACTTGTCTAGATAGCAATAGTTAAATCTATTCCACTTTTATCCTCTCTCCTCTCCAAGCGCGACTTTTAGAGATGGGATATAAAGTGTTGAAGATGTATTTTATTCATTATTGGATATCTGTAAGGAACATGATTTTTGCATCTTTTTCACAAACACAGAATATTATTTTCATATATTCACAAAAACAGGATTCTTTCCTAAAGGTGACCTATAATAATTTTAAATTTACAAAACTGGTATTTGTTTTTCACAAGTTCACAAAAAAACACCTTTTTCAGCAAGTTTGGACAGTATATTAATTTAAGGATTTTTTGAAAAACCTTTAAAACTCGACTCTAATCACACAAATTCTCAAAATAATAAGTAGAGTTTTCGCATTAAAAAACAGAATTTTCACAAAAACGCTGGAATTACCAAGTTAATTAAAACTGTGAAATGTATACAAAAATAATGCATATATAAAAAAATATGCAAAATGAATTATAAAAATATATAACAACAGAAGTGTTTTGTTTTATATATCTAATTTAAAAACTGTTGTTTTTTTTTTTTGCATATTTTTTCTTTTGACTGATTTAATTATTGAATTCACTCTAGAAAAGACTCACAGAGTATTAAATAAAAAAGTACATACATTTATAGCACTAAAAAGTAAATAGTTTTTCGGATAAAAGAACGAGATTTTTTTAGACATTTTTTCGGTGTGTTCATTTTTTCCTTTTAACTTTAAGAGGAAATAATTTTAATTTAATAATGTTGACAATTTCTTTACAAAATGGTTAGATTGTAGTATTTAATCTAGAAAATACATTAATTATGTATTTAATACATTCATTGTTGTATTTAATCACAAAATGTTTAACATGTAAACATAAACTGTTTTTTCGTATAACAAATGCATTAATTATTTCAGCAGTTTATAATTTAAAAAAATATTGAATATACATAGTTTTTTAAATTTAGAATTGGAGAGAGGGAGAAATTTAATTTAATTTATTCATTTTTTTAAACATGAAAAATGAATTTTAAGAAAAGATGTGCTGCTGCTCAATCTAAATTATCATACTTTTATCTACGTCTTTGTAGCGCTATCTTTTTTCCTATTACACACACTCTTATAGAATTTATAACAAGTAAATAATACGGTTAATAGAAATTATAATACTTCTTTATACGCATTAATTATTTAATTCTATTATACATATCTATCATTAAATTCACTGATAATCTGTTATTATCTACCTTGTATCTGGCAATACCAGACAGTTCAAGGTTTTGAATTGCGGAAATGAAACACTGTGAGCAATAATTACATTTTCCCATATCCCATTTAAATGCAAGATGTGCATTTATTTTGCGCAATAGCACAATTTTCCAATGCACTTCTAAAAGCTAATTATTATCAGTACTAGTTAGATTCTCATAAATATGCATTCATTCATATATGCATAATTATTCATTCATTGGTTGATGACCGTGACATCCAGAATATAAATATTATATTGATGTATTGTTTGCTGATGTCATAGGTGCGAAGTAATCAAAATTTATCTTCCGGTTTGGATTTATAAGTGATTGATTGATTCATGTTATCAAAAGAATAATATAAAGTGTTTCTGAGAACGTTGAACTCTTTTAACTAAGTTCATTATCTGAGTTTTTTTTTTTTTTTCAAGTAGCCGAAAAGATTAAAGGCTTGTGATTGTTATCTTCTTTGTTATCAGTTGTTGGAAAATGAAAAAAAGTGATAAACATAATAAATCCATTCTTTAAAAGAGGAGAGATTTTAATTGCTTTCTGTTGTTTACTGTTTTTACTATATCAAGAAACTTATTATAAGCTGATAAACTCTTACATTTGTTAATCTAATTTTTTTAGTTAAATAAATACATTATCTCGAGTTCCATAAACTTAATTTTAAAAAAAATTTTAGTCTTTTCAATCTTTCTTTTATGTTTAATGTTTTTAATATACTTAGAAACAAAACCTTATTTATGCATTTATTTATAAAAAGAGAACGCTTGAGTGATATAATTTTTTTTTTCAAATATTCCTTATAGCTAAGGATGTGTTATTGTCGATATATTTAATTGAAAACGATTTTTTGTTAATTGAAAACGATTTTTTTAAATTTAAAACTGTTTTGAATATTTTCTTAAATTAATGTGTTTTTAAGCCTATTGTAGTCTGGGAAAAGAGAATTTGGGGTCATTATTCAGACGACATTTCGTTATGAATACGTGTTTACTTATAAGGAGTGGCAACACTTGCTAGATTTTGCAAATGGTAATTTTAAATTATTATTACTGAAACAGAGTATTTTTATGTGGTTTATTAAGTTGTGTATTATTAAAAAACTACTTCTGCAGACGTTACCCTAAAAAAAAATTGCATTTGATGGAGAATACGAAAATAAGTGAGTGAAAGAGTGAATGACGTAGTGATTAAATGAATGAGTGAGTAGATCGGTGAGTGAGTGAATGAATACGTAACAACTGTTCATTATGAAAATGATTCTGTGTGAAAAGTGATCAAGGTCTTTTTCATAACGTATTTGCTGTATTTTTTATCCTAAATTCTCTTAGTTGAGTTTGTGTATGTCGTCATATTAAATTTATAATTGAATTTTTTTTTCTTAGTAAAGTGGAAAAGTTTGATGTAGGTAGAGCAATATCTTCGTCAAAGGAAAAAAAGCGACATCTCTGACGTTAATCTAAGGCTATTATTCTATTAATATCTATCACAAAAACACCATCTGGTTTAAATTATTGAAGGCTTCAATAGATAAAAAGGATTCAAGGCTAAAAATACTACGGGTGGCATTTCTAGAAAACTCCGTACGAAAATAATTCCAAGTGCTCTACTAATATATAGTCTGTTCATTTTTCATTGACTTAAGTTATATTTCTTTTCGTTAATCCTGTGGCATTTCGTTAATCCTGTATTTTTTTGACACTTCAAAATATTTCACCAGAATGTCAAAATAACATTATGACCTTGGACATTCCAGGACACTTTAGTTCAGTTAATTTTATATACATGTATTTCGAGGCATGCGTGTCTGTATCAGTGAATTATTAAGTATCGGTTTTTTTATTTATTAAGTTTTTTTAATCAGTATTTTGTATAATCAAACAGAAACGTGACAATTATTTAAGAGAGCTATAGTGGCTCAAGTGATAGAGCGCTCACCTTCCAATCATGTGACACGGGTTCGAATCCTAGCGATGGCTGCTCGATACGAATTCCTCGCCCGGCTCGCACCTACCACAGTGCTAACGTAAAATATCCAGGGTTTTAGACGGATCATGGATTTGAGTCTCCTGCCGTCAGGCTAACCGTGGATGGTTTTAGGGGTTTCCCTCTCCATGTAACGCAAATGCGGGTTAATTCCATCAAAAAGCACTCCGCGAAGGCAAATTTCTCCCAATAATTGATCCAGGAGCTCCCTTGTCTTCTGGATTGAGCTCAAAATGACAAGGTTACGGAGTTGAACATTGATAGCCGTAAACTCAGAATTGGGTCGACTGTTCAACGACGGTTATAAAATAGATTATTTAAGAGTTTCTAGAAGAAACCCAAAAATTAAGAACTACTAGAATAAAACGAAATGAGCGGTCACCACAGGGCGACTAAACATTACAAATGACGACTGAGAAAGATACTCTCCTTCGATCACCATGTGAATTTTATTATTGTTTTTTAAGTAAATATCGAGTATTTCATAGTATTCTGAAAATTATTTTACCTTTTTCACTCTTGTTTCGTAAAATTTTTTCTTAAAATTAGAAATGAACTTTGTCGTGTGAAACTTGCCCTTCAAGAAGAAGATGACCTCCCATACCCACACATGCAGGTCTGATTGTGCTCCGGAAAAAATCCGGATTTCCGGATTTTTCGTTAACAGTGATCCGGAAGTTTCCGGAGATCGAAGATCCAGATGTTTCAAAAAATCATTGATCACAGAAGTTTCCGGAAATTAAATTTTCAAAGATGGAACTTAAAAACACAGTTTATTTTATTTGTTTGTAAGGGAGAGCCAGAGAGATACTTTATAAGCTTATATTCATAATTAATATTCATTTTTT
>NC_092208.1:12780008-12846568 GCF_043381705.1 Parasteatoda tepidariorum
TTACTGCACAGATCCTAGTTATGATTTTTTTTTTGGGGGGGGAGTGATTAAAAATATTTTTGAGTGCTTCAAAAGTACTTATAAGGTGCTTACTTTTTGTTGAGTGGCTACGCTCCCTGATAATGATTCATTTCGTCTAACTTTAATAAACATATTCTTTTTTCTTCTTTTTCTTCAAATAAACATAAGTAAGAACTCACATTAAATAATTGATTATGCAAAAAAATTTTTACGATTTTTTATGACAAAAATAATGCATTAAAAATTTTTTCTTGTATAGATTAAACTTCAGAATTCTCATCTGACAGTGATTATCAGTGATTGTGATAAATGAAATCAATTTTGTAGTAAATATTCCATAAAATGCTTTAATTTTTGATTCGAATGTGGATCAATGATTTTAATACGCTAGTTTGAATCATTTAATGAAAATAGTTGATCTAAATAATATTTGTTGAGTAGCGATTCAAATCACTTACTGAAACGCATTTCAACTGCATTTCAAATGTCAACAAATTTCAAATAAATTTAATGATTCGTTTTATCAAACTTTAAAGTGTATCAAATTAACCTTTTTATCAAATAAACCAAAACTAATTAAATAACTCGGACATCAAATAATTGATGAAGTTGAATTTTTCTCTGAATTTTTATTCCATGGACATAAAAAATTTCGAAGCATTTTTGCATTGATTAAAAGTTTGTATTCAAATTTGTAGATTCAAATCAGGGGTTATAAACAATTTTATAATTATTAATTTTGAAAATAATATATAATTATTACATAATTATTAATTTTTAAATAATTAATAATAATTTATATATAATAGTAATATAATAATTAATAATATAATAATAATAATATTATAATAGTAATATAATTATTAATTTTTGCAAATAATCTATAAAATTCATTTATTCATTATTACTCTAATATGAATCAATGATTTCAATTCATTGGTTATAATTAGGGATTAAAATTAGTTAATATAAATAATATGAATCGAGTGATAATATGAATCACAATTTAATTTTCACCGTTTCTTTATAAAATCTTCATTATATATTTATTGCATTTATCGAGAGTTATTATATATTTATTGTATTTATCGAAAGTAGATATCTATTTATTGTATCAAATTATTATATATGTACTGTATTTATCGAGAAAGATTAATTTTTCTTGTTTTATATTTAATTGCAATTTTAGAATTTGCTGTGAAATTGATTTTTACAATCGATTCACATCAAAAAAAAATAATTTTGTTTGTAGCTTATTCATCATATCTAACTATTAAAAGAACAGCAGTTTTCATTCAAATTTCCAATTTTGTGCAAATGACAAGACAGAAAATCTATTCTTAAAGAAAACTCATACTGAGTTACTCGTTACTATAGAAACCAAAGAAATAATTTCCAGAACGCTTTAAAATGAAATTAATTCCGTTTTCTTTTTCCTAAAAGGAGAAAAAGAATATCCAGGCGCGCGTTCCCCCTCCTCTTTATTAGATATTTTTTATTTATTCAACTTTCATTAACATTTTAAACTTCAGCTAATATTCTAAAGGGACAGACTGCTCCTAACTTTGTTTTCGAATCGTTAAAAAGAGGGGGGAAAAATACATATATGAGCATTTCGGATTTTGTTAAAACTATCCAAATTTTTTTAAAATTTTATATAAAAAAAAAATAACAAAAAGTATTTTAGAATTTTTTTAATTCTTTAACGAAAAAAAAAAGTTTTTTAGATTTTTTTTTTATTTCTGTAACAAACCAAAAAATAACAAAAAATTTTTTTAGAATGTTTTTTTTAATAACTATATGCGCTTTTTTTTTTCTTCATTTTTTTTTAAATTTAAAACAAGAACATACAAATTTTAAATATAAACAAACGAAAAATAGTTCCTTATTCGCTTAGGAACTAATTATTAAAATAAAATCCAAAATAAAATTTTTAATCATTCAAATTAATTTGCTATATGTTTTTTTGTAAATGTAGATTAGTATTTAAAAAATAATCCAAGCGTAATGCCGTTTTGATGCGTCAGATACAGCTAAATTGCTATGTCCCAGCCTTCCTTCCCTCTTATTTTACTGCAATTAAATCAACTTTTAATTAAAAATAATTTTAATTTATCTATAGTTTCGAAAATTGTATTATATGTAATATACATACAGCGCAACTTATCTAAAATACAGTTTTAAAATTACTTCTAAATAAAAATCAAACATTTTAATTGTTGGCCCAGGTATTTTAATCATCGTATTTGTTATTTCTGTTTAGTAGACAAAAATGGGTTCCTTGGTCTATTTTAGAAAACGTGGCCATCTTAAAAATTGTCATACCCAGAAAGCATGTAACCTTACGGCAACCTTTTGTCGGAATTTTTTTTTTTATTGTCACGAAAAGGTTTAGACTAAAAACCTTTTTTCAATAAAGCAAAAACATTGCACTTTCAAACCTTTCATCCTAAAAGGATTAAAAATAAGCTTTATTTAAAAAGTATTGTCACTTAGGATCATAATGACGTCTTAGCTGACGTCACACTAGCGATAGGATCAAATTGCATTGTCCATTGAAATTTCATGACAAGGTGGATTTTAGCTGAGCATGCAAGACTTAGAGAAAAGAAACCTTATAATTACCTAGATTTAAGGTTATTTTCTCCTTGAGACTAGCTTTATGAAAGGATTTTTTTTCACGCTTGAAAACCTTAAGTCAACCTCAACTTAAGGTTTTTATATAGAAGGTTGTTTTCCAAGGTTTTGGATTAGGATAATGTGCGTAGAATAGAGCAAATTGTCACAGATCTCGTTTTAAGGATAGAAGGTTTTCACGTAAACCAACATTTTAAGGTTTACATTAAAAGGTTTTTGCTTACGTGAAATAAACCTTATTTTGCTATCTGAGATTATGTTTGCTTCATTCTAAGAAACTAAAGCTTTGCTAATTTAAGGATGTTTTATTCAAGTTCCCCTCTCTTATTAGCATTTGTTTTTTTAAATTTATTGTTCTAATGTCTATTTGTTTTTTCATCTATTTGTCTATTTGTTTAAATTTCTTGTTCAGTTTCATCTAAACATTTCTTTTTTTCAATTGATCCTGTCCAAGTAAATTGACTTGCTGTTTCTTTTTACCCTTCTGTTGATATTCCATTGTTACCATGTTCATGATATTCACGTGGTTCTTAGTATTTCACAGGGTGCGTAGCGTTTTTAAAAAGTGCTTATTTTCGATTTTCGTTTTTTAAAAGCCCTTAGAGGTGCTTTTTTCATTGGGTGTTTTTAAAAAATGCTTAATTACACCTTTTTAAAAATGAGATTTTTCCTTTACTATGTTCATTTTCCCTTCGAATTATGCGAAAAGACACAGTTCACATTGTTCTATTCAACGTTTTCACAATTAATTTAAACCCAATCTATTTCGGCGTATTGTCAGTCCCTAGCGTATGAAAACGCCATTCGATTTACATGATTCTAAATTTCATGATATTTGACAATTGTCTGAAACAATACCAAAAGGTTTTTTTGTGTGTGGACATGACGGTTAAAACCAGGTAAAACCATCAATTGTCAAAAACTTTTCAACCCAGCCTAATTATGATATTTTTTTAAAGTGCTTAAAAATATTTTTTGAGTCCTTGAAAAGTGCTTAAAAGATGCTTATTTTTTGTTGAATAATTTGGATACACACCCTGTGTTATTAAACATTAAGTTTTTTAAACGAAATACAGGTAGGTATCAATTTCTGTACTACTAAACTTGCAGTGCAAAGAACATTTAAAGTTTTTATTCGACAGTCAACTTTCTACTCTTTACCTTCCATTTATAAAGTTTTCTTTTCCTTTATAATTCGAAAAAAAGCAGTTTTAGTGATTTGCAGTGTAAATTTGACTGGAGTGTAAAACTGTCGACTGTTTCAGGNGTCCAATTAAAATATTATAGGTCAATATTAAGGTCCGAAATCGGGCAAACAGTGAAGAGGGACTTCGCGCTTCCTATCTATAAAGGGTTTTAGAAGGCGAATTTCCTCATTTAAAGCTCTTCTGAACACTTATTTTAGATAAGGTGGACACCTTAAAAATTGTCATTATGTTTGCTTCATTCTAAAACAATAAAGCTTTGATAATGTAAGGATGTTTTATTCAAGTTCCCCTCTCTTATTAAAATTTTTTTTTTTTAAATTTATTGTTCTAATGTCTATTTTCCAGTTCAGTTTAATCTAAACATTTCTTTTTTTTCAATTGATCCTGTCCAAGTAAATTGACTTGGCAGTTTCTTTTTTCTCTTTTGTTGATATTCCATTGTTACCATGTTCGTGGATCTTAGCATTTCATTAAATATAAAAAAAATTTTAAACGAAATACAGGTAGGTATCAAGTTTTGTATTACTGAACTTGCAGTGCAAGAACATTTAAAGTTTTCATTCAGTCAGCTTTCTACATTTTACCTTCCATTTATAAAGTCCCTTTATAAATCGAAAAAAAAAAAAGCAATTTTAGTGATTTGCAGTGTAAATTCAACTAGAGTGTAAACTGTTGACGGTTTCAGGTAACTTAATAATTTTTTTTAAACATTTTTTATTTAAGCACTTTTGAACATAGGTCACAGCGTTGGGAACATAAAAAAAATTCAAATTTCTAGTGCTTTTTTTTTTCTTAATAGAACTATTTTTTAAATGCCACTCCATTTTGAAAATGACCCATTTACATTTTCTCTTTTTATTAATTAGAGATCTTTCAATTTTTCTGATATATTTTATTTCTTCATTTTTTACAATCAATTACATTTATTTCTTTATATTTTTGTTGCATTGACAAGCATTTTAAATTTTCTTAAGATCAGAATTTTAGTTACAGTTTTTGATGAGATAAGTTGATTTCAAAAAAAGATGAAAGTTATCTTTTTTTTTTATTATTACGTGCATGTATATATTTTTCACCGAAATTTAAAAGCAAATTATTTGTCTTTTACTTGTGAAAGACTTTTGTCGCACATACGAAACACTATTACTAGAATAAACTATTTTATTGAGAATGACAAGGAAATTAAGAATAAACAATGCACAAGTATATTTGCTTCTGAGTGTAATAAATTCTCAACAGATAGCAGCACATGTTCTAAAAGAGGCAAATATTTTAAGTTTTCAAACTTATGCCAGTCGAATGGAATTATGGCGCCATCTATAAGAATTCACGTAAAATTATTTTAATCGCTAGTAATTTAAGTTACTAATCTGAGTGAATAAATAATTAGTATGATGTTTTCAGAACAATTACTCACATTTATTTATTAAATAATCTTTCATATAAAAACTTGTCTGAAATAAACAGTATTAATTCTTAGAGCAATGTAATTTTCTATTCAATTAGTAATAATAAAAATATAGCATTTTAAATAGTTTATTTAATCAATATAAAGGAATTTATTTAAGCTGATCAAAATTAGGCTGATCAATTCGGCTGATCAAAATTAATATATTTTTAAAAAACTACAGTGAATAATATTTTTTATTATGTAGACATATATTTCCATTATAATTCAAATTATGTGAACGAAAAAAAGCAGAATAATTATGTAATGCACTTAATTAAATTAAAAATAAATCAGTGGTATTAATGATTACACTAATAAAACATACCAAATAATTTAAATTGCAATTGTAAAAATAAATAATGCATCAATACGTATGAAATTTCCATAATTTAAACGTCATTACTAAGTATCATTTAAAAATAATATATTGAAAACGCATATTTCCAGAAAATACAATATGTTGTTGTTTATTTATTTACTGTTATTTTTATTTATTATGTATTTGTTTACTGTTTTTTTCTTTCTTTTGTATATAATAACGGGAAAAAAACCATATGTAACCAAGTTACGCTATCTATATAGCAGAAATCACAAATCGAAAAGCATTAAAATATCTTGATTATTCGTAAAAACAAGCGTCTCCCCTACTTTCCCTGAATTAAATTTCATTACTCTCTGAAACAAACAATTGTTTGTTTCAGAATGTATTCAAATTAAGTTCTGCATTCAAAGGTTAAAAACTGATTTGAAATAGTTAATAATTTTTCTAAAAACCAGATTATAAACCAGAATTGTTTTCGTGATGCTCAAGAATAATAAGAAGGACTAAGACAATATAATATAATAATAAAGTGCCATTTCTTTTAAGGTGACATTTTTATGTATAACTGTTGTTTACTATTTTTTCGTGGCAAAATACTAAGCAAGATTTTAGAATTCAGATAACAGCGCAATACACCGAAACATGTTTTATTGGAAGTCGTGATGATTTTGACCAAACGATTTAAAAAAATCAAAGTTTGTTTAAAACAATTTCAAATTGTGGTTTATCATTCTTCTAAGTATACTTCATTTACCTAACATTAAATGTCGGTCAATTTTAAAATAATAATCTCTTATAAATTAAAAAAATTCTAGGTTGTGTAAGCGTTGGTGGTATAACGGTTAGCATAGCTGCCTTCCAAGCAGTTGACCCGGGTTCGACTCCCGGCCAACGCAAGACTTTTTTTGTTGCATTCAACTTTCTTTTTAAGAAATTCTTTATTTTTTCTTTCCTATTTTTTCATTTTTTTCGCTAACACAATTTATCTGTTTTAATGACGATAAAATTGACCAATGGAAGTTTTGACCAATTTCTAAACCAAAATAAAGTTGAAGAAAAGATTTAATATGGATCTGTAAGACAAAAGTAAAACTATTTTCTCCTTTTAAATCCATTAGAAAAAAGGTTGTTTTTAAAACTATATATTTTTATTTCCATAGGATGCACAATGGAACCATATTATGCCTCATTTTACGACCTTTAATTCGTCTATAAATCTTTGGCTAGTCGTGATATTTAATCAAGTTCTAACAGACCAAGTTAAAAAAGTAGACGTTAATATTAAAAAAGATGTAGGCTAATATGTATATTTAGATACTATTTACAATTGCTATTCTCTTCTTTTANTTGGTTCAAAATTACAAGGCTACGGAGTTGAACATTAGTAGTCGTAAACCCATGAAATTGGGTCGGCTGTTCAACGACGGTTATAAAATAAAATAAAAAAAATATAAATCTTTGGCTAGTTGTGATATTTAATCAAGTTCTAACAGACCAAGTTAAAAAATTAGACGTTAATATTAAAAAAGATGTAGGCTAATATGTATATTTAGATACTATTTACAATTGCTATTCTCTTCTTTTATAACGGAAATATTGCCCATATAAATTAATTCGTCTATAATTATAATTTTATGGCTTGGCCTCGTGTTAACTTATATAAAAACAAAAAATGGAGTAAAGTTTGAAAATTATTAGTTAATATAAAAGCAAAATATAGAGCCTTATGCAAGGCCGTAGCCAGGATATTTTTTCGGGGGGGGGGGGGGATATGGTAAGAAGCAAGGACAGTTTCAGACATGCAAAGTAGGGGAAAAACGTTGTAACAAATATTGTTTATTCTGTTGTTTGCAAAAGTTAAACTAGTAATTAAAAAATATTACATAATACTTATTTTTCAATTAATATTACATAATTATTATAATCAATTTGTAAACGAGGTTTACAAAGACATGCGACGGGGATTTGAAGAAAATTTTTCGATTACTTTTTCAGGACAAACCAGAATATCCCGAAATATGCTTAATAAAGTTAGTTAAGAAAGGGTTTGATTCGACAGTTTTTGTTTTTCTTTTTACTGAGAGGTTCAAAGAAAGACTAAAAGTTTGAATCCCAGAATTTCGGGGGGGGATTGTCCCGACGGTCCCCCCCCCCTTGGCTACGGGCCTGGCAAAATACACACGCATTTAAAAAAAAATTGCAAATAGGTCATCTAGAGACAAAATTTGATTTAAAGTTTACGGCTTGGCCTCGTGTTTACTTATAATGAAATAATAAAATGAGGTAAAGTTTTAAAATTATTGTTAAATATAAAAACCAAATATATATAGAATTTTATTTAGAGCTAACAAGAATACTTCAGAAAATTTTCATAATGTCCCGACGCTTTTTTTTTTTTTATGAAGGGGAATGTTTACAGCAATAATTTAAAATAATTCATTAAAATTTCCACATTGTAAAAAAAAGTTTAAAAAAAAACATTTTTAATTCTGTAATAATAAGAAAAATTATTATCTTACATTTCGCCTTTTTACTTACGTACGATGCGAATGTATTTGAAAGAATACGATACAGCAATCCACTTCGGTGGAATTTATATTTGTAACCGAACGTAAAACAGAGATAGAATAGGAGGGGGGGGGGTCGTTTTTTCTCGGGAAGAAACCGTGTTTTTTGGGGAGGAGAATTTGAAAATTACTGTTTTTTTTAATTTTTTATTTTATTGTTATTCCCAGGAGGGAGTATTAATTGCAAATAATGCAATTGTATTTTTAAGTGGAAGTAGTGTTATCTAAAAAACATTTTATTTTTTAAGTTGATTAAATTTTTGTATTCTTTTTATCTTTTCTAATTGTATTTATTTCTTTAAAAATAACACTCTGTTTTAAGTAATTTTTTTTAAAAGTCTTCCGTTAGCAGTTTATAAAAATATGAAACTTTCTGCTTTGAATAATTATAATATAGTATTTATTTTTAACTGATGAATGTTTTTTTAAAAATGCTTAATATCAAAATTATTATATTCAGTACTTTTAGCAAATTAATAACGTTAAAACTATTATTAATTAATTAATATTTATAAATAATATTATAATAATATTATAATTTAATATTAATAAGGTTAGTATAATTTAACATAAATAATTTCACATAAAATAAATTTAATTATTAAATTAATAATTAAAATTGACTTTTAATAAAGTATTGCACCACTTTTCAATGTGATATGTTTAAAAAAAGTACATTGAAAGTCATTAGGTGAACATAAAGGAATAGGGATCCGCCTAGTGGTGCCAGAGAAAAATGGCGATAAATTCAAGTTAATGGTTTGTGAAATCAAGTTTATGATCAATTCAAATTTCATGAGAAACAGAAATTTGCACAGAATTGGAAAAATAAAATAATAATTTCTTCCACTCAATCTGATAATAGCAATTAGAAATTGAAAATTTTTAAATTGTTGTTTCAAATCTGGTGCAATTTGTTCCTTTCGTGAAAGAAAAAAAATCCTAATATTATTTTGTTTTCATGTAAATTTAATTATTATAAAATGAAAATCTTTTCATCATACATATTTTTCTACCATTAGTTTTTTGAACGTCAACAGACGTTATTCGTGTGTATGATTTATATATAACACACAGAGAGAAAAAAGCAAGAGAAGTTTTTAGCGCTTAGGGGCACCGATCCAAATTTACATGAGAATTAAACTATCCATGTAGCATGATGCATAAATTTAACGTAAATTTTTGGGTAATTGGTAAAGTCAATGCGATGTCACAAAATCTCAATAAATGTCACGTAATATTGACGGAATGCTATTACCATTGAGATATATGGTAAAAAAGAATTTTTATATTTTACGAAATATTAATGAAATGTATTTTATCAACTTCCCTTCGTATATTTCGCGAAAGATTGACGATAGAATAATTACTTTTTAGATTCAGTAAAAATGATTCTGTGTATTTTACTTGTTATTAACTAAGCAAATTTACCATTTAAATTTCGGTTCGAATTTATTTGAGCAGATTTTATATATTTTTTTTTCGTCAAACCTTTTTTTTTGTTATAATTCGACGTTTCAATTTACGTAAATTGTGATGTATTGTTGACATAAATATTATGCAAAAATAACGTACGCATAAAGTAAAAAGTGGTTGGTAAAATATTTGTGAAAGAAACAAATTTTTTTGCATAAAAATGTACGTAAATTCCTATAGTGCGGTTACCCCCTATATTTTGGGGTTCAAAATCTGAAAAACGGTATGTTTATTCAAAGAAAGTACGCTTTTGTGTCTGATTTCGTAACTTAAAATATCCTTTGCACTTATCAATTAGCATATTTGAGGTCACGCCTTCGAACCATTAAAATTAAGCTATAGAGCGTGAAGATTCACCCGATCATTAGAACAAAAGTTATTCAGGGTGGTTCGTTTTCTTTTTGGCACACTGCACATTTACTTGTACACTCTACGGTTTTCCAAATTTTTAATCCAAATTTTTCCCAAATACCATATTAACTTTTCTTTTTACAGCATAGTCTATTTTATTTAAATTAAAGCGGATGAGTCTCGTTGGCTCATATGATAGAGTATTCGCCTCCCAACGAGGTAAATTGAGTTCGAATCTCAGCGATGGCTAGTCGATACGAATTCATCAGCAGACTCGCACTGACCACAGTACTGACGTGAAATATCCTCAGTGGTAGTCGGATCATGGGTTAGAGTCCCTTTGCCACCAGGCAAACCATGGGAGGTCTCGTGGTCTTCCTCACCATGTAACGCAAATACGGGTTAGTTCCCTCGAAAAGTCCTCCACGAAGGCAAATTTCAATCAATACTTGCTCCAGGAGTTCCCTTGTCTTCTGGATTGGGTTCAAAATGACAAGAGTACGGAGTTGAAAATTAGAAGTCGTAAACCCAGAAATTGGGTTCGGCTGTTCAACGATGGTTATAAAATAAAATAAGGCAGCTAACTATGTGATTCCTGTGATAAAATAATAAAATAAAATAAAACGACATTCTCTGGATTTCGGCCATTCTCGGTAATAAATGTAATACTTCAGCTATTTCTCTCCTTTTTTGTAATCAATCGCAATTTAGTAGACAAATTCGATCACATCTCAACAAGATCAAAACTAAGCATCAAACAGTTAGTTCCATCAAAAAGTCCTCCACGAATGCAAAATTTCTTCTAATACTTGATCATGGAGTTCACTTGTCTTCAGGATTGGGTTCAAAATTGCAATGCTATATTGGTTGTCGTAAACTCAAAATTGGGTTGACTGTTCAACGATGATTATAAAATAAAATTAATACATATTATCAATAATTAAGCATTAGTGTCAATAATAATATGGAGATTTTTACGATTCTCCAAAATGAATAAGTATCTTTTCACCAGTATATTTGGTTTTCAGTACATAAATTATTTGTTTTTATATCAAATAATACACATTACCAACATTAACTAAGCAGCATTTTCGTCAGTGGTTGTATGACGATTTCTTACTGTTCTTCTAGAGACAATTAAATATCTTCACTCTGTTACTTTTTCTTTCTAGTAAATAGCTAATTTCTTTTCTTTTAAAATGCATTTTTTCTCAATTAACTGAGCATCATTGGCGTCAATAATAATATAGCAATTTATTGCGTTTTTCCTAAACAAGTTTGTACCACATTCTTATTTGCCGTTGATTTTAAATAAATAATTTTTTAAAAACACATTTTAAAAGAAATTTTGTAAATCAGAAAAGCGTGTGGTATCAGATAACTTTAAAAGTATGAATTTTGTAGTGTAGATCACGCGTTAATATAAAATAATTAAATATTTTAATACGTGCAAGTAACTATTTTTTTTTTACTTAATAGATCTATGAGCTAGTAGTTATCACTAATGTTATCATGAATTAAAATATGTAAAAAATTGTATCACCTTCAGTTAAATTTTAAACGAGGGCTAACGCTTAACTAATCAGAAAATTACATTTCGTTTTTCGCTCATCCTGCTCGAACGGTTCGTCGTATAATGCTCTAATGTCAATAGTGACCTTCCTCGTGCTTCAAACTGTCTGTATACCAAATTTCATCGATTTTGGACAGATGGTTTAAGAGTCGATAAAGGACACACACACAAAATCATAGTGCTCCTCACTAAAAGTTGGGGAAAATCTTGCAAAGTAAATCAGTAAAATCTTTCGTTTTAGGGAATATGGGAAATCTTAGTAATTATAATTAAATAAATTACATAGGTCCAGGGAAAAAGTCTTTCACACGAGTTACTTCAAGGGAAAATCGTCAAAATGGTAATTAATGCATACTTGAACTAAAAATAGATTAAAAGACAGGATGCGAATATTAAAGTCTGAGAAAGAGCGTTTCAATTTGAATAATAAATTAACACAATCACAAAGATTTACAGAAAAGGAATAACATAAAAAGATTGGTTGAATCTTTTTATGTAACATATATATATAGGTTAAAAAGAATTATTCTAATTGCAGGCTACAAACTCTCGATTTTTTTTTCTATCTTGAATCAGTCTTTTAAATAAGTTATGAATTAATCTGTTAATTAGCATTAGAAATACATGGTTCTTTTGCGATACAATTAAAGTCTTCATATTTTGTAGAAAAGTAGTAGTAGTAGTTCATTTACGTCACACTAGAGCTGCACAATGGGCTATTGGCGACGGTCTGGGAAACATCCCTGAGGATGATCCGTAGACATGCCATCACAATTTTGATCCTCCACAGAGGGGATGGCACCCCCGCTTCGATAGCCCGACGACCTGCACGCGAAGTCGAGCACTTTACGGTAGCACAGTTTAACGAGGACCAATACCGCACACCCTTGGTCCCTACGCAGACTGATCCAAGTGGGTCACCCACCCGCACACTGACCGCAGCCAGTGATGCTTGACTTCGGTGATCTGCTGGGAACCGTGTCTTAACGATCAGTCCACTGCGGGACTGTAGAAAAAGGAAACCATTGTTTTTGAAAACTATTGTTTTTTATTATATCTTAAAATTTATTTAATTATCCTCATATCCCTCTGTTTTGGAATACAGAAAAGGTTTACCAGCACAGTTGAAATACTCGAATAAACGCAACGATGTTGTTGTTGTTGTAGTTCATTTACGTCGCACTAGAGCTGCACAATGGGCTATTGGCGACGGTCTGGGAAACATCCCAATAAACGCAACGAGTAAATTTTAATTTTTTTTAGTATTTTTTGGTATACATATGCGCTGCTAATTTTCTTTTCTTGTATTTACTTTTCTTTTAAAAAATCACAGAGCTTTAAGATTTGTTATAGGATTGTCATTGTTTAAAATTTGTCAAAATTTTTGAATTTGAGCATTTTAACTATGTGGTTGGTGCACCCCGTGATACATTTCTCTAATCAGATTTCCTCGAGATTTATTGGGAAAGCGTGAAACGCTTGCAGTAAAAACGGTCCTTTAGTTGCCTGAACATCTGCACTGCCCTCTGCAGGTCATTTTTTTGGTCTCGGTTTGAAAGAGTTATATTTTCTATTTTTATTTATTTTCTTTCTTTTGTATGACTTCGTCTCAAAATGGAAGAGTACGCACGTGAGCCATGGTATGAAAAAAAACAATATTGTCTTGTTCAATTTCCTTTCATTAAACTAATTACTTGCTAAAACTTTTCATATTCATGTAAATTTTAATTCAAACTTGTATTTCCTTAAAGTATAAAAATTTTCTTGCCGGCATGTTGGTTTGGTTGCATCATCTTCCCATCAATTCAACAACAGAAGTTAAACACTGATATTATTATAAGTGTACGATTAATTGGATAAAATACAGTTAAAAAATTTCATGAAAATCACTACTAACATCTTCGTTAACTTTTTTTTTAAAATTTAGTTTATCTCAAAAGTTAGAGTAAAGGAAAATGCAAACTAAGATGATAGGACAAGCATATTTCAAGTAAATTGGGGAATATTTTCGTATCTTGGTCTGCCGCAGAATAACTGTCAAGGGGATACTTGATATTTTTCGTATTGTGCCAATTGCATTCTGAAACTTGCAATTTTTCGAAGAGAAAAAAATATTCGGAGGTTTGCCCTGAAGATAAATTTGAGTTCCTTTTTTGGTCCTCTTCTATGGTGTTCTTTTTTTTTCAAGTTTTTGGCGGGGCGCTGCCCGAGAATTACCAAGATTCTGCAACTATTTTATCGCTTCTGAAAAACGGCATCGTAAAAAACGACCAAATCAAACGGGTTAACGTGTAGCCAGAACCTAAGTTTAAAAAAAAAAAAAAGTTGTGAGCAATTTCTTTAGCACCTTATTTGTAGTGGTGAGATTTCCGTATAGTGATTTGTGGCTGAATAATCACAAGTTTTGGCTATTTCTGGGCAGCTGCCCTGGAGAAACTAAAAAAAAAAAAAAACTTCTCAGAAGGTGACAAACTTGAAGGGTATAACTCCTAGCCATCCCAGTTCAAACCTCCACATGTTTTTTTTTTTTTTTTATGAAAAGTTTAAAATTTGGGATAGAATTGACTGAAAAAAGTTCTGAAAATATGATTAGTAACACCTGAAAAAACTATTATCAAACGCCTTGAAATTGCGAAAGAATAGTCATGAATCGAACATATCAAATAATTATGACGCAAATTTGAAATTCACATGTCCGAACAACATCATATTAAGAATATCAAATTTGAAAACGCTTGTGAGAAACTGAAAAATAACAGTTTTTTGAAAAAATTATCTTAAAACGACGCAACATTATGATAGAATCGATACGAATCGAACATATCAAATAGTGATAACTCTAATTTGAATTTTGACTGTTGTGATAACATCATGTTAAACATATCAGAATTTATAAAACCGTGTTAAAGGGCCAAAAAAAAAATGATTAATAGTTAATGAAAAAATTATCATCAAACAACCTGAAATGATAATGGAACCATCACAGATCTAATGCTTCAAAGAAGTGATAGCTCAAGTTCAAAATGCACAGGTCATAACAACTTATTAAATATACAGTACAGAACCCGTTATCCGAATATCAAAAAACTGGAACGAAATTCGATAAATTTCCCATCATTTTTTTTAATAAAATTTTTTTTCTTCCTAAGATTAAGATTTAAGGATTTTTCTTTCTCGTTTGAAAGATACTTAATCATTAATGTATTACTTCATTTTTTTTTCCTTTTAAGATTATTTCCAAATATTAATTTATTTTAGTTGATTTTAACAATAAAAAAAAACTGCTTTTTGTAGCGTAGCGATTCAGAAAACCAGAAAAATCAGTTATCTGGAACGATTGGGACCATTGCTATTCCAGATAACTGATTTTTCTGGTTATCCGGAATAGCGATGGTCCCAATCGTTCCGGATAATCGGTTCCCTACTGTATCAGAATTTGAAAAACCGTAGGGAAATAGTCGAGGGGAAAAAACAATTATGTCCAAAAGGCTATTTATTTCTGCTAAAAAAAGATCAGTAAACCATGTGGATTTACCAAACGATAGGGGAGAATTTTTTATTCATAGAGCAAATATGGCAATTTACTGGTCATTTGCTTGGATTCTTGGTAAGCTGTGATAATGCTGGGTTGTATACCATTTTATGTAAACACTAATTTGAATCCAGGCTAGGATTCTTTAAGAGTCTGTTGAAGTATGGGTATTAGAAATTTAATTTTAATAAAAATGAAACTGTTTTTCAGCCCCTGGAGAATTGTAGATGATTGCGGTGGAGCTTTTACAATGGGCGCCATTGGTGGAGCTGTTTTCCAAAGCATAAAAGGGTTTAGAAATGCACCTTCGGTTAGTATAATTTAAATTGGATTTAGTTTATTTTCTTTTATAGTTTACTTTACTTTGTGTATTATAAAACACTAAAGTATCCTATGTATTTGTAATCCAATAAATTTATAGGTATAATTATGGAAAGTCCTACTAAAAAATTACCCTAATTTTACATCATGCATTCCAGTCTTGTCCAGGGTATCCGTGAACCTGGAAAGTCATGAATTTCGGTATTTAACAAAATTTGTCATGAAAAACAATTTTTTCTAAATTCTTCCTTTAAATTTTGATGTTCACATACACTACCCTACCATAATGGAAGAGAGACTAATTTTTTAACATTTTTTTCAAGTTTCTCAATTAATACTGAAAGGATTATTTTGTAACTTAACAGGTGTTTAGCTCGTGGAATTTTTTTCTAAACAATAAAGTTTAAAACTCTCAGGTTTGAGGGACCGACTATGAATTATGAGGCAAACAAGTATTTTTTAGCATCCTATGCCAAAAAAATCAAGCAATAAGCTTGTAAATTGTATTGAATACTTAGTTTGTTTTTTGCAATAACAGCATAAAATTTTATTAACTTAGCTTAATTATTATGGACATATTTATTAAAACTTGTTTTTATTTTCCTCACGTTTTTGGCTATAACTTCAAAAATATTGAATAAAATTAAGCAAAATTTTTGGTGAAATTCAAAATTAATAGCAATAAAATTATAAACAATTTTTTTTTATTAATTTTTCATGCGTGTGTAACATTAAAAAAACTAATTTAAATACTCATATCTTGTATAGTTTTTTTAAATTTGTTTTTTTTTTTTTTTTTTTTTTTTTCAAATTTTAAACAATAATTTTGTTATTAATTTTGAATCGGTTCAAAGGTTTTGTTTACTTTTATAGTTATAACAAAAAGCTGAAAATAAGTATGTCCATAATCTATAAATAAGCTAGATTTACGAAATAAAATGCAGCTATCGAACTTATCAATTAAAGTAATTGATACAAATTACAAGCCTATTACTTGGTTTTTTGTGATAAGGTGATCAAGAATAATTGTTTTCTTTCGTGATTTATAATCGGTCCTTCAAACATTTGAAAGCTTTAAACCCATTTTGCTAAGTATGAAAAATCGCATGAACTAAACACCTGTAAAGTTACAAAATAGCCCTCTAAGCTAATCTTGAGAATTTTTTTTTTTAAAAATGTAAAAAACTGTACATGTCTCTTCCACAGGGTAGTGTATTTACACTCAAATAAATTTAATCTTAGAACCCAATCTTTTACTGATGGAGATTATTCTGTGTGCGACATAAACTAATGTGAAGTGAACCATATTGTGCATCTGTATTGTCATTGTGGAGTTGCTTAACATATATTTGACAATAAATCAGTTTTTGCTGCTTTCTTATATGGCTAAAAACTGAAATAGATATATTTGATTATTCACATGTTTTGCTTTATTAAAATTTTAAGAAAGGTAAACAGTTTCAATAAATGATCAATTGATTTAAAAATATGGTAATTTCCCACTAAGTTTTTTATATTTTTTGTAATGATTTTGCTTTTAATTGGTCTTTTGCTATAGGAGTTAGAAAAATAGTGTAAGTGTCTGCAAATTAGCCATGTATGTATATTTATCATTGATTGTGAATTCTGTTGTGTTTTCAGAAAAGAGATACATGACAATTATTTTTTAAGCACTTCTGGAATCAATAATCAAACCTTAATTACAATTATTAATTTTCAAATTGTGAAATTTCAGAAATATGAGTTTAAGTTTACAAAGTAAGAGTTTTGCACTCAACCTTTTACTTGCTGAGCTGATGCTTTGTGAGTCAGAAAAAAGTGCAAAAGAAACCATGTATTTATCATTTGATTATGCATTTAATTGTGTTTTCAAGAAGGAGATACATTACATCTATTTTAATCGCTTCTGAAGTAATCAAATCCATATACCTATTGAAATCTTAAATTTGAAACTTCAAACTAAATTCCGGAAAATGAACACCTTCTTATTTGTTCTAAGTTAACAAAAAGTTTTACTTGCTGAGAACTCTTATTGCAGTTATTAATTTTCAAATTATGAAATTTCAGAAATATGAGTTTACAAAGTTACTTAACCTTTTACTTGCTGAGCTGATGCTGTATGAGTCAGAAAAAAGTGCAAAAGAAAGCATGTATTTATTATTTGATTATGCATTAGTTGTTTTCAAGAAGGAGGTACAAGACAACTATTTTAATTGCTTCTGAAATAATGAAAACTGTACCTATTGTTTTGCACTCAACCTTTTACTTGCTGAGCTGGTGCTTGGTGAGTCAGAAAAAAGTGCAAAAGAAACCATGTATTTATTATTTGATTATACATTAGTTGTGTTTTCAAGTAGGAGGTACAAGACAACTATTTTAATTGCTTCTGAAATAATGAAAACTGTACCTATTGTTTTGCACTCAACCTTTTACTTGCTGAGCTGGTGCTTGGTGCGTCAGAAAAAAGTGCAAAAGAAACCATGTATTTATTATTTGATTATGCATTAGTTGTGTTTTCAAGAAGGAGGTACAAGACAATTAATTGTTTTTGAAATAATGAAAACTGTACCTATTGTTTTGCACTCAACCTTTTACTTGCTGAGCTAATGCTTGGTGCGTCAGAAAAAAGTGCAAAAGAAACCATGTATTTTTTATATGATTATGCATTAGTTGTGTTTTCAAGAAGGAGGTACAAGACAACTATTTTAATTGCTTCTGAAATAATGAAAACTGTACCTATTGTTTTGCACTCAACCTTTTACTTGCTGAGCTGGTGCTTGGTGAGTCAGAAAAACGTGCAAAAGAAACCATGTATTTATTATTTGATTATGCATTAGTTGTGTTTTCAAGAAGGAGATGCATGACATCTATTTTAATCGCTTCTGAAATAATCAATTATCTATTGAAATCATAAATTTGAGCCTTCACACTTAGTTTTGAAGATTGAATAACTTCTTATTTTTTCTAATTTTAAGTTAACAAAAAGATTTACTTGCTGAAAACTCTTAATGCAATTATTAATTTTCAAATTGGGAAATTTCAGAAATATGAATTTGTAAAAGTTTTGCACTCAACCTTTTACTTGCTGAGCTGATGCTTTGTGAGTCAGAAAAAAGTGCAAAAGAAACTATGTATTTATCATTTGATTGCACATTAGTTGTGTTTTCAAGAAGGAGATACATGACAACTATTTTAATTGCTTCTGAAATAATCAGATCCATACCTATTGAAATCATAAATTTGAGACTTCAAACTAAATTCCAAAGTATGAACAACTTCTTATTTGTCCTAATTTTTAGTTTAATTTGTTTCCTGTAACTAGATTAACTTTAATTTTTTACTAATTAGCAACTTCATGCTCTGCCATAAATTGTATATACAATGTTTTCTAAAAGAAAGATGTACCTAGATTTAATAGTATTGCTTTAAAATCTTTTTGCATTTAAAAAAATATATTGATGCATAATATTTTGTTCAAATTACCTAGGGAACAACCAGAAGGCTTCAAGGTAGTTTAGCTGCAATAAAGCAAAGAGCTCCTATTGTTGGAGGTAATTTTTTTTTCTTCAATACCCTGTTTTTAGTGATTTGCCATTAAAATATCTTATAAATTAGTATTAATATATAATTTGCAAACTGATCTCCGAAATCATGAACTTGTTGAAGACTCTTATTTAGTAAATTTAGGTAAATAAATGGCAAATATCTTTAAATTAAATAAAATGGTAATGTTGAAACTGTTTTTTATTACAATGGAATTAATACCTTAAGATTCAGACATTGATATTATTTTTCTGATGATTGATTTAATATGAATCTTTATATTTTTAAAAAAAAAAATGTTTCGACTTGCACCCCTTTTTCAAAAGACTAATGTTTAAGGAGCCTTTTTTAATAAAAATGTTATTGATTTGCTACTTTATGCTAGTTTTCTTTCTAGTGCTTAAAGGTGCTTATTTTCGATAATCGTTTTTTAAAGCCCTTAAAGGTGCTTTTTTCATTGTTTGTTTTTAAAAAGTGCTTAATTTTCTCTTTACCCTGTTGATTTTTGCCACGTATTATGCAAAAAGACGCTGTTCATATTGTTCTATTCAATGTTTCCACAATTAATTTAACCCCAATATTTTTTTTTTTTGACATAACGTTTAAATCCGGATAAAATCGTCAATTGACAAAAACTTGCCAACCCTGCCTAATTGTATTTTTCGTTTTAAAAGGTGCTTATTTTTTGTTAAAAAATTTGGCTATGCACCCTGTTAAAAGTAGTTAAATAACCCAGCAGACTACTGAATTTTGCCAGTTCCTCCTGGTCTACTGGTTTAATTAAAATTCTCGTTTTTGTAAATTTTAGAAAATTCCCTTAAAATTGAGTAAGTTTCCTAAAAATATCCCCATTGAAATAGAATTTTTGTTCAAATTATTGCTTGCTTGCTTGAATATTTAAATAAGTATTAATGATACATAATGAAGTGAACCTCATTGGAAATCAGTTCAAAACTTCTTTTGTTCTAAAATTGTCAGTTTTTTTTTATTTAGAGCTCTCTTTTTAAATTAATTAAAAATATCTTTTTAACTATTTTTGATGAATTGAATGCCTATTAATATTTGAAATAATGAGAAAGCAGAATGCATAATATTGAAGTCTGTTTAATGTCAATCATAACTAGAGAATATTGTAGTTTTTCTATTTTGATGGCTATAAAAATCTCTACAATTCCCATGTGTAAAATATTTAGTTCATTAAGTAACAATTGTCATGCTGAAATTTATATTTTAGTAGAATCTACTGGATTTTTTTCCTATTCGTGTTAGCGGCTATGTTTCCACATCGAGGAACTTCCAAGATATTTGTTTTAAATGCATATTTAACTGCAAAATAAAAAATACATGCCTTTAAGGTGGAAATCAAATTTTTAAATATTTCTTATTTTGTACAGTTTTCAGTGATTTGTGTTAATTTATTATTTTCTTTCTGTTTAAATTTGCATTAAGGTAATTTTGCTGTTTGGGGAGGTGTCTTCTCAACTATTGACTGTACACTGGTTCATATGAGAAAAAAAGAGGATCCCTGGAATTCTATAGCAAGTGGTGCATTGACTGGTGCTATTTTAGCTGTCAGGAGTAAGAAATTTACATATATACATACATATCTCTTTTCGAAAATTGTACTGTTAAAATTTTGTTGTCTGTCTATTGGCGTTTAATTTTGTGAAATTTAATACATGGTGCATAACGTTTTTAAAAACCCTTAAAGGAGCTTTTTTCATTGGGTGTTTTTAAAAAGTGCTTAATTTTCCCCTTTTCAAAATGAGAGTTTTTCTTCTTTACCATGTTGATTTTCGCCGCATATTACGCAAAAACGTGTGTTTCACATTGTTCAACATTTTCGCAATTCATTCAACTGCAATCTATTACGCCATAGCGTATGAAAGTGTCAATCATTTTACATGTTTGATGAAATACTTGCGAGTCCGAATGCGTGCCTACTGAGCTAGGTTCGGTGAGATTGTTGCAGCACTCGTGTGTGCAACTGCTGAATTTTGAAAGATATTCTCTATTTCAGGCTACATTTTACACCTTCTGATATCTTATCGAAAAATCCCTTGATCATTTTATAATGGCTAATATGATCAAGAAAAGAATTCTTTGTCAGAAACTAGTTATTTTATCATGATCATATATAGTCTTTAAAAATTATTTTGCATTTTGTTAAGGTATATAGTGCTTAAAAATATTTTTTGAGTGCGTAAAAGGTACTTATTTTTTGTTGAAAAATTTGGCTATGCACCCTGTAATAGTATTGTACTTTAATAGTACTTGTGTCATTGGTTGAAAAAATAAAGAGCTCTATAAATAATTATGTCCAATTTTCGCCTAAACCCAGAATTTATGCCATGTTGTTAAAATTTTCAATAGTGGTATTTTTCTATTTTAGAGTTATTCGTATATAGACTGTTTCTCTAAATTTTCCAATGTTGAGAATAAGTGGATGAAACAAATCTCATGGAAATTCATATATTGAATTTTAGTTCAATTGAAATTTCGTGATTTGCTAAATGTATAAGTTTTTGGAAAATATTGTAATCGAATTGTCTGAAAGCTTAAATCCTAATGATATCAATAAAACTTTCTAAAATATCCAACACTTTCATACTTCCTTATAAATGTGGCATCGGTGGAAGGATACAATATAAGTTTTCTATGATGATGTGTTTAAGTCTTACGACGTTTGCTATAGTTTACGCATTTATGCATCTGTGATCAGTAGTTGTAAATGGCAAAAAATAGCAAAATTTATAATTGTTTTCTGAAGAGTAATTTTAAAAAAGAAATATTAATTTTTACAAAATTTCTAATTTTCAGATTGAAATATATTCCATAGCTGCCAACCCTTCTGCATTTTGCAGAAACTTTCTGCATTTTTACTTATTTTAGCTATTTTTTCCTCTTTTATGCGCAGAAGAGAAGTCTTCTGCATTTTACCCATCCGCCTGATAGCTAGTATAAGTCAGACGTCGCTGTTCCTCTTGTAATAGCCTTTGGCAGGCCGTAACTACATTTTTAATCAAGAATTAATAAATGAATATTGTACCACTGTATAAGTAGCTGGTCAAAAGTTTTTTTAAAAGATATTTCCTTTTTTGTTTTAAAAAAAGATGAGTATCTTCTGCATTTTTATAACTGGAGGTTGGCAGCTATGATATTCTAAGTGATGATATTCTTTTATAGTGTTTTGGTGATTCATCACCAAAACACTATAAAAGTTGAAATTCATTTCAAGATCTCTGTTATTTACCAGAGCTATTTTTCTAAGTTTAAAGTATTAAAAATATATATATTATTTTGGAGGAGTTTGATTTGGAAGAAAAAAAATACTAATCATTACAAAATAACTACTTTTTAAAGATTGAAATATATTCGAAAATAGTTTGAATAAAAGAGTTGCTTTTCTGTTGAGGGAAGTGTGAAATAATTTAGTCAAAAAAGTCAAAAGAATTATATAAAGATTTATTTGTTACTGTAATTATATATAAGGAAATGTGTGAGTTTATCCATCTCATTAGATTAGTCTTACATATTAAAGCTTGTCCTTTACATTAACTATTAGAAAGTAGTAAGAAAAATAAATATTACTACCATTAATTAAAAGTTGCTTTACATTTTATTTTTCTCATGGCTCTTAGACTATCCCAATCGACTCATGAAACCAAGAATTAGTATTAAATTTGATCATAAATAAATTTAATAACTTATTTTTAATAATCACTCAACTCATGTTTGAAATTTATTTTCGATTTTATGTGTGTAGATTTTGAATGTTAATGTAGATAATTTTACATATTCATAAACCATTTCCTTTTTCAGATGGAACTGGTGCAATGGTTGGCTCTGCTGTTATTGGTAAGATTTAATTTAATAAGTATTGTTACCATTATGAGTGGTATTTTGTAAATGATTCTTGTGTTCTTAATGTGTAATTTTAATCTAATCTACTAGTTAAGTAAAATCTTTAAACCGTTTTTTTTTTTAGGTGCATATATTTATACTTCATTTTCAGGGCAAGTGCTAAAGACTTACCCTGTAATTAGCCAAATATCAAAAGTATTAACCAAGTTTCAAAATTTATTTCCAAAGGCAAATATTAATGTTTTTTAATGATTAATTTTTTACCGCTGAAAAACTTCAAATCAAAGTACATATTTACTATAAATTGAATTATTTTATAAAATTCAAATTTAGTCATTTTGCAGTTGGTAAAGTAGTATATGAGGATTGAATGGGAAAGAAAATAAAAAATGTAGAAGTTATTTGTCATCTTTGGGGGAGGTTACTTTTTCATAACTTCTTTGACTAAAGCAGTAATATAAAAATGAATCTGAAGCAACATTATGTTATTGTCACAAAAAAAGCATATTTTCTGCACAAAAAAAGTTGGAATCTTGCTATACCACCCAATCTGTTTTATTGACACAAATTGTAGGGGAAATTTTGGCCTTGCTTTATTGCATAATCTTTCTTGTTGCTTACCTTATCTAGAATTAATCTTAATCTTATTGGTTATGAGGCGTTTACTGTAATTGGATTAAAAAAAATATGGGATTTGTTTAAAAAAAATTTTTCCCTATAGCCATTTTTTTCCCCAAATCAACAACTATAGATATATAAAAAAAAAATTTGTAGAAAAATCTTTTGCAATATATATATATATATATTAACAAAACTAAATAATGAAACCAAATATATTCACTAATAATGAAATAATGTAACCAAATATATTCACTATTAATAAAATAATATTTCATGATAGACAATTATGTTAACTATCAACAGCATAGTTGGCAAAATGCTTTCGAGTTACATCTCTTTAATGCTGTCTATCTGAATTCTTTCTCCCAATATGTTGCTTATATAATGCTTGTAATAAGTTTTATATACAGAGTGTACTGCTTTCCTGCCTTATCTATTGGGACCGTATTTTCTAGATTAGGGTTGCTTCCCCTATTTTAAAAATCCAATTTTCTCAGAAGAAGGAAGGAAAAAAAACAGATTTGTTTATTCAAATAAAGTATGTTTTGGTGTCCAATTTTGTAACTTATTTCGTCTGTATGTAAATGCCCATCTTTGATATAAAAGAACAAAAGTCATACTTGTGAAATTTAAAGGTCATCCTTTTATGAATTTTTCGTCATCCATATGGACAGCAGTATGCGACCATTTTTTATTAAATTTTACAGTTCAAAGCAGAGCTCAGCAAGCTATGAATACGTATTAAATCCCATATAATTTTTTTTTTAGAAAAATTAAATATTTTTAATTTAAAAATTAAATATTTATTTACCCCCTGCAAAAATCTGAAAAATACAATTAATTTAAGAAACGTTAAAAGTGTTTATGACTGTTTTGATGAAGTAAAGACGTTTGCTTGATTTTCCAAATACTTATTCTTGGATAGATTACTTAGCATCAATATTTCATAGGTGTCTTTTTTTTGTTGTTTTGTTTAGTGCAGAACTTCACCTGATGTTTATCAAAAATATCAGCCTTTGTGTGTCGTGACATGGTTTACCTAACCCAATTTGTCAGAACAGACTGTTATCAATAGCGACACAACAGAAATGTGTTGCATAGTTTTGGAACATACTTTGCATTTAATGAGTTCTTCTTTATCAAATTCTCCTGTACTTATCTATCATTGAAATAATTATTTAATATGTTTGTCTTCAGGTGGTGTTCTTCTTGCACTGATTGAAGGTGTAGGCATCTTATTTACTCGTTATTCAGCAGAACAATTTAAACCAAGTAAGTAATTTATCAGTTCCATATAATTAGAATTCCTTGAATTAGAAAAATGGGCAGCAGCTTATTTAAAAGATTATTTTTAATTTGTTTTCCAGTAGTTAATTTTAAGTTGTTAGTAAAAGTCGATTTTTTTTTTAGTAGTAGTATTTTGCTCTAAGATTGTGTTGGTTTTCCAATTTGAAAATTCTAGAGTTAAGTTTTTCGGTTAATCATGTTACCATTTATCTATTTTCACAATTTAGTTGTAGAAATCATTTTGCTTAATTTTATTCACGGTAATAACAACAGTACATATTCTGTTGTCTTCTGCCACGCTAGTTAACTATTCTGTTGACTTAGGGCCAGAATTGAAGACTACATCAAAAGATCCCTCATAGAAAACAGTTCTGTCTAAATGATATTTTCTGTGCCGAAACAGGGAGACAAATGATTTCAGAAATTTATTTCATGCTGTTCACTTTAGAGTGTATTTTGCATAGCTGCCACTAATTCACCATTATCTGTTTTCACAATAAATCATTTTGTTTAATTTTATTCGCCGTTTTATCAGCAGTACATATTCTGTTGTCTTCTGCCACGCTAGTTCAACTATTCTGTTGACTTAGGGCCAGAATTGAAGACTACATCAAAAGATCCCTCATAGAAAACAGTTCTGTCTAAATGATATTTTCTGCGCCGAAAGAGGGAGACAAATGATTTCTGAAATTTAACTTCATGCTGTTCACTATAGAGTGCGTATTTTGCATAGCTGCCGGTCATTCACCATTTATCTATTTTCGCAATAAATAATTTTGCTTAATTTTATTCACGGTTATATCAGCAGTACATATTCTGTTGTCTTCTGCCACGCTAGTTCAACTATTCTGTTGACTTAGGGCCAGAATTGAAGACTACATTAAAAGATCCCTTATAGAAAACAGTTCTGTCTAAATGATATTTTCTGTGCCGAAAGAGGGAGACAAATGATTTCTGGAATTTCATTTCATGCTGTTCACTATAGAGTGTGTATTTTGCATAGCTGCCGGTCATTCACCATTTATCTATTTTCACAATAAATCATTTTGCTTAATTTTATTCACGGTTATAACAACATTACATATTCTGTTGTCTTCTGCCACGCTAGTTCAACTATTCTGTTGACTTAGGGCCAGAATTGAAGACTACATTAAAAGATCCCTTATAATAGAAAACAGTTCTGTCTAGATGACATTTTCTGTGCCGAAAGAGGGAGACGAATGATTTTATATCATGCTGTTCATTACAGTGTGTGTATTTTGCATAGCTGCCGATCATTCCGATTTTCTAACCTTCCGAAAATGAAATTTTTTGTCAAATTACCCCAGTAAATCCGTGAAATTCAGGAGACTTTCTGTGTCTTGAAAAGTTAGGGAATTAATTCATTTCTCAGGAGATTTATTCTTTCATTGAATTGGAAAAGGCCTCTCCCGAGCAAGAGCACTTTTGTTTTGTTAGAACCAATTGTTTGTTTTGCTCAATTAATTTCAATTGGTGGGCTTAAAACGTGCCTTTCTCTGTCATCTACTTGCACGAACAGCATTTTTTTTTTCCTATGGTGGAAATCTGTTAATATGTTAATAGAAGTTTTTATGTTAATAGAAATATAAAAAATTCTTCTTCTTTGAAACAAGATTCATTTTTTTTTCTATCTGCGATTCCTCTTCATGCAGTGTGAAAATTACATGCAATTTAAAATCACTCATGGCCATTCAAGATCACTTGATTTTAAAACTAAACTTCATGATTTGAGGTTTAATAATCATGTATTGCAATTTTTATCTCATATGGCGATTTGTATTTTTGCTATTTTAAAATCAGATATTGTGGTTATCATTTACATGTTTTAAAAATTACACATCTTGATTAATATTCACTAGATTTAAGAATCAAACATCTTGATTCATATCCATGCAACTTGAAAATTAAACATTATGCTTCGTACGTTGGATTTAGAAATAAAACTACATGTTTCGTATTCACACGATTTAAAATTGCATACTAAGATTCATATTTATAATATTTAAGGGGGAAAACACACATGTTGAAATTCGTGTTCGCACAATTTAAAAGACATTTAAATTGCTATTCACTATTATCCGATTTAGAATTTGCGCATTGAGATTTGTATTCACATGATTTGAAAATTTAACGTCATGATTTGTATTTATGTGACACATCGCCATTCAAGATTTTAGAATTTAAAAAGCCAAACGTTGAGATTCAATCAAGTATTTTGAAAAGTCATACATTGTGGTTTAAAAATCGAATATCACGAATCATATTCTTGCCATTTTGAAATCACTTTTTTTAAGTCTCACTATTATAAGATCAAGCATCGTTATTCATATCTTCACCGTTAAAAAACTTGCAATGCGATTCATATTTATATGATTTAAAAATTATGTATTTATAGGATTTATTCTTAAAGAGTTAGCAATAACTGATTCTATGGATATACAGCTGAAAAATATTAAGTTTTGTGTCTAGCCTACTTATAATAGAAATTTATCAATTTCTTATTTTTAGAAATTTTAATTTCAAATTATAATTTTCTAAACTCAAAACTTGATTTTAACTCATGAATATCTATGATATACCCTCTATGTGCCTTTTTTCCTTGCTAAATTTTCAATTTTTCCCCCTTTCTTTATGCAGTTACATTTACTCCTGCAGTATTATTTTTTTACTGGAGTCATTGCTGCTATATAAAAAAATACCTGATATTTTTGCAGGAAAAAAATTGTATGTAGGAATTTTAATAAAATTTCTTCTTTGTTTGTAATAGATTTCACCCAATAGTTTTTTGCTATTGCTTGTAAGAGTAATTTTTACATGTACGTATTAATAATAAGCTCTGCATTCTTAATTCAGGAAAAATTGATCCATTGGTTGGGGAGTTTCAAGATGAGAATCGCTATCAGTTTTATCACTGAGTTTCTTTCAGTTAGGGAAGGTTAAATATGGGAAGCTTTTACTTGTATTATGTAAGATAGCATTTCCTCACAGTAATTTGGCCTTTAAGCAAATTTTCAGTCAAATCAAAAAGAATAAAATTGATTTTGGAATTTCCTTGGATTCAGACACATAGCAGTTTTAACTAATAGGTTGGATAGAACTAAACCTTGTTATCAGCCGTTATTTGCCGCTGACTTCTCAATAAAAAATATTAAAAAAAATGTTGAATCATCTACGCCTAGTCCAAATAAATTAACCTAGATTTTTTTAAATTTAATATTTCAGTTTTCATTATTTGTTCTTAATTTATTTCTCTCGACTGTGTAAAAAAAATCTATTGTTCCTTATTATTGCATATCTGAAATGTATAAGAAATATATTGATTATTTTGCTATAGGTAAATAAATATGATTTATTACGATACATATAAATTAATGCATGTGATGTGTTGCATTTATGCATTAGTATATAATTAGTTCAAAATGTTTTTCCAGCTTTGTGTTCCTATTTTTGTTTTTACAAATTGACAGCTATGATTTTGCATTGTCTTCTGCCACGCTAGTTCAATAATGCTGTTGAACTGGGGCCAGAATTGAAGACTATATTAAGAGATCCCTCATAGAAAACAGTTGTGTCTAAATGACATTTTCTGTGCCGAACGAGGGAAACACATATGATTTTAGATATAAAACTATCTCATTCTGTTCTCTATGATTTCTGCCTTGCTGGTTCAATAATGCTACTCATCTGGGATCAGAATTAAAGCATACAAAAGATTCGATATAGAAAACAGTTGTGTCTAAGTTTAAAAGAAAAAAAATTTGGGGAAATTTTTTTTTTCCAATACATTTTTAGAACTTTCTTCTTATTAGTAAAATATAAATGTAGTTCATTTGAAAATTGAACTAAACTGGTTCATTTGTGTGAAAATATTTTCACACAACATTTGTTGTAGAAACATACATGAGATTCTTTTGACTTATTGCCAGACTTTCCAAACTTTAAAGGTGAGAACATAATAAAAGTACATGCTATGTTAAAAGTCAAATTTTAATGTTTGAACATTATTTTGTTCTCTTTAATTATGATATATATAGAAGCTTAACAATTTGTTTGCCTGTTGATATACACAAATAATAATAAGTATGTAAATTTCAATATTTATTTTTATTTATTTATTTTTGAGTAAAATAGTTTCACATGTTTTTTTTTTTTTATTAATTTGAGTTATTAGGTATTTTCAGACTCTTTGTTTTTTTTCTTACTCTCAGGCCTCTAGAAAAGGTAATGTTTATCTTGTGCTGCATAATGTTCTTAATTCCACCTTGTGGAATAATTTCAAAAGTTTTGGAATATCAAGCCTAGTACTTGGGTTATTTTCTCTTTTTTTGTCTTGTGTATTTGCTTAAACCTTAATATGTAATTTCGTTTTTTCTAGTGAACCCCCAAATGGAAGATCCATCTCAGTTAAATACAGGAGGTATATTTGGTGGTGCAGCAAATCCACAATGAGTGTTATATTGTAGATACGTGTATGAATATTCATCCTTTCATCTGTAGTAAAATATTGTACAGTTTTATTAAAGGGCATACCATTATGGAATGCATTATCATTTATTATGCATTGTAATATATATATAATAAATTGTTGTTAAATGATTCTACTTTGTCTCATGCTTTGAAATTAACTTTTGGCTATAGCAGTTATACTTAATATTTTCTAAAGATTAATTTTTTTTACCAATTTAAAAACTAAGTTTTCTGACATATCAAATTCAAATATTATATTTAAAGATACAGCTAAGATGTTGACTAATGGTTATAGTCCTATTCTAGAAATTGTTCTTTTCACAAACTTCTTTTTTTTTTAGAGAGAGACTGAAAAATCATCCTGAAGTAGCATTCATTCTAAAACAATTAAAGAAAAATATGTTCAAAACTTTTCCCTTCACATTTTTATGGTCTTAGAACTGTACATTTATTTAATAATGCATTAGTGTGATTAAAAAAGTTTATACTTAATTTATTACAACAATACCAATATACAATAGAATAACAAAAATAAAGTAGAATTAATACTAGTAAGAAATATATATTTTTTAAAGAGTTATTTTGTTCCTATAACTTTTTTTCTATTAATTTTTAAACTAAGTAGGAAAAATCTATATTGTGTAAGAACATTTATAATAGTCGTTGCATCTGTATAAGGCAATGGTTTATTATTTTATGTAAGACTTTTTTGTCTTTAAAATTTCTTCATCACTTTTGAGGAAATCTGAATTGAACATCTTTCTCGACCCATCACGAAGTAACATGTTTTCTCTTGTAGAAAATTGACTTTTTGAAAAGAGATTTTTATTTTTTTACCATTATAAAACCAAGACTGTTATAGATTCTCTTTAAATCGAAGACTTTAATTAAACTTAGTTAACTGCCCATGGTCCCTGAAATAAGAAAATTAGGAACTGTTGTTAGAATAATCTAATCCATAACAGGGTGCGTACAGTTTTTAAAAAGTGCTTATTTTTGATTTACGTTTTTTGAAAGACCTTAACGGTGCTTTTTTTTTTATTCGGAATTGGTAAAAAGAGCTTAATTTTTTATCTTTTAAAAATAGGTTTTTTTTTCTTTGCTGTATCTATTGCCATTCTAAATTAGAAAAAATGCTTGATTTTTACAATTTTCTCTTCAATATTTATCGTAAACTAGTTATTTTATTATGATTATGTAAAGTTTTTGAATTTTATTGATTTTATGTTTAAAAATTAAGAGCTTAAAGCTATAGAAAAGAATAATTTTTATTGCTGCACAGATCCTAATTATGTTTTTTTTGGAAAGTTATTAAAAATATAGACTTGGGCGAAAAGGCCCTCACAGTATTAAATTTCGAAAATAAATTGGATAAGGTCATGCTTGGAAATATTGCTGTTAAGTTAAAAATGAAATCGCAGAATTGGTTTATTGTGTGGCTTTGAAACATATCAGTTTTTTACTTTTTGTAATAAGTCGAAACTCATTGATCCAAGTAATCATTCACAGTGAAACATTTCTTTAGAACAGATTAAATGCAAACATAAATTTTATATTGTTTTTCGAGAAAGTAAAATGAAAACAATTGTTAATCCTGATAGGTTTTCAAATTAATCTATCGTTTTTTTTATTTACTACTACTTTATATTTTTTTTATTACTAGCTTTCATTCTTGTTCTTTTGTTTATAAATTGTTTCAGGATGGGAACGGGTATAATTTTCATGAGTCTCCAAAAAAAAAACTAAAGAGTGATTCATGTCTCTTTTTTTTTTTTTTCAAAGGCCATTAAGATAGAGGGGCTTACGTTTTTCCGTCCTCAAGAATTATTAAAGAGAAAAAAAAAATTCATGGTATATGGGTACTAAACTAAGCACAAGAAACATCCTTGGGAGTGATCCGAAGGCGTCGTATTCAAGTATAAGCGATGCAGAAGGAATTAGCCTGGTGCAACTAAAACTTTCACTTTTACAAAAGTGTTTTTCGTTTATACTAAGCCATTTTTGGAATTCAGAATTATGAATAGCTTGATTTATATTTTATGTGAAAAAAAATCAATTTGCACTATTAATGAGAAATACTTAGGTTTTACTAAATTCCCATCAGATAGAATACGCCATCTGGGGAGAGCAGTGGCCCCCAAGCTCTTGGGCGCATTCTCTTCTAAATTCCCCCCCCCCCCCNGGCCCCCCCCCCGAGAGCTTTAAGTGAGCGCATCGTGCGCCCACTTAATGCTTGGCATGCATAATGCAGCCCATTTCGATCGCTAATTGGTGATCGAAATGAGCTGCAGGTGGCGTAGAGCAGAATTCTCTACCTATGGCAACACTTCATACACATGCTTTCTCCAGTAGCGTGTGGAAAGTCATAGAGGAAGGAAGTACGTTAGTTTCTCCCTTGATGTTCACACAGATTAAAATCTTTTAGGTTGGAAAACTATAAGGAACTGAAAACTGCATTAAACATAGTTCTAAAGAAAAGTATCACAGGAATTTTAAAAAATATTTTTATTAGATAAAAAGGGAAAATATCGCAGAACATTCCTTTATAAATGAAAAGAGGAGGAGAGGGAAGGGAGAAGGACTAAAGGCATGAAACCGACCTCTCCCCAGATGGCGTATTCGAGTGTTGCGATCGCCAATAGCAAATAATAAAACTGTTTAGAATAAAATTTGTGGCAGTAGAAATAGGGTTTAAAGTTATTATTGAGAGTAAACTAAGCTATAAGCTGAACTTTTTCAAGTTTAAAATATTTCCTTTTGAGTTTCTGCATCAAATAAATAATCACGTTTTTACTTAAAAGTTTTGTTAGAAAGTACTGAAAAATATTACGTAAAATTTACTTAAAGTAAAGATTTCCTTGAATTTTAGGTAATTCAGTCATGAATCCTGAAACAAAAAATCGTTTAAATCATGTACTTTCTGTTTTTAAATTCACATTCCATTGGGGATTCATCCCAACGGTACTTTATTTAGGTAAATATTTTTCTCTTACTATTTTATGTAAATTTTGATTGTGATGAGATGTAAAAAAGAAGCATTATAAATTTATGATCTTCAAGTTCTTTTATGTAAATAAATTATATTGCGTTTGAGAAGGTGCGAAACTTTATCTGGGATAAAATTATCTTCCAACTCTTCAAAAACAAAATTCGAAAAGATTTCGTCAGTAAGTCGTCAACGTTTGTTAACAGACATGGTATTTCCAATAAAAATTTACAATTTTCTACCCCTCTTATTCTGATAAATTTTTTTGATCTTGCTCAAAATAGGGAAAATGTCTAAAAGTGAGATTTTCTAATTGTACATATTGGAGATAGAAATAGTAGGAAAAAGGAAGATTATATCGACAGTAAAAACTCCAAGAGACGCTCAATTCATCATTCTGACAATATTTTTGTATCAATACGTAATTGGCTCCTTGCAAGGGTACTCGCAAAAATTTAAAAAAACATATAAAATTTGTAAAGGGTTGGCTAAAATTTATACCTTTAAGTTAGTCCCTTTCTGAGATGTTTCTTTGAGTTGCAGGCCACTGTTCAGTTTTTGCCAAAGTTTGGCAGTTTTTTTTTTTTTTNGTTTTTTTTTTTTTTTTTTGCACAGACACTACTGAAGTTGGAGGAAGGACCAAAACGAAGTCTTAAACTCTCAACCACCACTGAGCAAACCACTACATATTTGTTTTTTCTTCTTAATTTTTGGAATATGGAAATATACCCTCAAATTTACTGAGGTGTTCTATAATTTTTATCAGATTGTCAACTTTTGTTACTTTAACATTCTATTCTTCAACGATTTTTCATTTATCTTTAAAACTTATAATAACTTGATGTTTTCATTTTATTTTATGTTTTATATAATTTTCCTCTTAATTACAACTTATTTTCCTCTTAATAAACAACGCGTGTTATGTACCTATAATAGGAGATATTTCCATATTGGTACCTGTTCACCCAATTCCCCCAATTTCTTGGTGTTCGAATATCTGAATTTGTAACAAAATCCCCACTCACAGTCATATTTGATTAAAATTTAAAATGTTTTTATCGTGTTCTTTCAAAAAATGAAAGTAAAAACATAATTTCTAGAGCAAATTATCTTTTAAACTTCTGTGATTTTAGAATTTTTGTTATTATTATTTTTTTAATTAATTTAATATTCCAGCTGAAGCAAGCCAGTTATTGGCGAATTTTTTTATTCCGAAATAAGAGCAGAATAATCGAGAGTATTTCTTTCCTTTCCGATGAACAAGGAAAGTATCTGTAGCATGTAATTCTGCAGAAAGAAAGAAAAAAAAAAAGATTTGCTTTTGTATTTTTTTCAGCATTTTTATTCCTTCAACTCTTTCTTTACTCTGTTTTTTAAATTTAAAATCTATAAATATGAAGATGCAGAGTTGACAGTTATGGTTATACCTATCATTTCAATGAATGTTATTATAATGCTCTTTTAAATTTAGTGTTGTGTTTTTGTCAGAGAAAATAGTAACTTTGTTAAGTCATGAAAAATTCTTGGAATTAGTCATGAATTTGAAAATCTAAAATGTAGCAGATACCCTGTATAAAATACACGTATAGTTGTCTGTCTGGCAGTGGCAATGACTGTTGCTTGCTGAATTTGTTCTATTCTGGTGACGAAGTGGTTTTTTATGAGATGCTACCCAGTTGTCCTCAAAACTTGTTGCTCATATTGTTGTAAATACTAACATAGAAATCTTATTGCATATAACTAAATTAATGCTATCACATATAATAAACATCTATATATTTTTTATGAACATTTCATTTATGTAGTGTTATATTACTTGGCAACAAAATGGTGATTTATCTAATTTACAAAGTTTCAACGTATTTTGATGTTTCATTTAGAGCTGTATAATTGAAAAGTAATGATGTTAACTACTTTTTTAAATATTACACTGCCTATTAAAGAACATTCAAAACTAATTTTCAATAATATTTTCTAAATACATTTATTTATTATAATGTAATGTTCTTCTAATTATTTATTTTCATTGATAGGTTATAAAAAAGGTGCTGATCCTGGAATGCCTGAATTAACTCCATTAAGGTAAGTTTACATTTTTATGATTTCAATGATAACTTTAAATTTGTGATCAGAATTATTAAAAAAACTATTAATTTTTAAAATTATTAGTTGTTTTAATTCTTAGTTCGTATTTATCTAAATTTTCTTTCTGTACTCTGCTTTTCCATTTTATCATTCGCAGAGATGCCAACTGCCCTGCTTTCTTGAAAAATTTTAATAAATTGGTTGTGAAATAAATAGTCAAACTTGTAAAATAAGGATAATTATGCACACTCTTTAAAAGTGTCACTGGGAGTTGACTGCAATTAAGTTGCTTTTCATATGATATTTTGAATTTTTGATTTGTAGTGGTTGAAACATTGCTTTAAATGAAAAATGCTAAACTAAAAATAACTTAAATTTATTTATCTCCACTTTGTATAAAAATATAAAACATTTTTTTATAAAGCGGAGTAAGTTGGCATCATTGCATTAGCATTGCTTGAAACTTGAAGGTTATTTAGGGAAAGGATGGAAGGAAGGAAAAGAGTAGGAAGGTTCGTTATGGAAGGTGCCCTGAGAGTAGGTGGGCGCAGCCTCTATAGGGTGCTGTGATATATATATATATTGCACCCCTGCAAGAAAAGTGACACAAGTAAAAAAACAGCAATTCTGAGGTTATGTCAATAAAAAATCTGTATGAAGTGCCCCACCAAACTCAAAAAGTGTCTCATCTCTAGATTGTACTATTTCAGACTAAGTTTTATAGTGTTCTTGATTGTTAAAAGTTGTTTCTCAAATGCTGTTTTTTGGCTTGTATCACTTTTCTTACCGGGGTGCAATGTATGTGTGTGTAGATGGGGATAAGTGGTTTAATGTGGTGTGTGCAATCATGAAATAGAATGCATGGGTAATATAGAAGGAACATTTTTTTTCTTCTAGTTCTGCTAAATATGGGAATAAACTTTTTTTCCAAGAAAAGAGGAATATTTTTGTATAGGGGCATGGCAGAACTTCATGAATGGTTTACTGCACATATAAACAGAATGCCCCTATGACTGTAAATAGGATAAGGTGACAGAATGACTCTTTAAATCAGGGAAGGGTCAAAAATTAAAACCAGGGTTATTGCATCAATGAGGTGGGGTGGGTGTTATTTTCTATGAACTTGCAGTTCGTTATACTGTGACCCTCGACTTTCTTGCACCCCCCTTGTGATTGGGGGGGGGGTTGTTATTCTCATGAAAGGGTGATGAACAGCAAATGATTCTGATGAATGCTAAATAAAATTTTATTATAAATAATTTTATTATTATGGTTAGTACTGTGGTTAGTACATATTAGTGGTTAGTACTGTGGATCCCCATTGGACCAATATTAACTAATCTTGGCTTAATAAGGGTTCAAAAGGTCATTATTTTCTGATATCGGCTGTGTATAGATCTGCCCGGTTCACTGATATTTTTCAGTCACTTTACAACCAATATCGGCCTTATATAGAATTGTCAGAGTCATTCTATATTCATTATTCAACCAACATAGGCCCTATTTTGACCCCATAAGGAACGACATAAGCATAAGCCCTATACAGGATTAAAAATTCTAGACATCATAATATTAGTTCATCGGATGCAGGATTATACAGGACTCATATTGAGCCCAACTGGAGCCAAGGTAGAATTGTTGCTAGGGTGTTTATTATATGTAATTTTTTTCTACAGAAAGTAGAAATTGAAAGAACAGTTGAAAGATGCACTGGGAGAGGACTAGTTTATTCCTTTTGGGGGAGATTTTATAAAGTGGTTGGTAGTAAAATACGCTAAAGCAAGATGAATTTTCTTAAAATTAAGCTACTATGCTGATACTTTATAAACTGTCACCCTAAACCCTAAAATATTGTTCTTCTCTATACTAGCTAGCAGCTATGCATTAACAATCATTGTATTCAAATCATTAATATAATTGGATTGGAATAAATTAATTTTATTATTATTTTTTTAAATCGATAAGAAAATACTGACTGTATATTTATAAAAATGTTTTTAATTCAAATTTAATGCATTATATTTTATTTATTTTTTAAAAGTTTTTTTCTGAGATTTTAATATATTTGAGATTTAAATTTCAAAATGACATAGGTATATTTTTATTATTTCCATTCTAAGAATAGATGTGAGCTGAATCCATTACTTCTCATTTCTATTGTGAGGAAAGCAGCTTATGTCTAGCACGTCATCTTTAGACTTGCAAAAAAAGGATGGAATAAACAAAAACAGACATTATTTTTGTAGTAAAAAAATAAATACACTAAGAAAATTTTTTAATTTTTTTCCCCATTATAAAAAATCTCCTCTTTCATCAATGTAGCTAATTTGGAGATTTGATTAAGGAAGTTAGTTTCTCTTTTATTATTGCTTCTTTACCTTAATGATAGTAAAATCAATGTTTTTTTTCCTTCTTCTCTCTAGCTTATTGTGGCAATGATTAATGTGAAATGATCAATATTATAGAAGTTACTTAATTGGAAGATCATTCAAATGACAATGTAGATCATTGTAAATGGAATATGTTCAACCCTTATATTCTGTTTGTTACTTTTGTATTATTGGAAGCATGCAATAAATTATAACATCTGTATTATAGTATATGTATTTCTTTAGAGTTTAATGAATGAAATTGTTTAATGATTGATTCATTCTATTTTTGAACAATTTGATCTTCTGAATTTAATTGTCAATCATTGAATTTTTTTGGCTACAATTTTTCTCCTGCAAGTCAAATCTTTCTGAATCAAATTAGGGAATATGCTGTTTAAAATAGATTATAAAATCGAGTATGCTTTATTTCTTATAGACGCAGTATAATTTATTAATATGTATTCTAAAAGTTGTGGAGTTTTTTTTCTCGTTCCCCTGTGGACTGAGCGTAAAGACATGGTTCCCAGTAGAGCACCGAAGTCAGACGTCTCTGGCTGTGATCAGTAAGCGGGTAGGTGACCACTTTGATCAGCCTACGGGTGCGTGGTATTGGTACTCGTTAAACTGTTCGACCGTAAAGTGCTCAACTTTGCTCTCAGGTCGTCGGGTAGCCAAAGCGGGGCTGCCATCCCCTCTGCAGAGGCTAAAAATTGCGATGGCATGTCTTCGGATCATCTTCAGGGATGTTTCCCAGACCGTCGCCAATCGCCCTTTGTACAACTCTAGAGGGATGTAAATAAAATACCTATCTACAATTTTGTGAAAATGAAAAGCGTTTGTGGTCTAATTTTTTAATATTTTCAATGTTGCATTACCTGGGCTCATAAAAATTTACAAAAACTGAGAATAAGGCAGTGATTTTGATAATTTACGTCTAGGTGAGTAAATGTCGCCAAAGTTGCGATTTTTTAAAAGATTTAAGTTATTTTTCTGTTCTAAAGTCCAGATAATTTTTCAAGGCAAGACTATATATAAAGTTTAAAATCATCGCATTGTTTCAAGTGTATGGCACTTCAACTAAGGCTGGTTTTTATTTTCCTTGATGACAGAGCTTCGAAAGGCACTGTTAAATATGTAGTAATTGTATATAAATGAAATTTTTGTCCCTGTTAAAGTAGATAAATATATATATTTTTTTACTTTATGCAACCTGATCTAAATATGTATTTAATTTGATATTCAATTGACAAATTAGATCTTTGCCTTTTCAAAATTGATGAGGATGTTGAGCATAGATGAAAGAAGTTTGATAATTTATTCAATGTATAGTTCGAAGAATTATTTAACAATTTTTATCACTTTAGTTAGAGATATTAAATATTTTAGTTCAAATATTTTTACTAAATAAGCATTAATGCATTTTATCAGAGCTTTGATTTGTAAATGGGAAGAGAAAAATCTGATTTTTTAAAAAAAATATGATTTTTCCCAATCCTGACATAAAGATATTCTAACTAACTAATCAATTCAAGAAAGTAATTATGTCCTTTTATTATAATATAATTGGTCAAAATTTTTCAACATTATTGTTTTTAAAAAAAAATTCCATCACAAAAAGAATAGGAATAGTTTGAATTTTAGAGCTAATGTTTTGTAATTATTTAAAAGGTTAGAAACACGAGGAAAGTTGCCTTTTGCTTTATTAGTTTTATAACAGAAATATTCAGTATGGATATGATGTAGTTTAAAATAGAGCAATATAGTAAAAAAGTTTATTAGTACTATTAGAACCAGATAATTAGTATGCTGAGATATTTAGGAGCTTGGTATGGTTTGGTACAAGTTATGATTTCTTATTGCATTTTTGATTGTGGGCAATATATAATTGCCTCATTTAGTGCAAGAACTGGACATAAATGTGAAATCTGTGTGTGTGTTGTCTTTTCTGATATGATTTGGCTCATTCGAGAAACTTGTGAATCTTCACTTATTGCATTAAGTTTCTCAATTTCCTTCTAGAACAGATAACTAAACAAAATTTATCTAGAATGGTAATTCAATTAGTAGCTCCTTATTGCAGTGCGATCTTGAATTACATTTTATAATAATAAACTAGACTACCACTCATAAATTTTAAAATTAGAGGTATATTGTAGTAAAATATACAAATCCCAGTATCCTGTAAATTAAAAAAAAAATTGTATGATCTTTTTAAGTATGTATAATATTTTTATTTAGTTATTAATTAATTATTATTTTAATGTTTTTTTTTATTTTTGAAAAATTTATTAATTTGTAGATAATTTTGTTTCCATGTGTAAAAATGTGAAGAAAAATTTCTAGTGTTTACAAGTCTACAAAAAAAAGCACTACTCTGGGATAATTTGAATTTTTTATTTTAATACCATATATGAATTATGAAAAGATAATATAATAAAAGAGGATTATTGCTGCTTCTAATTAGGATTTGTTATGTGTGAAAAGGACAAGTTGCGCTAGATGGCGCCACGAAGCTCAAAATAGAGAAATAATTCCTTTTTTCGAGACAATCGTTTATCTTCTATAGTAACTTTTGTAGGTTGCGATCGATTAAAATATTCAAAATTTTAAAAAAGATAATTTTCCCAAAAATTTAAAGTACAGACTCGATAACTTAAATAGTTCCCAAAAATAGTAGGATTTTTTAAATGTTCCTATAATTTTTTTTTTTTTTTTGTAATTGAAGCCCAAATACATTTACCCTATTTTGCTTATCATGAAATCAGTGAAAAACATAGTTTTGACAAAGATAACAAAATGAATTTTTCTTAATAGACGCGTTAATGTTATTGTATGAGACACATACCAATATTATATAAAATATCTAGCTTTTTTTGGCGCAGTATGAAATATGAGAATCATTATGCACTCTACTCTGGCATTGTATTATGGGGTTGAAGCCAATTTTTGAAGGAGAGGAAACTAAATAGCACAGTCAAAATAGTTGTCTAAATTTCACAAATAAGAAAAAGAGATTTTATCATATGCGCTAAATACCGGCAAAAAGTTTAATTATTTTATAAATTTTTTTTTTTACTTTTAAGGAATTTAAATCCATAATAATTTATGAAAATTTTCTTTATTTGTCTGAAATATTAAGGGGAACTTTTTAGAGATTTCTAATTATCGAGGGGGACACATACCCCCAGTCCCCGCCTCCAACGATGCCAATGCATTCTTTATAATTTTTAGGCATGCTATAGAATGAGTTAGAAATGAAGATCATAATAAGACTATTATTTAAAAGACGTTCATTCCTCGAAATTATATAAATGATATTTTGAAAAGTAACAAAATGTCGTTATAAAGGTTGGGAGGCCTGTTATATATTTGTTATCGTCAATTTATAGAATGCTGGTGTTCTATGAATATTTAGTTATTAAAGATTTGTATTATTTTTTTTTTTTTATATATATTCTTTTACGTAAATTGAGTGAGAGCAGTTTAGTATGATGATACTGCTCTGTTCAGCCATTACAAAATTTTTGACAAGCAATGTAGCTATAGTTAATTTTAAATTAATTATGGCTAATTAAGCCTTGTATTTTAGTATTCCTCAGATTATTTTCATTCATTATGTTTAGAAAAGGTTCTAAAATAGAGTTACTAGGTCCCCATACACTTTTAAAACAGTACTTCGCCTTATTGCTTTCGAGAAAATAAATTTACTATTTCTCTAATTTTAAGAAAAAATTTTGTTGTTGTTGTTCGATTCGGTAGCGTGGGCATTGTTACAACATGCGTGGACATTGTTACAACTGAAGTGAACTGAAGAAAATCTGATGCAGTTCAGACTTGTAATTATACGTTTCTATCTTATTTATCTAGCCCTGCTAGACACAATCTGAGATTAGTAACAACAGCAATTATACGTTTATTGTTCGAATTATTTATAAGTTTAAAAAAGTGTCTTGTTTGTCAGAACTGTGGTAAGATTCATAATAAGTTATATACGTTTATCTTTTAAATATCTAATTTCGAAGTTATAAGAATTCTGCAAATAAATAATAAATAGCCAATTTTCTATCTTTATGTTTCAATAGTTACGATTTATCAAACATTATACTGAATGGCTGTTTTGTTTGTATATCATAAATCTATTCTCATATCAAATTTCATCCAAACCTATTCCATAGTTCGAAAGTTATTGAATAAAGATGAAAATTCTATTCTTTTGGAACTGCAGTCTGATTACGTGAAAAAAAGCAAATTAAATGTAAAATTATTTTACTTAAAAAATTAATATATTAAGTAATTGCGTTCTTGCCATCGCATATCTGCAATTTAAGTCATAATATATTTTTTAAAACTCTAAGTGGTGTTATTTTTAATTTAAAGTGAAATCTAAAAATCAAGTGTTTTGTTAGCTTAAATTTCATTTAACCTTTGTTTTCTAGTCTAATACATTTCAGAACTTTTTTATACTTCATGGAACGCAATGAGCACTGTTTTTAAAGGGACCAGAAATAATTGAAATTGTTTGAATTGTTCTTCCCTCTAACAATCCAGATCACGTAAAAATCAGACATTTCCAATACTAGATCTTTCCCAGAAGATTTTTTAAAAAGGAAGGAAAAAAAATCACTCTTTTTTTTTCTTCTTTTTGAACCAATCTTGTACTTTTATTTCGATTTATTTGATTGGAATCATGCATATAAAAATTCACCATTAAATTACCACTCTAAAAAATACTATTTGAACTACTGTATGAGCACATACAGTTTATCAGCATGTTATACAAAAATAATATATTTACATTTTTAGGTATTTTAACTTATTTCAAAGCAAGTTTTTGTTCCGCTGAATTAAACTCGCAATTTACATTCATATTCCAATTTACTCGGTTCTCGTTTGCAGTTTAAAAATGTCAAAGCGTTTTCATGCAATCACAGATTATTTGTTTTAAAATTATTTTAATAATCATTAAATTGTCGACAATTTTTTTTTTTTTTTAAAATTTTGTTAAAAATTCATAATTGTTTTCAGCAAAAAACTTATATTTATGAATAAAAGTTAAATTGAAAAAAAGAGCAGATGTTGTCTGTTACCAATTTTAGAATAAAAAATATAATATGTGTATAAATAAAAAAAAAACTGCGCTGTATCGTTTTTTTTCTCTTTTAAAAATCTTTTTTAAAGCCCGTGAGATCCTGCATTTGATAAAAAAAATATTTAAAAAAAAATGTTCTTTTCAATAACTTTAAACGACAACAGTTAGTTAAAAAAAAATCGTCTGCGGCGAAAAAGCGCTTAAATGCCATCTGCTCATAAAGAGCTTTAACAAAATCCTATTGGGCTTGAAAGTTTTAAAGCAGTCCCCCCCCCCCCCTCTTCTTCTGACGGCTCTCGATTTTTAAAATCCGTTACAGGAGAAAAAGTGTAATATTAGGCATCCCCACCCCCTCTTTTTTAAATGTTACGCTCTGAATGGGGAAGGGGGAATAGAGGAGTGAAAATGAAAGTAGGGGTTGCTCCCCCATTCCAACAATAACACACGTCTTCCGGGTTCATATTCCAGACACGAATTTCGTTTTTACTTAAAATATCATTTAAGCTTTGATTAAACGAAGTTTTTTATTTTAATGAAAATGAAATATTCGGGCTGAAACTGAACAAATAATCTTTAAAAATATTATACGAGGAAGAGCATATATATATAGAAAGATAAATTATTTGTCTATGTACTTTATAAATTTCTTTCATGCATTTTTTTTCTCCCCTTCTTTATAAGTTGCATGCATTTTAAATAAAAAGTAAGACGAAATATTTCCTGTTACATTTATTATGCATACTGCTGTAAATTGTAGCGGATTCAAACATATTAAAAATTTATTCTCTCTAGGAGTTTGGCATATAAATTACAAAGCGGAAAATTATCATAATATTTCGAGAAAAATGATGTTACTTAACTATGCATGGAAAGAAGAGTAACAAATAATTAATAATTTTTTTTTTAAAAAAAAGGGACATTAAATTACTGACATGAGTTGAATTATAGTATAAAAAATTACGAGTTGTGTCGCTAACTTCTTAAGTACTTACCATCTTTATTTTTTTTCTAAAAAATGAATAATCCGACAATACATGATTTAAACTTTTGTATTTTTAAAATATTTATAAGACAAGTAGTTTTCAAACTTTTTTAGATCAAAATAATTTATTTCTTGCTCCCTTTTAAGAATTAAAAAATAATTACATATAAGTTACATGCATTTTTAAAAATCCGATTAGTTATTCCTCCATGAATTCTTAAGTTATTTAATAACGTTTCAAAGACTCGTAAGCTTTCCTATTATTGATGACGTCATAATCTCAGACGATATCTTTAATCAAAGAAGCATTAAATTACCAACAAATTCCCTATTGGGTACTTGCACTTCAAAAAGAAGATCTCCCATACCCACACATGTGACCTATGACGTAAGCACCAGCTAATCTTTATCAGCGAAATGGCAGATTAAAGTTGAGCTAAGTTTCTCTGCATAAGTTGTAAATGTTAATTAACAAAAAAATATTTAAATACAGAGGCATATCGCACATCGAATTCGTTGAAATATAAATTTTTCACGTCTTCTTCTTTTACTTAACTTAGATTTATTATTTGTTTATGTATTTTATTGTAACTGTGATATATTTATGTTTTGTGTACCTCGCAACTTCGATGCATAATTAGTTTGTTTTTGTTCTACATGGTTTCGTGTCTGTCTTTGTGTTAAGTCATTGTGTAAATATATAGTGAAAGAATTTAAATCTTTGTGAAAGAATTTAGAATGTGTCACTTAAGAGAATTGGAAAGAACAGTTGCTAGCGTAAACAAATGCCCCGTTTCAGCAACCAATCAGGATTGAGATACCCACACTACGTCACTTGCATGCATCCCATTATAACAATGTTATTCCACATTTAATGTATGCTTTCAAACTTAAAAATAGACTTTTCTTTATAACTAAATTTGATGGGTCCTGGAAAAAGCAGCTTAGGGGCTCTTTAAATATCTTCATCCTGCAGTGTCAAAAGAATAAATAAATTAGGATTCCTACATGAATAAATTAGGACCCTAGAACTTCGCCTATATTATCGAAATAAATATGTTTTTTTTTTCCCCCTTCAGAATTCTAATATTAGAAACGAACAATTTAATATTCTCTTTATTTTTTCCTTCCAAATTTAATATCATTGTTCGTTTTTTATATTTCATGTGCACAACGTGAGTGTTATCCTATGATTTGACGTTAAAAAAACGAAACTGTAAAAAAAGATTACGAAAAGCACCATTTTTACAGAATAGGTTGTTAAAAAAAAAGTTTTTTTTCTCATCAAAAATTCAGACATTTTAATAAAACAAGGTCCATTAGGATGCTTTTCTTATTAAAAATAACTTTACTGCAATGGCATATTGCTGTAATATATTTTTACTGTTATTTGTGCAAAATTTATGAGCTGACTTATACATACCGTAAACCGGGGCGAGTCTACCCATCCAGGGGCGAGTCTACCCATTTTAGTTTTATTTAATTTTCACTATTTTAAATTGCAAAAAATTTTTTTTTTACCGACGGAGGACTTAGTTCAGACTCTAAGGAAGATGGAGCTGTAGTAGTTTGATCCGTTTTTATTTATTTGTCGTCTTTTTAACCGACCTGTTCAAACGTCTTTTGAGAGATTTGTATTGAAAATCAGCAAACTTTTAGTTGGTGCTCCGTAAGTATATTATTATTATTACTATTTTCACTTTGGTTAAGTGATAAACTTATCTAAGACTAAGATTACATTAATTTTATATGAAAAAAAANACATATGGCAACTTCGATGCATAATAAGTTTGTTTATGTTCCACGTGCCTTCGTGCCTGTCTTTGTGTTAAGTCGCTGTGTAAATATATAGTAAAAGAATTGAAATCTTTGTGAAAGAATATAGAATGTGTCACTTAATAGAATTGATACTTGACGGGTTAGGCTTACTCGAAATAGATTGGAAAGAACAGTTGCTGACATAAACAAATGCCGCTTTTCAACAACCAATCAGGATTAAGGTACCCACACTACTACGTCACTTGCAAGTATCCCATCATAACAATGTTATTCCATATTTAATACATACTTTCAAACTTAAAAATATGCTTTTCTTCATAACTTAATTTGATGGATCCTCGAAAAAGCAGTTTAGTGCTCTTTAAATATCCTCTTCCTGCAGCGCCGAGTTCCGCAGAGGACTGTTCGTTAAGACACGGTTCCCAGCAGATCATCGAAGTTAAGTATCACTGGCTGCGGTCAGCGTGCGGGTGCGTGACCACTTGGATCAGTCTGCGTAGGAACCGAGGGTGTGTGGTATTTGTCTTCGTTAAACTGTTGTACCGTAAAGTGTTCGTCTTCGCGTGCAGGTCGTCCGGCTACCGAAGCGGGGATGCCTTCCCCTCTGCAGAGGATCAAAATTGGGATGGCATGTCTTCGGATCATCCTCAGGGATGTTTCCCAGACCGTCGAGAATACCCCATTGTGCAGCTCTAGTGCGACGTAAATGAACTACAGGAACCTCCTGCAGTGTCGAAAGAATAAATAAATTAGGATTCCTACATGAATAAATTAGGACCCTATAATTTTGCATATATTATCGAAATAAGTATGGCTTTATTTATAAATTTTTTTTCGAATTCCAATATTAAAAACGAACAATTTAAAATTCGTTTTATTTTTTTTCTCCAAATTTTATATCATTGTTCGTTTCTTATATTTTATGCGCACGACATAAGTGTTATCCTATGCTTTGACGTTAAAAAATAATATGGTAAAAAAAGATTTCGAAAAGCACCATTTTTACAGAATAGTTTGTTCAAAAAATTGAGTTATTTTTCTCGTCAAAAATTAACACATTTTAATAAAACAAGGTCCATTAGAATGCTTTTCTTATTAAAAATAACTTTACTGCAATGGCATATTGCTGTAATATATTTTTACCGTTATTTGTGCAAAATTTATGAGCTGACTTATACATAGTTTTTTGAAGTTATGCAATCTCCCTGCACTTAAATATAGCGTAACACCATCTTTAATTGCAATTAAAGTTGAAACAAAATAGCTTAATATGTATGGAACGAAATTCTAGATAGAAACTGCATTTACCTAATAATTACTTCACGCATTTTAATTTTAATTCAGAAGAGGGCCAATTAGCCGATGTTCAAAAATTCAAATAATCTAGTTAGCAAGTTGTAAAAGCGTTATCCGAAAAATATTATCTCTTTGACGTGTTAAGTTTAATAGCGTGGTTTCACTGTCGTTTCGCACATTTAATTACAGTAATGATGCCTCCCGTGATGTCGTAAAAGGATGATTAATCTTAAACAGTTTGTTTCGAGGAGCGAATGAAATTTCGTTATTAAAGTGTATCGATTTTCTTTAAAACTCTTTCATTGCATCACGATAAATTTTTCGGTTAATTATTCTTTGACCTTAAAATATTGAACCTTGTTAAGAGGATGAATTAATTTATTTCCCAGCAATAATAAATCAATTTCATTNTTTCTTTAAAACTCTTTCATTGCATCACGATAAATTTTTCGGTTAATTATTCTTTGACCTTAAAATATTGTTCAGCAACCTTGTTAAGAGGATGAATTAATTTATTTTCCATCAGTAATAAATCAATTTCACTCTTTAGAAAACTACTGTTCTATATTTTCATAGACATGAACTGTAATTTTTGTTATTAATTTCTAAAATATTGGTTTGGTAAATATGTTTCTATAGTTTTTTTCCTTCTTTTTAACATTTTGCTAGTTTAATGTGTGATAGCATTCCATCTTCTCTACCAGTTCATAGTATCACGGTAAATTATTCGTTGAGCATAAAATATTGTTCAGCAATCTTGTTAAGAGGATAAATTCATCCATTTTCTATCAGTAATAAATTAATTTCAGTCTTCAGAAAACTATGATTCGATATTTTCATGGACATGAACTGCAATTTTTGTTTTTAATTTTTAAACTATAGGTTTGGTAAATATGTTTCTATAGTTTTTTCTTCTTCTTTTTAACATTTTAAAAGTTTAATGTGTAATGGCATTCCATCTTCTCTACCAGCTCATAGTATCACGGTAAATTATCCGTTGACCATAAAATAGTGTTCAGCAGCCTTGTTAAGAGGATGAATTAATTTATTTTCCATCAGTAATAAATCAATTTCATTCTTTAGAAAACTATTGTTCCATATTTTCACAGGCATGAACTGTTCTTAATTTTTAAAATATTGGTCTGGTAAATATGTTTCTATAGTTTTTCTTCTTCTTTTTAACATTTTAAAAGTTTAATGTGTGATGGAATTCTATCTTGTCGACGTGCATGCGCAGCAAGGCGCGCGGTAAATATATAAAAGCTGCAAGTCCTCTTGTTGGTTGTGGTGAGAAAACTTGGAGAGTGGTATTCGTACCTGGCCATTAAAATATCAAGTCCTTAAAAACGGGGATAGATGCTTGGCCTTGGTTGACTAATTAAAATTTTAATTTGAGGAGTGTTTTAAAGTTATTACATTTTCCAAATCTTAATGGAAGGAAAGGGCAGTTTGCTGGAACTTCAAGGCTACTCTATAAATTGGTCTTTGGAATGGGAGGAAACGGCTAATAGATTTAGATATTTAACAAAGAAACTTAAATTAACGAAATGACAGACTTAAAATCGCGTCAATTGCTAAATGCTCTCAACAAAACTTAAAAGTCAGCACTTCCTTCTTCGAAAACTTTATTACTTTCTCAGTTAATGCATCTGCCGCTTTAATCGCCTAAGTCTGACCACCCAAAGAAATGTTCCCGCCATAAAAATAAAAAAATGGCAATCAAGCAAGTCTTTTGACGTCTTTGGAAACCTTCACTTGAAGTTTGCCCAAAGAATTTTTACGATTCTTCTTCCTTAATACCTGCTTATTGGGGGTGGGCGGAACGAGGGGAAATGTTCTACAGGGATGAAAGGGTTGAACTTCAATCACATACTTGGAGAAATCGAATAGGACAAAGGACAACCTTCACCTAGATCCTTGGCATTCGCCGCACGTAGATGGGCTTGTTTCTGTTAAGACCACTTCTACGTCAATAAAAAAAAAAAAATCTTTTTGCTTCTGGAATTAGTGATTAGCTCTCAGAGAGGTATGGCCTTCGCTTCTTCCATCTTACATCCCTCTTTTTGATGTTGATGACTCTGATGGCCGAGATAATAACAGTAAATAAAAAGCAGGGCGAACGATGGACATAAAATTTTGATTAGAAAAGTTCGATAAGAATGACGCTTGAGATTAGTGTCAGTAAGATCTTTAATTAAAAGTGAAATGCAATTTGGAAGACGAGAAGAGAATGAAAAAAAAAAATAGCTGTAATGTGGAATGTTCGAATTCGAAATCAGTTTTGAAGCCTTGAGCTTCTTTAACCCATTTGGCACTAGACCTTGCGATTGAGGCCCTCTTTAGGGGTGATCTCTAGAATGTTCTACTCATAAATCTTAAGTTGTTTACCTCCTTTTTTTTTCTTCTAAAATGTTGGATGATACAAATCACGGTTTAGAATTTTGTGAGAAATTGAGATGGATGATAGTTACACCCCAATTTAAAAAAAAAATTGTAAGATAACATTTAAAGATAAACATTATTCACCTTGAGCTTTGAAAAATTCGAGAGAGAGAAAAATTGCAAATGTCACTCGATCAACTAAAATCGTTTTATTCTTTATTTTCAAAAGTTAGATTTGTCTTGTAGTATTATTGATTGAAACAAATCAGCTTAGTATAATTTAAATGGAATATGAAGATGAAATATTTTTTTTATATTTTGAAGCAATTAGCAACTACTAATTCTTACCGAAGACTTGTTTTTTAGCAGTAGTAAAAAATTGAAAACGACCTCAAATAAAACTCAAAGGACTTCGGATCAAATAATTATAAAAACTCTACTATCACGTTTAAAAAAAAGGGGAAGATTTATTAACTCAACAAAATCACAGCATTGCCATTCCAATAAAGGATTTTACTCTCAGTCAAAACTATTTACATTCCAAAACTACCATCATCGTTACCAATAAAACTCTACTCGTTGCCATCTACTAACTGACAAATAATAAGTAAATTATTTTACAAAAAAATACGGTGGTGCATACGCACATAATATCTTACAATAATAGTGGTAGGTACTTTATTTATGTCTCACTAGAGCTGCACAATGGGCTATTGTTGACTGTCTGGGAAACATCCCTGAGGAGGATCCGAAGACATGCCATCTCAATTTTGATCCTCTGCAGAGAGGATGGATCCCCTGCTTTGGTAGCCAGGCGAACTGCGCGAAGACGATCACTTTACGGTAGAACAATCTAACGAGGACCGATACTGCGCTCGCTCGCTCCCTACGCAGACTGATCCAAGTGGTCACCCACCCGCTTGACTTCGATGTTACACTGGGAACAGTGTCTTTACGAATAGTCCACTGCGGGACTAAGTAGTAGTGTAAAGTGTGTAAAGATAGGAGCAAATCATTATAGCAAGTTTTAAATTTTGTAAGTTTACATAAATAACTGAAATGGTGTCACGTATTGTACGGAATGATTCAATACAGCGATTAAAAAAACTAGAGGGGTGGTGCAGAGATTTTAGATTCTATTTAACAAAAGCAGNTTAAAATTAAAGAAAAATTAATATTTTCACGATTGTCTTTTGTTGTCGATTCGATTATTTCAAATTAGTGTCACATGTCAGTTGAAAAGTTTTGTGTACAGTGAAAAATTTGAGATTTTGGAAGTGAGTACAAAAAAAAAAAATTCGAAATAAAAAGTAATTTTTTTAAAAACCACGTGTGACTGTGATTTGCAGAAAAATTTTGACGGATATGTTGTGAAGCTTGAATATTGTTTAGAGTTAAAGGCAATCGTAACACTTTGTAAAATCTCTAAGGTTATAAGGATTGGAAATTGAAATTGCATGTCAACTCGCCTCCGTTGCAATCTCCGTCCCATTAACCGCTTCCCTGATTTTCCCGAGTTAACTCGGGTATGTATGTATTGCAAATATTTATCATCCCGAGTAAACTCGGGTATGTATATATCGGAAATATTTATTATCCCGAGTAAACTCGGGTATGTATATATCGGAAATATTTGTTAGCCCGAGTTAATTCGGGTATGTATATATCGGAAATATTTATTATCCCGAGTTAACTCGGATATGTATATATCGGAAATATTTATTATCCCGAATAAACTCGGGCATAGCAGAATTCGTCAATAAGTTTTGTTTTTATCACGTTTTTATTTGGCCGGAAACAAAACAAAAAATAATAATAATCAGCTGTGATTGGTTGTTTGCCAATTTTTGCTTGGGAGTTTTGCTATTTGCGGGACTGCAGACGTGTTTTGTACAATTGTATATACGATGGTTGAAGAATTTACTTATAAAAAAGAGTTACAAAATGGTGCTATTTATTTTTGTCGTATGCCTGTTTAGGCAGTGGGAGTGCGATTGTTCCTGTTTTTCAGTGGCGCCATCTATGGCCAGGAATTTGACTTCTGGCACGCAATTCACACAACCACAGCCCGACAACAAAATGGTGTTCGCGAACGAAAGTGAAAGTAATGCAGATGATATTTTCAGATTATGAAATTGTGAACATATACAAAGACTAATATTTAACTTTTTTCGTTTGGCCCGAGATAGTTTGGGACAGTAAACTGATCGTAAATTAAATATTTTGTTGATCTTTTGTTGATAATATGTTGATTTTGTGCATTTTTTTTTCTCGAAAAATTGGTCAGGAAGGCGGTTAAAAATTGACTGATCGTGTGTATTTGAAATGATGCTTTCATTTATCAAAATTTTCTTAATTCTACATTAGTTTTACGCTTTTGTTTAGTAATTATTCACAAAAATTGCATTCAATTGAGCCATTATATAAACAGGATCTATTTGAGTGCACTCTTTGATAACAAAAAAATAGAAAATTCGAAATTAAGATGACAGGTTTAATTACACCCAGAGATTTGAAGTAAAAAGAAAAGATTAAAATGTAAAACACATTGCTACATGGCGTAAAAACATAATGGTCTGACACAGAGTTATCCATTGTTGTCGTTGCATTTATATTGGATTGAAAATCACATGGCAGGATCGAGTTCTCTCCCCCCCCNCCCCCCCCCCCGTATTTTTTTAAGCTATTTCCGTATTTTTTTAGCTATCATTAATAGAGGTGTTGTTTGCCTATAAAATATTTTTGTATCCTCAATTTAAGGCGAAGTCAAGCATCACTGGCTACGGTCAGTGTGCGGGTGGGTGACCACTTGGATCAGTCTTCGTAGGGACCGAGGGTGTGCGGTATTGGTCGTCGTTAAACTGTGCTACCGTAAAGTGCTCGACTTCGCGCGCAGGTCGTCGGGCTACCGAAGCGGGGTTGCCATCCCTTCCGCAGAGGATCAAAATTGTGATGGCATGTCTTCGGATCATCCTCCGGGATGTTTCCCAGACCGTCGCCAATAGCCCATTGTGCAGCTCTAGTGCGACGTAAAGTAACAACAGTAACAACAGCATCAATTTAAGGATCTGCAATAATTTTTCTAATTCTACTCTGGTGTTATTACGTTTTTGATTTTGATTGTTTCCTAAACTAAAAATTTGAAACTCTAACAGTTGTTTCTTCATTATTGTATAAATCTAAAGTCTCTGGCCAAATTATTAAACGTCCTACAAGATTCTATGTTAAATCTTAATTATCAGGTGATACTATACAGCTTTATTGTTTTTGCGCGACTGAAACCGGTTTAAACTTTTTTACGTTCGCACATGAATTGGTTAACGTTGTAATGCGATACGTTAAAAATAAATGCAAATCGAAAGTGTATGAAAAATTGACAAAAAATAGCACTGATATTAATAAAAAGAATAAGAATGATGGTAAAATGTCTTCTATACATCTCTCTTGACGCAATTCAATGGCCAGGAAAGGTTATTGACCAAACTGACATTTCTAAAAAAAGAAGAAGAAATAATAATCGAATTCTCCGTGTACAATAATTACAGTTTTTACAAGCATATAACGTTTTACAACAGACTCTAATTAGTAAAAATGTAATTTCTGAAAAATACTTCTCTTTGAAAAAGTATATTATTTTACCTGCACAAGTCACTCAAATGATCAGGTAAACTCTTTTTAGAAAAGTTGCTTCGATAATTGGGGAGGGACAGAAGTTGGCCATTGTCCAAGGGCGGGATCATATGAAAGTCATGGTGAACGAGCATTCTAAAATAAATAATGAGGATGAGATATTCTAAAACAAAAGGGAATGAATAGAAATCAGGTGACCTAATACCCGCCAATCAGCCTGCGGATGTTGTTAGTGTTTGTTTTATAATGATGGTGTACCCGAAGATAAACATTATTATTTTTATTATGTATTTCCTCTTTAATGTGCAAAAAAAAGTATGATTTCCATTTGCTGAAAATAATTATGTGTTTAAATACCTGTCACTTATAAGGGGATGCCCACAAATGATTCGGGATAGCATATACTCATGCCCGTAAATTAAAGGTAAAGCTCCGACAAATAAAGAAACGAAATCAAGTAAGACTTACTCATGAAACCTATTTATTAAACAAACGATAAAAACGGTTGTCTATGATACCATTCATAGAAACTACGAGTTTTGCATCCTGTAGCAATTACAAAAAATACCTCCTTTACATAAACTGAATATGGTATGATGGTTAATACATTGTATGTTTCCCATGCGATGAAATATAATCCGTATAATGCCTAGGCATGCTGATTATCAAATTATCGAGCTTATTTTTTTTATTTATTTATTTTTTTTTAAAATTTTGTAACTGTCTTTGAACAGCCGACAAAATTTTTGGGTTTACGACTACTAATGATTACAAATTTTGATCACAACTGTAATCATGATTACTATACTCAATTACAGTAATCAATTACTTGTAATCATGATTACAAACATTCATAATTTTGATTGCAACTGTAATCGTGATAACATAACCATTTACTGTAATCAATTATTCTTAATCGTGATTACAAGTAATTGATTATTGTAATCGTAAAATGTAATCGATCACATTTTTGTCCAACTCTGCCAGTAACCCCATCGGAATGTAATGAAAGGTTTTTGCTCCGGGGAGGCCACCCCGATGCTAAGTAAACATATAAAAATAAATAAATAAGTTAAATAATAAACACTGGAATATTAGAGCGCAAATGAATTTATTTAAAAATTGGTGGTCAATGACAATTATTAATTTTATTCATTTTTAGAAGAATCAAAGGAGCAATCATTCTGATTCGAAATTAAAAATCTATGAGAAAATGATGATTTTATAAGAATTAATATCTATAGTCTCTCGGAAGTACGTTTTTCATTCAACATTGTATGCCCACCTACAATGTTTTTGAGAGTAAAGTCGAATTATTTTTAATTAAAATTGAATGGGACAACGGGTACTCTGTCCCAACTATGGAAAATTTTGTACCGTAAAGTTGGATCTTGACTTGTTATTCCCTGATTCATGTGACATAGGAACAGGCCCGGATTGGCCAGTAGGCAGACCGGGCAAATGCCCGGTGGGCCGGTCTGGCCTGAGGGCCGGTTGGACCGAGCCAGCAGCGCAAAAAAAAATTTTATACATTGCATGAATTTCAAATAATATTGCGCAAATAATAATAATATTAAATAACATATATATGATATATGTAGTAATAATATTGTTTTAATATACAGGGTGATTCAGATCATGCGTGCCACTCATTTTTTTCGAGAATGGAGCAAATAATCGATTTGAAATAAAAAATCTAATAACTAAATCGACCCCAAGGAATTCAATAGTGATATTGTTAATTCCCGGAAGTACCGGAATTTGAACACAGTTTTGATTTTTTAAATGGAAACCTATATCTTATTTGGCATCATTGGTGAGGGTTTTCGAAAAAAAAGTAACTTCTACTAGAAATTTTTTTATATCTCTTACTGTTCTCAAGATAATAGATACGAAAAAATTCTGATTATTTACTTCAATTTATCATTTTTATCAAAAATAATTCACTTAAATTATCAAAATCGCTTCAATTTTTATAAAACATGGGAAGAAAAGCACAAATGTGTTTTAATGAAGGTAAAAGACATTATGACGAAAAAAATTTTTTTTTAGTGAATATGTCAAAATCTATTTAATATGTATTTTTTCTTATCTATTATCTTGAAAATAGTAGGAGATATTAAAAAATATTTTAAGTAAAAGTTATTTCTTTTCAAAAACTCTCTTCAATGATGCCAAATAAGATATAGGTTTCTATTTAAAAAATATATGAAACATCGTGTATATGAAAGACTTCTTGCTGTTGTAGAGTGTATGTAAATCTTCAACTGGACAGAATGTGCTTTCTTTAGTGGATTCAGTTTTAAAGTCTTGTAATATAGATATAACAAAGTGCATCGGTAATTCAACTGACTGGGCTGCAAATATGTAAGGTGAATATAAAGGATTTTCTTCATGGCTTTCCAAAGAGTCCCCTGGTCTCATTCATGTGTGGTGTTATGCACATGTCTGAAATTTAGTTTTAGGAGATACCACGAAGACACTAATTGAAAGTGCATAGTTTTTCAGCCTACTAAATAGCGTCGCAGTATTTTTCCGTGAATCATACCAACGCATGAACATCTGGGAACAAAGTAACGAGCACGGAAATAAAAAAAAGGCTCGCAACTATTGAAGAAACACGTTGGTGGTCCAAAGATTCTGCATTAAAGAAAATGTTTGGTTAATTTTCAAACTCAGATTCTACTATTAAGCCGTTATATGTCACATTGATTACAAGTTTAGAAACTATACAGCAAAATTCAAATTTCAAGCCAGATATCCGTGCAAAGGCAAAAATATTTTTAGAATCATTTTTCAAATATGATACAGTATTCACCGCCAAAATATTCTCAAGAATATTTGAATTAACTGCACCGCTCTCCAAATATTTACAAACCTCCGGTTTAGACATCTTAAAAGCTTTTGGAATGGTATCACAAACGTGTTCAGAATTTTAAAAAAAATAGTGAGAGATTTTGAAGGTGTACAAAAAGTTACACATGATTTCATTATTCGCGCAAATAAGGAACTTGAAGAAACTGAAATTCAAACAAAGTTTCCATAAAAAAGATCCGATATCTCTAAAATGCCCGGGCTGATTTTAAATCCCAGTCCGGGCCTGCATAGGAACGGTAGTAGGAGATAAAAACTTAGCTAGGAAAAATCGAATATTGAAGAACAAATGCAGAGCATTTTTAATTTTATGTATAAGAAGGCAAAGTGCAGAGGTTTTTTTTTTTTTNTTTTTTTTTTTTTTTTTTTTTTTTTTTTTTTATCAGACATCTTAATTACCATTCTTACCTTAATTGTTATTGCACTAGCACTTTATATTGTAGGAATCTGCTACTTCTTCCTTTGTAAATATTAAAAAATATAGTATCAGTTACTTTAATAGTAGTAACGAAAAGAAGAAAAAATTCAATCATTTAAAAATAATTTTGAGACTACCATTTTATAAAGTTTTTTTTCATGAAGATCATCGAGCATCACTGACTGCGATCAGTAAGCGAGTGGGTGACCACTTTGATCAGTCTGCGTAGGGACAGAGGGTGCGCGGTATCGGTCCTCGTTAAACTGTTCTATCGTAAAGTGCTCGACTTCGAGCTCAGGTCGTCGGGCTACCAAAGCATGGGAGCGATCCCCTCTGCAGAGAATCAAAACTGGGATGGCACGTCTTCAGATCATCCTTACGGATGTTTCCCAGACCGTCGCTAATAGCCCATTGGGCAGTTCTAATGTGACGTAAATAAAGTATCTGCCTACCTAGTGACCAATATTTTTGATGTTGAGGTAAATTAAAATAAAATGAGGTAAATTAAATAACAGTGCATGTAGTAAAAAATTTTTATTTGCTTTTTCACAGTTAAATTTTTACTTATTTATTTATTCATTTTATTTTTGTTTGTTTGTTCACTAACAAGACATATTTTCGTGAGTATAAGAATCAATTTATAGCTTTATTGCATTAATAATGAGTTTAAAAAAACAAGCGCATTTGTATTTTACATGCTTTGAATGGTGCTACCGAATGAGTACATCAATTATCATGAATTATACATCATCAATTTATTTTTAAAAATTAAATATAAAGAATTATATGTTTATTTAAAATTCTCCCTACCCGGCAGTTCAGAAGATAGAATAAAGATCAATTTATTTGTGAAAATTAACTAAAAGGGATTATATGTATACAGTCGAACATCGATTTAACGTACTTTGATTTAAAGAATTCTCCGATTTAACGAATATTTTTTCTGCCCCGACAAAAGGGTGCTAAAATGAAGTAATTTAACGAATTTTTAGCTTTGATTTAACGAACAACAATTGCTGGAAAAAATACACACATAAAACTAAAACTTGAATTTTTCGCACTTTAAATTTTGAATAGTTCACATCCTAATCTAAGTGTTATAATTATATGTATTGTAATAAAAAAATTGTAAATACTTTTGTATTAATAAAAGCATTAAAACTCTTTCGTTTTCATGAAATATCTTTGGTAAAGGATAAGGGTAGAAATTCTATTTTGGGAAGGCTGAAAACATACCAATGAATTATAATTAGATTTATGTTTCAAAAGAGGAGTTACTTTAAGATCTTTCACTTCCATATAAGGAAAGATTAAACGATTTTCTATGAGTATTAAATGATTTGCAATGAGGCGTAGGAATACAATTAATGCAATATGACTGACCTGTTTACCCATTGTAAGTATCGTATAAAACCAAAGAGCGATGGCTTTTGCGTGTCTTTTTGTGTTTTATGTTTACCATCTAAACTCCGTCTGTTTTGACGGGAAATCTGTGTCTCTCCCCCTCCGGCTGGAGAGTGGATGAGATTTCTGTTTACATCATACTCCAGTGAATAAAGCCTGTTAAAGTCTATCGGCTTATTATTTCTACAAATGTAATTTAAAAACAATAACAAAATATCGGGGTTTGTTACCCTGATATGATATGTATGTATTAATTTTTAAAAGCTAAAGAATTAAGATCATTTTAAAGTTGATTTCCTAACGTATAACTTATAATTTTTAAGCTCGTAGTAAACAATAATCACTTTTTTTCATATCTGAATGTCTGATGGTATTTTGTACTGATACTTTTAAACCATACTCTTTCCAAAAATTGATATTCGATATAACGAAATGCTTCGATTTAACGAACGGATTTGTCGGTCCCAATTAATTCATTAAATCGAGGTCCAACTGTATTTAAAATGTTCTCGTCTCGACAGTTGATTTCGGACGGGAGGAGAGAGGCCTTTTAATTCATAGTTTTGTCTTTTTTCCGCCGCTTTTTCAGGCTGTATTTTGTAGTTCTAAACGACACGGACATGGCCATGGACAATACCCTCATTGCCTAACTTTCTCCACAGGGGAACGTGCAAGCAAGCAGAACAAGACCCGCAGAAAATAGAAAACTCAAAAACTCAGAGATGGCCTATTCATACATAACAGGGCGTTCGAATTTCGACAAAGATCGCCCTTGTATAGTCCGTCAGGAAATATGAATAACTAAAAACTGAGAAAACGTGTTTCTGAAGTTCTTTTTTTATTATTCATTCCCTTTTCATTCCAGCGAGTATTTAAGCATCCGGTGATGTTTTTTGCGCGTCTTGCGCAACGCTGTTGTTTCATTATTTTGTGAGAGGCCTGATGACCCTGACATTGGGAAACACAAAGGTCGAACAAGTGGAAGAGGGTGTTTAGGCTGGAGCATTGCCAAGGACCTTTCTGGAAATCGGAGAGGCCAAGTGCTGATGGTGGGTGTTGTCAAATATGCAAATGATTGCGATGATTACCATCACGTCGTCTGGGCAACTTTTTTTTCTTCTTCTTTCACATTAAAGCTCCAACTTAAAGCAATTACAAAAGCTTTTAAAACATGGAAATGATTTAATTTTTGTATCGGTGGTGCTTTTGTGTGTGTCTCACGGTGAGCATTTCATATTCAAATCCCACATAGCAGCTCTTATGTTTATCATACTAAGTGCGTGTTAACGGAACACTTCATAAATTCTTTCTTTCATTCAGTGGCGAAAGTGCGAAGAGGTGATCTCTAATGATCTGTTATCTCTTCCCAGGTGCGGCGAGAAGTTAATGAATCTTTCCAATAAGAACATTCACATTTTGAGGACGTAAACAGTTTAGAAACTTTGGTGCGCGTCAGAAATGCGCCAAAAGTTAATACACCTTTCCAATTTTTTAAGGACATAAATAGTTAGATATGTTGCAGCACACGTATACTTCATTGGTGCATCAGAAAGTTAATAAATCTTACCAATTTTTTAAGGGGAGAAACCGTTAGAAAGTGTGGAGCATGCACTCTTCACAGATGCGTCAAAGAGTTAATAAATCTTAACAATTTCTTAAGTGGATAAACAGTAAGAAATTAGGGAGCATGCACACTTCACAGATGCGTCAAAGAGTTAATGAATCTTACCAATTTCTTAAGTGGATAAACAGTAAGAAATTGTGGAGCACGCACACTTCACAGATGCGTCAAAAAGTTAATAAATCTAACCAATTTCTTAAGTGGATAAACAGTTAGAAATTGTGGAGCACATTTCACAGATGAGTCAAAAAGTTAATAAATCTTACCAATTTTTTAAGGGGAGAAACCGTTAGAAATTGTGGAGCACGCACACTTCACAGAAGCGTCAAAAAGTTAATAAATCTTACAAATTTTTTAAGGGGAGAAACCGTTAAAAATTGTGGAGCACGCACACTTCACAGATGCGTCAAAAATTTAATAAATCTTACCTATTTATAAAGTGGATAAACAGTTAGAAATTGTGGAGCACATTTCACAGATGGGTCAAAAAGTTAATAAATCTTGTCAATTTTTTAAGGGAATAAGCAGTTAGAAATTGTGGAGCACACACACTTCACAGATGCGTCAAAAAGTTAATCTTTTTGTTATTGTTTTAGGGCAAAAACAGTTTTATTTAAAAAAAAATATTCTAAATCAATATAAATTTTTAAAACTATTTTATATCTGTTTGGTATCTTATAAAAATATTGCGTATTAAAAATATTATGTATTTTAAATACACTGCTTGCATTAGTTTAAATACCATTTTAAAGTACTTGGAGCAAAAAGGGTTAAATACTCTGAGGGGCTCACCGGAGTACCCCAAATGAGATATCTAAGCCTGTATTCATATTTAAGCACAATTAACTTGTCAGTGAATCCACTCGAAAGCTGCGTCCCCGGCCGTTTCAAAGTCGGATAAGTCCAAGCATGGCTGGGCGGTTGGGGAGTGTGGTGTGCTGACCAGGATATTACTACCACTATCTACCTTCCGATCTAAACTGTAGTAGTTTATTGCACGTATGTGCCAATATTGTCTTTGGTTCATCATTAAGGATGAATTCGTTAGCAATAGTCCATTAATGTAGTTTTAGTATAACATTAAAAAGCATCTTTCATTGCTATCTTAGATTGAGTTTAATGCTATTTTTATGAAAGAGTGTCGTTCGACAGTAATCTCAGAAAAGATAGAAAATAAATCTTCTATTATTTATTGTTTGATTACGTTTTTTTAAAATTATTTTTTAATAAATTAGGGAAAATATAGCATTTCAGAATTTTTACAACTTCTGTGTTTTTTATCCTCTCAAAAATGTAAAGCAGAGAAATAATACGAATTTGAGGTAGTCATCATTAAAGGAAACTACACAATGCCTAGCAGTGGACTGATCGTTAAGACACGGTTCCCAGCAGATCACCGAAGTCAAGCATCACTGGCTGCTGTCAGTGTGCGGGTGGGTGACCACTTGGATCAGTCTGCCTAGGGATAGAGGGTGTGCGGTATTGGTCCTCGTTAACGTGTTTCACCGTAAAGTGCTCGACTTCGCGTGCAGGTCGTCGAGCTACCAAAGCAGGGATGCCATCCCCTCTGCAGAGGATCAAATTTGTGATGGCATGTCTTCGGATCATGCTCAGGCATGTTTCCCAGACCATCGCCAATAGCTCATTGTGCAGTTCTAGTGCTACTACAACTACAACAACTACGCAATTGTTTGTTTTTAGATTTTTAAAAATGTAATTTTATCACTTTTTCAAACAAATGAAAACCGGTTTGGATGGTGCTAAAAAGAATTTTTTCAACGTGAATTATGCGAAAACAACGATGTTTATCAGCAAACAATATGAGGACAGTTGTATGATACTAAACCTTCTTTCGGAAAATGCTGATTGCTGAACAGGATACCTGCAAGGGACGTAGCGTAGGTGATTGGTTGTTGAAACGTGGCATTAGTTTACGGTATCAACTATTCGTTCCATTCTATTTCGAAGAAGCCGAGCCCGTCAAGTATCAATTCTCTTAAGAAACACATTCGAAATTTTTTCACAAAGATTTCAATTCTTTCACTTCACATTTCTAACTGAACACAAAGACGGGCACGTAGCCATGTAGAACATAGACAAACTAACTATGCATCGAAGTTGCCAGTTACACAAAGCAAAAATATATCACGGTTACAGTAAAATACATAGACAAATACTACAAATCTAAGATAAGTAAAAGATGTAGACGAGAAATAATTATGTTTCAATATATTTGATGTGCTATAAAGTGCTGTATTAAGAGAACTTCCCTTTAATTAAAATATTAACTTAAGTGGAGAAGTTAAGCTCAACATTAACACACCATTTTCCTTACAAACAATCAGCTGGGAGCAGTGATGGCTGATCGATACCAATTCTGCATCCGACCTGAACCGACAACACTGTTGACGTAAAATATCCTCAGTGGTAGATGGATCATGGGTTAGAGGGTCTTGCCCACCGGGCTAACCGTGGGAGGTTTTCGTGATTTTTCTCTCCATGTAGCGCAAATGCAGGTTATTTCAAAAGGTCATCAATAGGTCCTCCACGAAGGTAAATTTCTCCTAATACTTGATCCAGGAGTTCTCTTGTCTTCTGGGTTGGGTTCAAATTACAAGGCTACGAAGTTGGACATTTGTAGTAGTATTTGTAGTTTTCTTTGTACTGTTTATTTGTATTTAGTTCATTTCTAAGTAACGCTGTTTTCTGGATTTCATATTTAATATTCTACCTATTTTTTAAAACTCTAATTTGAAAATTTTGAATATGTTTGTTTATGTGATTGAACTGTTGCGCGCACTCCGAGCTTTCGGAGTGTCCCCGAATGCTCCCCTTCGGGGGAGGGGCTGGGTTAAGTTAGTTATTTGCAGTAATAAACCCAAAATTGGATCGGCTGTATAAAAAAAAAGGTCTGGAGCTGACGTCATAGTTCACATGTGTGGGTATATGTGGTCTTCTTCATCTAGAGAGCCTTAAGTACTGTAGGTTTATATCTTAAATTTTGATAAAATGACGGGCTTGCATTTTGCATGTTTGAACAGTTCTTCCGAATAGAATAAATATCCACCATCAGTTAGTTTATTTGCGAAAATTAAACGAAAAAGATGTGCCCTCCATTTACACCCCTTTTACTGTTGAGTTCGGTCAGATGGAAAAGGGCCTCTTAAGAGGGCTATATACCAGGGGAAAAAACAATCACGGCAAATTCTTGTTCACCTCCACAAGTAAAATCGCTCAAAAAATTTACTTCGTTTCTGGATTATTGTGCTACAAATTTTAATCTACTATTACTTGTTCATTTTTTTTCTATGAAAAAAGTGTGGATTTTAATCATACAAATCCATGCGTTTAATGCACGTAAAAAGTTGTACTGCAATTGTATCCAAAAACAATTCTTCTAAAAACTATATTAGATAAAAATTTCAAAACTAATTAGTATGCAAGCATCAGTTCTTAAATAGTTTTGTTTTATAAACAGAGAATAATCTCCATTGTTTTAATTTATTCTGCAGACGATACTCAATTTTCCAGACGATAATTATCATCGATAATTATTTCTTACTTCTTAACCTTTTCCATCTTCCACCAAAAAATGTCACTTTCTCACATGACAGTTTAGGCGATCATTAAATAAAAGATAATTAGTGTTGTCTGCAGAAACGTGAACTAGTTTTTCTAAATGCCCTTCGGAAAAAAAAGGAGGTAAAAACTCATCTTTCCGAAATTTCTCATCCTTCAGAAGGATTCTCTGGCAAAAACGATCGTTTCAATCACAGTAAAAGAAGTGGGTCACGGTTATGGCGACCCTCTTTTTTATCTTATTTTCTCACATCGCCACTTTCCCCCTCCTTTCTTACCTGCAGTTATCCTCATTTAATATTTTATCCTCTTTATTCTCTTCTTTTTCTTCATCATTCTCAATTGGCATGCGATTCCTCTTTAACTGAATTAGTTTTTATTCTCGTCGATAGATGTCGCACCTGGTCTATGAATACCCAAGTCACTCTTAGAACGAAGTGTAGCTAACATGACACTGATAGGATTTCTTTAATGTTTACAGTTGTTTTGTATGTTTAATTAACGGGACGAAACCTGTTTCAAAATTCCAACGTGTTAGTTAAATTATTTCTTTTCTTTTACTCATTCTTCTTTTCAATTTCTTTTTTCAAACTTCATGAAAATGGTGTCTGTTGAATCCTTAAAAAGAAAAGAAGGATGAAAAATAAACCAGTTTGATTGCTTGATGAAACTTTAAAAGATATTTTAAATATGTACTTTTCATTTCTTCTTTGTTTTCTCAGGCAATAAAACTTGTTTCGATTTAAAGTTTCGTCTTTTTCACTAATTCAGTGACTCCCAACTAGGGGTCTCTTCCCCTAGGACGGAATTTGATTGCACTTGAGTTTTAATGTTTTTCTTTTTGTACCTTTAGAAAACGATTTTAAGGTAAGCTTTCTTAAACTCTCCGATGACAAGTTCAGGTCAAAATCTACTGAATTTGTCTCTTGGAAAAGTTTTTTTTTATGGTTTACAAGATTGAAAAATGATTTTCAATCAAATAAATTTTCGTGGTTTTTCTCCCCATGTAACTTCAAATACGGGTTAGTTCCATCAAAAAGTCCTCCACGAAGGCAAATTTCTCCCCATACTTGATCCAGGAGTTCCCTTGTCTTCTGGATCGGTTCAAAATTACAAGGCTACGGAGTTGAACATTAGTAGTCGTATACCCAAAATTGGGTCTGCTGTTCAACGGTTATAAAGTAAAATAATACACTGTCTCTATAGCCCTATCCAGAACCTAGCCAATCAGCGGGAAATACGCGTTCACCATTCTTTTTCATATTGTTAAAGATCAAAAGCTCGTTTTTCCTATTCTATATACTAATTTGTTAATTATTTAATTGTATTTATTGATTTGATTCTTTAGATATCGAAAAATATATGGATGATTTTATTATAATTTTCTTAATTGTAATAACATTTTAAATCATTTGATTCTTTACATTCCAAAGTGATTGATGATTGATCATATCAACTAACGTGTTGATTATTTAATTGTGTTTACTTGATTTTTAAGCAAATAGAATTATGTTAAGTTAAGCGTTGAGAAAATTGCTGTTGTTCCAGCAAAAATCTTATTTTTGTCTTAGTGAATTATGTGCATATTATCTAGGCTTTTTGCTAATTATCTTAGTAAATTGTGAAATAAACTATTTTTTGGGACGGATACCTATATTCTGGACATTTGCTAGATAATCAATAGATAAATTGATTTTTGAACTTTAGCGGTAACATCTATATAATTACGATTTTAGTTTTGCGATTTTAACTTCACTTTCTGGAATAATTTAATCCCGTTTTAATGTCCACTGTCCACGTAAAATTTTAAAATAGTTAGTCTACATATTACTAAACTATTTAAACTTTAAATTAGTTAAACTTAATAGCAGAGAATAGCTGAAGTGTATTTTTAAGCGGGATGCCCTTTTTTTTTTTAAGTCTTCTTCTGAATAATTTTCACAAAATTTGAATACATAACATTGTTATATTCTCCAAGTCACTGTTATATTCTCCAAACAAATCAAAACTCTGGTTCTTTAATCTTGTGAAACAGATAATATTGCAGACTACAGCCTCCAACTGGTAAAAAAAAGAAAAGAAAGAAAATGAGTATTTCCTGTTAGTGTGAATACAGGATCCCGAATCCTAGACTAGTAGCTGTAACATCGATATATTAGGGGGACTGGAAAATAATGTCGTTTCGGCTCATTAAATATTCGTTAGTCTTAAAAACCAATTCATTTTTTTCGATCCACTTTCGATCCGGATTTGAAAGATTGTTTCTAACGAGGATGAATACATTATTGATTAAAAATAAAATCTTAATAACAAATATCAAATGAACCTAAACGACGGCATTACTTTCTGGTCCCCCTAAAAATCAATTTTTAGTTTCGCTATTTTAATTACACTTTGCACAATAATTTAATCCCTTTTTAGTGTCCACGTAAAATTTTAAAAATACTTAGCCTATAAATTGCTAAACTATTTAAGCTTCAAAATTTAAAATAGTTAAACTTAATAGCGGAGAGTAGCTGAAGTGTATTTTCTAGTGCGATGTTTTTCCTTTTTCAAGTCTTCTTATGAATAATTTTCACAAAATTTGAATACATAATATTAGATCGACATGTCATTGTTATATATTCTCCAAACAAATCTAAACTCTGGTTCTTCTATCTTGTAAAACAGATTATCTCCCAGACTATACAGCCTCCAAGTGGTAAAAAAAGAAAGAAAAGGAGTGTTTCCTGTAGGTGTGAATGCAGGATCCCGAATTCTAGACTAGTCTAGGAGATGGTTTTGTATGGAAATTCATGAGACTCTTCCCCGTAAATTCGATTGCTAGACGTCGGTTTTTTTGTTGTTGCTATTGTGAAAATTCTTATGAGTTTAATTTCCTTTAACTAGACTGCTTGAAAGAGTTTTTGTAATCAAATTAAACAGTCACTTCACTTAAATATTTTAAGTTAAAATAAAAGGTGTGTTGTTCACCCTATTCAGTAGTTTCATTTTCGTCTGTTATAGAGACGATTCGTGACAGTTATTTTCCTAATAACTATTCCTAAATAACTGTTACAAGTGACGGTTATAAGATAATGTATATTTTCTTTATTTTATTCTAAATGCAACGATATCTGCATACGGATCTTTCATATTTAGTTGCCTGAAAGTAATGACAGTTATATTTAGAATTTTATTTTATTTCGTAACTGTCGTTGAACATCCGACTTAATTTTGGGTTTACCACTATGTTCAACTCCGTAGCGTTGTAATTTTGAGCCCAATCCAGAAGACAAAGGAACTCCTGGATCACGTACTGGGAGAAATTTGCTTTCGTAGAGGATGGAACTAACCCTTATTTGCGTTACATGGAGAGGAAGACCACGAGAACCTCCCATCGTTGCTTGACAGCAAGGGGGCTCTAACCCATGATCCGTCTATCACTGAGGATATTTCACGTCAGCACTGTGGTCGGTGTAACTCGGATACGGAATTCGTGTCGACTAGCCATCGCCGGGATTCGAACCCGGTTCCTCCTCTGGTTTACAAGGCAAGCGCTCTATCCCTTGAGCCTTCGCGTTTAATCAATCATAATTAATTAAGGCACTTAGTGATATGATTAATTAAAGCACAACGACCTGAGAACACTCGCGAAAATGGGCAAATCCTTCGGAGTCATCATAATGAAAAGCAATTTAATAGCTACGTAATGAAAAGCAATTCAATAGCTACATACTGAAAAGTAATTATAATTATAATTAAATAATTATAAATGTGTAATTAAATATAATTAATAATTATATTTAATTATGTGAAATTATAATTAAATAATAATAATTATATAATTAAATATAATTAATAATTTTTATTTAATTACACATTTATAATTAAATTTATCGAAAATGAAATCATGCGCAATTATAATTAATTAATTATAAGTTATCGCAATAAAAAGCAATTTAATAACTACTCGAATATCGCACCCTTTTACATTGCAAAGCCAATTGCCTATCAGTTCTGATGTAGATCGCTATATTGTTATATCACGCGCTTTTTCTTAGAAGAAATGATTCCATACTCTTGAAACTATGCCACTGTACTCTCTTCGGTGCCAGGCAAATCCCGAATTCGAATAATTTTGCAACGGAGTAAAAAAAAAAAACAGTATATTTCATCACACTAAAGAAAACTAACTCGAGTAGTCAAGGATTATATACAGTAAATATCATAAAATTTGCTATTATTTGTCACAGAAGCTACCTTTTGGCGATAATATCGGGTTTGGCGAAAATGGTCGATGGGATAAACCCTAAGCACCTTAATTAGAAACCAATTGTAAAAATTATTAAAATTAATTCCGAATACAAGAGCCGTGGTGGCTTAGGGGATAGATCGTTCGTCTTCTAATGGGATGAAATGGGTTCGAATCCCACCCATGGCTGGTTGATTCGAATTCCACATCCGGCTCGCACCGACCACAGAGCTGACGTAAAATATCCTCAGTGATAGACGGATCATGGGTTAGAGCCCCCTTGCCGTCAAGCAACGATGGGAGGCTCTCGTGGTCTTCCTCTCCATGTAACGCAAATGCGGGTTAGTTCCATCCTCCAAGAAGGTAAATTTCTCCCAGTACGTGTTCCAGGAGTTCCCTTGTCTTCTGGATTGGGTTCAAAATTATAAGGGTACGGAGTTGAACATATAAACGGATATAAAATAAAATGAAATTGATAACAGTTTCAAAGAACTAGTTACAGTTATTGCGTTCCTAAATAGCTGTTACAAATTACTGTTCTAAGAATATATATGTTTGTTGTTGCTAT
>NC_092208.1:12846642-12869589 GCF_043381705.1 Parasteatoda tepidariorum
ATATATATATATATATATATATATATTCTTTTTCTTGATTTTGTTCAAAATGTAACGATATTTTTATATATGGATCTTCTAAATTTATTTACTTAGAATAATGGCTATTATACTTGGAATTAATTTAAATTATTAACTTCTAAACTAACTATAACTGGTTTTAAACTAACTATAACTGATCTGTTTTATCAAATTATAACTGATCTGTTTTAACAAACTATAACTGATCTGTTTTAACTTTTATCGTTAGTCCGAAAAGTAATTACTTTTGTATTTGTAATTAAACTCCAGTTTTAATCTTTCTCTGATGTGTTCGTAATGACTACTCGTTACAGCTATTATTGTTGTATAGATAACGATAGTTTTTTTTTTTAAACAAATAAGTTTGTGATTTTCATTATTGGTCGGAAAAAAATGAGAATCATGTTTGGAACAAAGTTTTTTATGAATTTTACTTTGGTCTGAATATAAACGTACTTTTTCTTAACTCCAATTATTGGTGAGAAACTAACTAGTATAAATTTAGAACAAAACTATTTTTATTTTCGCTGTTTCCCAATTAGTTTATAAACGTGATGGCTACATTAAGGTCAAAAGATTTTTTAACTTCATTATTGTTGTGAATAAAAAAGATCTTACTATTCTAAAAATAAGGTTAGTTGCAATTATGTTATAATGCTTTTTAATTTATTTTTAACCTGAAAACACCGAATAAATTATTTTTCCACACTATTGCTGTTACTCTAAAAATGACTGTAGTTAGGATTAAAGTAAAAAACATTTTCTTGTCATTTTTATCTGAAAATAACCGCACTTTTTTCACATTCTTAAAGACTGCTATAATTGAAACATAATGCTTTTTAATTGTTTTTTTTCCCTTTGAAATTAACGGAATCAATAGCATATACATATAGCATGACATCATAGCATAGGGGGACAATTAATTTGTTAGGACAGCTTTTTATTTCTCTTTTATCAAATTAAAATTTCGTATGCATGACATATCATATTAATAAAGTTCTTATTCATGGCATCATAGCATAGAATATATCAGTAATAAAATTCTTATCACAGCATAGAATATGTCATTAATAAAATTCTTGTGCATGACATCATCCCGTAAAATATATCATTATTAAAATTCTTATGCATGACATAATAGCATAGAATATATTGTTAATGAAATTCCTATATGTGACATAATAGCATAGAATATATCGTTAATAAAATTCTTATACATCACATCATAGCATAGAATACATCGTTAATGAAATTCTTATATATGACATCATAGCATAGAATATGAAATTCTTATGCATGTCATCATCCCGTAAAATATATCATTAATAAAATTTTTATACACGACATCATAGCATAGAATATATCGTTAATAAAATTCTTATACACGGCATCATAGCATAGAATATATCGTTAATGAAATTCTTATACGCGACAGCATAGCATAGAATATATCGTTAATGAAATTCCTATACATGACATCATAGCATAGAATATATCGTTAATAAAATTCCTATACATGACATCATAGCATAGAATATATCGTTAATAAAATTCTTATACACGACATCATAGCATAGAATATATCGTTAATGAAATTCTTATACATGACATCATAACAGAGAAAATTTAATAAAAAGTTTGCTTTTCGGTCAATTTATGAAACTTTGATTAGCACTCTTTAACAAAATGGATTTATTTTTATGGTCAACATATAAGATAGACAGGCGGTCATTTTACTATTTAGAATATAGGTTGCCTAGGGTAAAACTAGAAAACCTTGCTGCTGGCCAGATGCCAGTCTTAAGAATGGCCTATTTTTAGAACATAACTTTTTCAAAACTGTAAAATTTTAATCGATTATAAATGTCGGGCATTTCTTCGGAATCATTTCTGAAAATAGAGTCCCTGGTCAAATTATTGGACGCACTCTAGGATTCAATGTAAAATCTTAATATTCAGGTGATACTATACAGCTTTATAGTTTTTAAGCGACTGAAACCGGTTTGCACTAGTTTACGGTTAGTGTATCAATGGGTTAAATTAGACGATATATAATATAAATTTGACGATAGGATAAATTAGAAGATATATTATATAAATATAGAATATTTACTACATAAAGCGTTACATTAATATATTATAATAATTTTATCAAATTATAAGACGCAGTGTAGTTTTTTAATAATGACATGCTTTGCACGAGTTTATATGCAATACTTTTATATTTAAACATACATGTAATGGGTTTTTATTCAGGTGATTTTTTTATATACATCCTATCTGTATTTATTTTTAACGTATTGCATTACAATGTTAACCAATTGATACAGGAGTGTAAGCAAATGCAAACCGGTTTCAGCCGCGTGAAAACAATACAGCTGTATAGAGTATCACCTGATAATTAAAATTTTACATAGAATCTTATAGCGCGTCTAATAATTTGGCCAGAGACTGTGTGATAAGTAGAGTCCAGATTTTGATGACCCAAAAAATCTCAAAAAATGCCCTTAAAAAGTGAAAAAAATGCCCTTAAAAAGTGCGAAAAATGCCCTTAAAAATGCGAAAATTGCGCTAAAAATGCCTCATGACATGACTTAAATGAAGTAAAAATATTGAACTAAAGCAATGTTTTACTCTTTAAAATTATTATGAGTCATTTCAAAAAATATAAATACTTGTTCTACGTTCATTAAAGTTTGAAAAATATGTTTTATATCCTAAAATAACAAATAAAAGGAAAATATATAGACTCCAAAACATTTTCATTTTGTATAGAAACTTAAATGAATATAACAACTTCCATCTCATAATATTACTAAACATCAGAATTACGTTGGATTATTACATTTTTTTTTTGTTGATATTTCGAAATGAAAAACGAGCGTTTCTAGCCTGAAAGTAAATTTTTATACCTGGAGAAGCTTCTTTCAACGTCTACTGATGTTATTGGTGCCTACTTGAAAAAGACGGTCTCACTTACTGACAATTATTCTTCAATTTGAAAAGATGTTGCTTCACCTGTTAATATCCTAGAGATTTTCTTCATTGTTTGGAAGGCAGTGTAATAATAAAAAATTATAACAAAATAATAAAAATTGGAAAAAATTAACAAAAAAATTTAAAAAATGCTTTAAAATGCAAAATACGCCAATAAATTTAAAGAAAAATGCCTTATAAATCTAAAAAAATGCTCTAAAGGACAAAGAAAGTCCAAAAATGCAAAAAAATGCAAAAGTCATCAAAATCCGGGCCTTAGTGATAAGCATTACAAGGTTTATTTCTAAAATAAAAGCAAAAAATTAAGAAACAAAGCCTGAAAAAAAAATAATTGTTCAAAATACTTTAAAATACTTATAATAACTAAAATAAATAAAAAAAGGTTTATGTGTTGCATTTTCGACGAAAAAGTGGCGACTGGCAGACTAGAGAGTTCAGAAAACAAACAGCTTAAGGTCAGAAAAAGTCAAAACTAGGTAATCCAAGAAGTCATTTAATAGAAATTCTTTACGAATGCGCATTAAAATTTAAAATAAAATAGAAGGTTTAATGAGTTCTTTAACTTTTCCATGTAAAACTTTTATACAATACAATGGAACTAACGAGATAGTTTCAGTTTTCGTTCAAATTAGCAGGAAATTCTGTGATGCAAAACAAGCAGATTCCCCATTCAAACAACTTCATTGAAGAACTTATTTAATTAACCGAATGATTTACTATTGTTCGTAAATAGGAAAACTAGATCAAGAACATGTAGGATACAGCTAATTTCGGTGTTCGGCATTCACTGTAACTGTGACAGATGATTATTCACTGCTAGGTTTGGGGGGGGGAATTCTTGATCTTTAAGTTTGATCGTAAGATGTAAATAAACAGTTTTAAAATGGTTGATATTTAGAAACCAATTGAAGTGGTGATTTTTGGATACATTTTTAAAGAGGAGCGAGTAATGAAGGATTTTAACTATAAAAGATTGAATTATAGATGTATTTTTTTTTTTTTAAATTTATTGATGCCGCAATGGTAAATTTTTATAAATTTGTTTTTAAATAATTAAAATGAAAATTTCAGTGACGCTTAAAAATAGTAGTAAAATCTAAGCAAACTTTTTCTTAATATTCAGAAAAATGGAAAATTATTAAGATTAATGAAAAGAAAGGAAGAAAAATTATTAAAACAAAACTATTTTTTAAAAACATGAAGAAGAAATTTATGTATCTTAAAAAAGAAAAAAAAAAACGGAAAACAAAATTAAAAAAAACAAGATATAATCTTTTCATCAGCCCAGACGATTATATCCGCAAAAAATAGTGCTTTCAAATAATGTATCAATATAGACAAAGCAAAATATATCAATACAATAGCGTGAGGAGCGGATTTGATATAAACATTGCATTTTATAACCGTCGTTGAACTGCCGACTCAATTTTTGGGTTTACGACTACTATTGCTTAACTCCGTAGCCTTGTAATTTTGAATACAATCCAGAAGACAAGGGAACTCCTGAATCAAGTATTGGGAAAAATTTGCTTTCCTGGGGGACTTTTTGATGAAACTAACCGGCATTTGCGTTACATGGAGAGGAAAACCACAAGAACCCCCCACGCTCAGCCTAACTGCAAGGGGAGTCTAGCCCATGATCCGTCTACCACTGAGGATATTTTACGTCAGCATTGTGGTCGGTGCGAGCCGGGTGCGGAATTTAAATCGACCAGTTATCGCTGGGATCGAACCCGAGTCACCTCATTGGAAGGCGAACGCTCTATCCCCTGAGCCATCACGGCTCTTGATATACTCATTATCATTATCAGAAGTATTATTGGCAAATGCATGTTCTTAATATTTCAGTATATTATTTTTCAATGTGATATTCAATATAAGTCTGTATATTATAGTTTACGCATAGCGATTTTTTTAATAAGAATCTGACTGACTAGATAAATTAAAATCGAATTTGTGTTATATTGATAAACCTATAAAATAAAATAAACCGATTAATAATCTGATTTTGTTTGATATTTATGCAACTACTCGTAGATTCAGAAATAATTAATGTAATCTTTTTTTCTCCCCCCTCTTTGTACCGTTTTTCAGCCCTATCCGGCAACATGGAAAATTTTTTCAAAATAGAAAGGTGCGCTTAACCGTTTTTTTCGATTAAATATTTCCAAATGATCCGGGCAGGTAAGATTTTTTATCCCGGCAGATATATTATCCGGGCAGGTAAGAGTAAGAAATGCATACCCGATCGCAATTTTTACTTAATATAATATAATATTAGAGGCAATAAAATATTAAAGGCTTTGGTTGGTACTGCATGTTATTACAATACATGAAGTTTTATTTACTTGCAATTCGCTCAGGGTAAATTCATTACTTTTCACGTGTTTCTCTCCACATTTTTATGTATCTATGCTGTTTTTAGTGTATCTAACAGAAACATCAATTTGCATGCAACTGCGACCTGCGGGTAGCAAAATAACATGATTTTAAAAAATCAACAAAAATTTTTACGCGCACAAAGAGAGTCCAACAGTTCTCATAATTTTATAACCAGCGGTGGATAGTCAACCAATTCTGAGTTTACGACTGTCAATATTCAACTCCGTAGCCCGTAATTTTGAACCCAATCCAGAAGACAAAGAAACTTCAGGATCAAACACTGGGAGAACTAGCTTTCGTGGTGGACTTTTTGTTGGAACTATCCAGTATTCTCATTACAAGGAGAAGAAACCACGAAAACCTCCCACGAATGGGCTGGTAGCAAAAGGATTATCACCCAAGATCTGTTTACCAATTAGGATATTTTATGTCGGCACTAGGTGTGATCTGGGACCAGAATTCGTATCTGCCCTGCCAACACTGGGATTCGAACCTTGGTTATATGATTATGAGGCTAGCGTTTTATCCCCTAATCCACGGCGGTTCAGTATTCGTACATTCTTTGCACAGAAAGGAAACTCGGTTGTCAATGACATGCACTAAACGCATAAAATTATCTTCATATTATTGTTATTTTTTGCCAAAACTTTTATCTAGCGCATATATTTTTTTCATCGCCACACTTCAGGCATTTACCAAAAGATAGGGCATTTTCATGAAAAACAAAATTTTTAAAATTTCTGAACGTAATTTATAATAAATAATTAATTACAGATCCCAATGTTTGTTAAAAACTTGTTCATGATTTTTTTAGAGGTTTCCTGCGAAATTTATTTTTGATTTTTCCGACTCATGTTATTTTGGAAGAATAACTAATTAAAATGAAGATATCATCTTCCAAATGCATAAAATAAATTAACTATATTGTCTGTCTCTTTTACTGTACTTTTGTAAAAAAAAAAAAAAAAAATTACACGAAAATTCTTCTGTCTCTGATTCTTGTTAAAGAGTGCCGGTCCGTTCTAAGTTCATTTTGATGTTCTAAAATCTATTTAAGGACAGAAGATAAAATGTCCATACCGTTTAATAAGATTCAAAGCCGGAACTTGGTTCAGTGTTAAAAGAATTTGCTGTTGATTCTAGATAAAGCCCTTGGTAGCCTTGGAATCAGAAAACCGAAAAAACCATTTGTCTTAGTTTTCTTACGGATAACGATTCTTTCCCATACACCCACTCCGTTGATTTCAAAGAGGATATTTTCAAGACATTTAGAAAGAAAAAGAGGAAAAGCAAATCAGTATGTCAAAAAAGGAAGGAATTTGTCACTCGTATTTTGGCAGCAGCTGTTGAGGAACAAAGAAAAACTAATTTTTTTAAAGTAATGTGTAATTGATTATCGTACCACTAGAACCGTTTAACTGAGTTTCAAACGAAAATGTTTGTTTTACTTAAAAAAGCAATATTACGTCATTCTGATAAAAAAATTAAAGTAATAAAATGGAATTAGGTTCTGTCTTTTTAATTTTAAACAGCATAATATTTTTCTATGGTCGTATGTAATACAGAAGAATTTTTGTAGGGTCCTGTGTGGGGTATCATATGGAAAAATAATAGACCATCTGACTCAGACAAAAATTTATCAGTTAAAAATCAAAAAACCTGATCTCAAAATTCCAATTTGACGTAGAAAATAGCAAGTAATATTGTAAAACAGTACTGAGTTAAATAACAGAGAAGTATTTTTCCATTTTTTTCTAAAAATTAATATCTTCCTACATTATAATTATATACTTCGTTTTTATTTGTATGAAATATTTTTCTGAAACATTCAAGACATTTTATACATAATAAACAACATTTAATATGATAATCACAGCAAGGAGTTTTCACTATAATGCTAGAACATGTAAAAAGGTGACGCGTTTTCTTTTTCAAACCTCGGCAAAATGACACTTTCCAACCAGCCCCAGTGTGGTGATAAGCTTGATTACTCTTTGGACGATTGAGTTTATGTCATAAAAATTAGATCATAAATTTTTTTTAATGTATTTTTATCATTGGTTTTACATAACAAAAATTCGAGAAAATATGTCCTGATAAAAAAATAAGCAATAGCACGTTATATGGGTCATTCTCACGAAAACTGTCATTTTTCAGTTCGTAAACTCCTAAAAAAGTAAAGTGAATAAAAAGCTCTGAAACTTTTTATATTAATAGAAATATGTAATGGCATTATAAAGAAAGTATATATCCTATAAATTATACTTAATATTTAAATTAATTAATNCATATAATATAACAACCACAGCAAGGAGTTTTCACTATAATGCGTAAAAAGGTGACGCGTTTTCTTCTTCTTCAAATCTCCGCAAATTGCCGCTTTTCAACCAACTGTGCGCAGCGCCCCAGTGTGGTAATAAGCTGGACTACTCGTTGGACGATGAGTTTATGTCATAAAAATTAAATCATAAGTTTTTTGTGTCTATTTTTATCATTGGATTTACCTAACATAAATTCACGCAAACCTGTCCTGATACAATAATAAGCAATACCACGTTATATATTAATCTTAAAAAGCTTCCAATTTTAGAACTTTAAATATAATTGTAATATTAATAGAAAATAAACAGAAGTAAACATTTGACAGAGAAGCTAAATTCTCCGACAATATATCGTAAAGAGCCTACTAGATGGCTAACTACAGTGTAGTTGGGGTGAAATAGACTTTGTTCTTTGATGACTTCATAGTTTATTGCCATTGAGTATTTTTGTATGGGATGACAACCTTTAAAAGATAAATACAACAGTTTGCTTTTCGTTAAGTGTTAGATACTAGTAATGCAGCAAAACTGGACACAACAGGTGGTTTAACTCTAAAAAGAAAATTTTATAAAAAATATAGAAAGTAACCGTTTACATGCTAATACTATTTAAGATTCAAAAACTGTATAATTTCAAAACATTACTAGCCTTCCTCTGTTGCGGAAATTCTTATTTGTCATACATATTTTCCAGCTATTTAAGGTAACAATATTGTACGAAAAGGAACAAAATTGAAGGTATTTTATCTATTTCAGGTTCAACTTGCTTCACTTTAGATTCATCCTACAATCTCAACTCCTTACATTATAAAACAAATGAATGGACGACCACCAGCAAAACTATCTTCCCACTTGAAAGAAACTATCTTATTTTTAGGTATCCTGCAACACATCCCCAAAGAATACGCTTTTTTTTTTTACCATATACGTATGTATACCATCATCATCATAGTTGGCCAGACAGCCCAATGTGGGCCAATGCCTTCCTCTGACGATTTCTCCATAACGACCTCCGATTTATCTTTGATCTCCAATTATTTTCATTAATTGCAACAAAATCAGACTCCGCCGAGTCAGCCCATCCCAACCGCGGCCTTCCCTGCTTTCTTGTTCCAGTGGGTCTAAAAAGCAATATCTTTTTCACTGTATAGTCATCCCTCATTCGAATCACGTGGGCCATCCAATTCGTTCTATTTATTTTTATGTATTTAATAATATCAGGCTGTTTATAAATCTCTTATACAGTTCATCTCTCAAATTTTGCGATACAATTTTCCTCCAGTTTTGTCATTGCCCAAGCTTCAGAAGCATATAAGACTATCGTTATAAGTAGAGCCCGGATTTTGATGACCTAAAAAATCTCAACTAATGCCCTTAAAAAGTGCAAAAAATGCCCTTAAAAGAGGCGAAAAATGCCTTAAATNTCTGAAGGACACTTTCCCTAAATTTTTTTTTTCGTAAGCTGTAAAACAAATATAAAATATACTGGGGACATGAAAATGACTGTTTTTGTGAGAATGACCCATATATTAATCGTAAAAAACTTTCAATTTTAGGACTTTAAATATAATTGTAATATTAATGGAAAATAAACATAAGTAAACAGAAATTTAATTGAGACGCTAAATTCTCTGATTATATATTGTAACGATTCTTCAGATCCACAGCATGATCGTTTCTATTTAGTGTAGCTAGATGGCTCACTACAGGGTAGCTTTGTTTGGGATGGCAACCTTTAAAAGATAAATATTCTGCAACAGTTTGCTTTTCGTTAGGCGTTAGATGCTAGTATTGCAGCAAAACTGAGCACCACACGTGGTTCAATTCTAATAAAAAAATTATTAAGAATAGAGACAACAAAAAGTAAAAGCTCGCTGAGCCGCGATGGCTCAAGGGATAGAGCGTTCGTCTTCCAATGAGGTGAACCAGGTTCGAATCCCGGCGATGACTCGTCGATACGAATTCCGCTTCCGGCTTACACGGAGCACATTGTTGATGTGAAATATCCTCAGTGGTAGACGGGTCATGGGTTAGAGTCCCTTCGCCGTCAGGCTAACCGTGGGAGGATTTCGTGGTTTTCCTCTCAATGTAGGGCGAATGTGGGTTAGTTCCATCAAAAAGTCCTCCACGGAGGCAAATTTCTTCCAATACTTGGTCCAGGAGTTCCCTTGTCTTCTGGATTGGGTTCAAAATTACAAGGCTACGGAGCTGATCATTAGTAGATGTAAACCCAGAAATTGCGTCAACTGTTCAACGACGGTTATTAAAAAATAAAATATATATATAACGTCATAAATATTCATCTTTCATTGCTATTTTAACATTAAATACTAGAGCCGACCGACCTGTGTAGGGGGCAGGGAACTGTCCTTGCATCAGAAAGGTTCTGGGTTCGAATCCTGGGAAAGGCATGGATGTTCTTTCCTTCTCCGTACTATCTGTCCTAACTGTGAGAGCGACATTGGCCCACCTAATATGGTGCCCCTAAAAGAGAGGCCAACAAAATTGCCCTGTATATGCCTGAATTGACGGTGGCACACAAGTGGGCATTGGAAAAAAAAGCCTTAAATATTAGTATTTCCTAATGGGAATAAGTTGACCATAACGAAATTTTCATTTGCTAGTGAATTATCGTTATAACGGATTTCAACTGTATTTCTTTCATTTTGTATAAGTTTTTTTTTTCTGTACTGGCCTTGTATAATGTTTGTTGTACTAATCTAAACCACCAATTGCATCCTAAGCAGAAAGGTAATATTTCTAATTTAAGGAAGAGAAAATATTGCTTTCTTCCTCGCGATAGTAAAGTAAATTATGATTGTGCCGTAAGTCCCATAATAGTTTTTATTTATCACTTCTAGCCTTTCAAATAAATAAATAACAATAGATCAATAGAAAATATTATGAGCTTATAAATTGTTATCATAAAGCAATAATATTTTTTCCTGGATTTATTTCTTGAGCAATGAAATTAATTTAAAAGGTTACTTGAAGGATTAAATTTTGTATTTAGACAAAAGATTTTGTTTTAATTAAGTTTTAAGGTAATAATTTTTTTTTTTAATGTTAAGAAGTTATCACGCCAAAGTTAATTACATTTGCAACAAAAATTGTTTTTTCCCCTCTTCGAATAAAACAATACTTAATTAATTTTTTTCATTTACATTCATTGTTTTCTGTTGTTTTTCATCTCATTTTTCCTTCCAGTAATGGAAATGTCAGAAAGGATTAAACAATGGAACAACTCCTTACGAAAAACATCCCGTAGGGGTGGTTGAGTTTTTAGGTACTTTAATAAAGTCATGTTTTGCATAAAGGGATTGAATTTTCGTATCACTTAGGTTCTGTTATTTATTTTAGATTAAAATTCGCATAATTTCATGATAGTGCAGTGATAAAAAAGTTTATGATTAATTCGTACTTATAAATTAATTCTGAATTGTGTGATGCTAACGTATGCTTTTTGACCTTTTGCGATTTTTAAACTGTCATAAAAAAATGAGTTGAAGCTGGATTTCTAAAACAAATTTCCAGAGAAAAACATATAAAGAGAAAAATCTTAAACTGGAAGCCATTGAAATCAAGACCCTGAGGAAAAACCAAAAAGAGATAGGCAGTTGATTCTATCTTAGCTATTATAATCGGTTTAACGCTATCAGTGATTAAGTTCGTAGTCGTATAGCTTGAACCCAACCCAAAAGACAAAAGAACGCTTCAATCAAGCATTGAGACAAACTAGACTTTATGATTGGACATGGAGGAAAACTACGAACCCCTTCCCTCATGGTTATCCCGACAACAAGGGGATTCTAACCCATGATCCATCTACCTTTAAAGATATTTTACTTAGCGCAGTGATCAGTGCGAGCAGGGAGCAGAATTCGTAACGATCGGCCATCGCTGGGATTCGAATCTGGTCATTGGGAAACGAGTGCTCTATCCCCTGAGCTTCCGTGACTCTTAGCTAAGTGATTTAATCTTAAACCTCTTCAACTCCGCAGGAAGAAGAAAGAAGCTCTTCGACAGGTCAGCACGGTTCTAGTTCATATCGCTGGTTCAAAACTAAAACGACACATCTGCAAACGTGTAATGCCTGCAGATGTGTCGTTTTAGTTTTGAACCAGCGATATGCTCTAAGAACTTTGTATACGTATTATTTTATATTTTATATTATTTTATATTTTATAACCATCGTTGAACAGCCGATCAATTTTTTGAATTTACGACTACTAAAGTTCAACTCCGTAGTCTTGTAATTTTGATCCCAATGCAGAAGAAAAGGGAATACCTGAATCAAGTATTGGGCGAAATTTGCCTTTGTGAGGGACTTTACGATGGAACTCACCCGCATTTGCGTTACATGGAAAGGAAGACCACGAGAACCTCCCACGGTTAGCCTAACGACTAGGGGACTTTAATCCATGATCCTTCTACCCAGCAAGGAAGGGGTTTAGGGGTTTAAACACCCCCCTTGAGCTCAGACAAAATGTCAAAAATAAAAATTTTAGTAGAAATTGTGCGAACTATTATTTTTTAAGACTATATAATTTTATTTGCCTTATGCCTACTTTTTTTTTCTCACGGTATTTCTCAGAATACTGATAAAACATTTACTATAATAGGGTTGTATTTTTGAAACCAAATTCACGTGATACTGTTACGGGCGAGCCCCGATCACTGGTTCCTTTCTGACCTGCCAGTCGCGATAGTTTTCGAGACTGGCTGGCATTCGCGAGGTCTGGAATCCTAGACGTTCTGTCGTCTTTGAGACAATTCGAGAATTTTGTAGATGCGGTTAAAAAAAATTATATGAAAGGGGGTTACATTTATTTTCGATTTTAGTCAGACTAAGAGTTATCTCTGCCGCTTGTCCTTCGGAGCTTGTTTCTAAATCTGTTTTGTTTTGGAGACTCTGTGCTCGTTGAAGTTATTCATTCCAGCTCGAAACTTTGAGATCGTAGCTTAGTGGATATTTCTGTGCCAATATATATGTATATATTTTTGCTGTTCTTGGATCTTTAGGATGTCAAAACGCAAGAATTTAACAATTTTTAATTACTTTGAGAAAAAATCACGACCTGAAATTAGTGAGGTGACAGCATCTAGTACCAATGTAAGTTTTTCTGTTGTACAGAAATGTGATACTTCCGTTGAAGAAAACGTTTCTAGCATAACAAAATCTGATGAATGTGAAAGTGGCCCTCAAAGTGTTACTTCCCACCCATATGACATTGGACTTTTTTCAGAAGATATTACATGCGAGAAGATATTACATTATGTTCTTAAACTTAAAAAATCAAATCAAAATTTAACTAAACAATGTTGTCTAAATAAAAAGTCAAAATTGTCTAGCAGTCTAAATTAGGGAAATAATAGTGCTTTATTACATACTCGAATTTCTTTTAGTAGCTTCAGAAAATTATGAACACCCCCCTTGAAAAAATTCTGCGTACGCTACTGCGTCTACCACTGAGGATATTTCACGTTAGCTTTGTGGTCGGTGCAAGCCGGGTGCGGAATTTGTATCGATCAGCCATCGTTAGGATTCGTATACGTATTAATACGAGAGTACTGAATTGAGATAAGATCCGTGAGATTTTGGGCCGTTGGAGCTAGAAGGGCTCGTTTCATAAATGAAGGGAGAATCCAAAGATCACCGTCTTAAATGGATTAACTAAAGATCTACCCACATTGAAAATTTCTAATGGAAAACAAAGTTTAAAAACGGAACGATTTGGAACGTTAGCATTATTCCGATCTTCGAAAGCTACTGCTTCGAGTACAGCTACGGTAGCTTCGAGTACACGTGATGTACGTGCTCGCAAAATCTGTGGAATGTGGTAGATCGCTGAGCAGTACCAAGGATACAGTGTTCTGGAAAAAATTTCTTTCCTCTTCAGATCTATGTTTAATTTGTGAAAGTGGTCTCTCGAATGCAGGGTGCTGCCATCTATCCGGTGGGTTCTGAGTAAAGTTGCATTTTCACCCTAAAGACGCTCCCTTATCAAACGAAAAGTGCTCTTTCCTGACTTAATTCACAAGGACAATGCCTGCCGAGCTTGGCTTATCCAAGTACCATTACAAATAACAAAATCTTTTTATGTTCCAAAATTAAATATCATCTTTCTTATTTTTCCAGGTGTGTATTTTCAAAAAAGGGTTATTACGAAACGATACCGGATTTAGAACAAAATAAGAGTGCAATTTTAAATGTCTAGAAATATTAGCAATTGAAAAATTACTTAATATAGAAATGGATGTTACGTGAATAACTATTATATCTTCACGGCTATCTATATCTTAGTCACTTTTTTGTTCAATAATGTGCAATATGTAATTGAATCTGCAACGTTATGAGGTTCATTAATTTTTAATCTCACTTTGAAAAATTACACTTTATACTAATAGTCTTCTATTGTCTTTTTGGAAATTCGAAATTCTTCGTACAATCGAAATCAAACAAAATGCACGAAATTAAAATATCTTATTTTGAATTAAGCTAAGAACACGTTACTTCGTTTCAAAAATAGTTAGTGTTATTTTGCATCAAAAATTTTTTTTTAAAAATATTTAGCCCTAAGAATAACTATCTTTATTTAAGACCAATAAAAAAAAAGATAATAATCTTTCTAAAATGTAAGAAGCAATCAGTTTTCCAATGAAATATGGTTTAGAAACAAATAATTCAATTAGTAGTTAAATAAATAAAAAAGCATTTTTCATAAATTGAATTACTTTTATATTTAATAGTGCTCAGAATATATTAGTTATAAGAATTAACGTTCGATATTTGACATTTGTTGAATAAGGCACAAAATATTTTCTATTTCATTGTTAATCCAGTGTGTTATAGAGAAAAAAAAAGTTTTTTTTTTTTTTTTTTTTGAAAAATTAACACTTTTGTTTTTTTTTTACACAGAGCTTTTGTTACTTGTTTTATACCGGAAAATTTCCTTACTCTTACACTCTGTGTTTGTTATTCCCTTTTCGAGAGAAAGGGGAATGATTTGTGGGAGTATAAATTTGTCCATAGTTTGTCTATGTAGAGAACTCCCCTAGTCATTCGTCTGAAATAGTGGCTGTGACTACGGTTACGAGGCTTAACTATTTCAAGTAGGGGTGTTGGGTTATTATTTGAAACAGGTTTCGGCTCGAATCGGCGAGAGAAAGGGAATCAGGGGAGAAAGAAACTCTCCACTTTGAAATGCACTATTTCTTGTCTCCATAGCAACAGATCGCCTTAGACTTCGTGGCGAGGGGAGTTCTTTCTATAGACAAACTGCACAGTTTGTCTAAAGTAAGAACTCCCCTAGCCATTCCTCTGGACACGTGGTGGCGACTATGGTAACGAGTTATAACTATTTCAAGTAGGGGTGTGGGGTCACTGTTTAGGACAGGTTTTGGCTCATGCTTGCCAGAGAAAGGGAATCTTTTTCTAGGGGTCTATTGTGTTAGCCCTGTTGTGAAGAGAAGCTACCCTCCTGAAATGCGCTATTCTTGTTCCCATAGCAGCAGACCACATCAGTGTTTGCGGCGGAGGGAGTTCTTACCATAGACAAACTATACTAGAATGATCTTTCTCCTTTTTGAGTCAGACTTATCACCATTTGGGCAGTTTATTTAGCTTTTTCTAAACTGTTTACGTTTGGAGCAGTATAGCAATTTTGTGCCATTAAACTCTACGTTTAACATGAATACTAATTTAGTCTTAACTACTAGCAAAGGTTTTTTTTCTCTATGAGATTGAAATGTACCGTGCAATACCGCCTCTTAGGCAATAACTGTTGAGTTCCATCTCTGTAAGTTTCTCAGCGGGGGAGAAAAGAATAAAAAAGGAATTGTTCTATCTGACCTTGTAATTCAATCTCACCCCACCCACAGTGTTGTCCATTTGCCACCCGCGATTAAGCTCGGACGAAGGGAAAAAAAAAAGAACTGGAATTTAAGTTGAAAAATATAAAAGTGACCCTGACATTACAAACACATATGCGTAGATGACCTCCATAATCTCTAACAAGGAAGTGCCTGTTTCATTCCTCTTGTCGTCTTCGTGGGGCGTCCCCTTGCGGCATGCTAGAAATTGGGGCCCCCCTTGGTACGAGAAGCCCTTTTGAGAATAGTTCTTAAGTGCTGAATCAGCTCCATTTGTTGTGTTTCCAATGTCGTTGACGCATTTTGCGTTCCGGGGGTGGTCTATGTCGGAAGTGTTTAGAATTCCGAATGATTTCATTTTTATTTTTTTTTTAGTTTTACCACACTTAACAAGATATTTAATGTTGGAGATTTAATTTATGAGGCGATTGCGTTGGCAAGAATTTCAAAACAGTGTCTGTGAAGAAAAAAAACTTTTTTTTTGTAAATTGCGTCAATTATTTTATTTCAATTCCGTACATGTGGGTTTGTTCTGTTGAGAAACTAGGCTTGGCTGTGGACAAACAAACATACCATTTGTTTACTAACAGTTTTGCTATTGTGTGTGCGGGGGATTATTGGGCCGATAAAGCGGTGATGTAATTCTATGTCTAGAATGATATATTTTAAAATAACGACATGTTTAGATTAAAGAAAGATTTTTCAAATTCTAATTGCTCAATCGACGTTTTTAAAATGAGGCCAATCTTCGTCCTTCTGTCATTCTTCGTTAAGATATTTCTGATTTATTTAAAAATTGTTTTTCGGTTTTCATGCTAAAATGCTGTTCCAATATACGATCTACCTAACTTAACTGTGCAATTATACTGGTGTAAGAAATTAAGAGTATTTGCAGACTTGTTCGATTATCTCTAGAACTACTGGACCGATTTTAATGAAATTTGATATGTACATGCATTCATACAATACAAAACAAATAACCATTCAACAATTGTAATGCACACTCATGGTCGTGCAAAACACTCGTTATAGTCGGAAGGTATGAAAACGCCACCGGACAGTTCAGGCCAATTATCACAGGAAATGATAAATTGCCTTATTTCAAGTATGAAATCACTCAGTATATCCGTAAGAGGGGACCATACCCCTATTAATCCTTATTTTTTTTGTTTTGTTTATTCTGCAACCGCTGTTTCATACCTTCCGACTCCAACGAAAGCTACATAACGCATTAATGACTATAGAAGAAACATCGTATTTTATAGTGTGAAAGAAATACAAATAAAAAGATTAGCAAACGATTATTAGCGAAAAAAATATGAATGAAATTTTACGCTACTCGCGCGAAGTCAAGTTCCTCCCAAGTTTATCACATTTTAATATTAATCGCCCCAATTAGTTATTTCTTTATTGTCGCCAAATTATTTTTTTAAAAATAATTAATTTTAATTTTTCTCAGCTTCTAATAAATAAAAACAGTTGAAACTTTAGATTTTTCAATTGAAAAATATGTAGATTAATATGGTATAAAAAAATTCATACCTTATAATTCAATATTTTTTCATCCTCACTTTAATTAAATAATAAAAAATAATAAATAATTATTAAAAATTATTTTTTGCATGAAATTATCTTTGGGTAAATGAGTTTTATGAGTGGGTGCAATTTTTTTTGAATTGCTTCATTAGTTTTGAAAATATGACTGAAAACGCAAAAAGCGAAATTAACATTAAGGGGTACGAACTTTGAATCGCTCTCCTGACCAAACTATGGGGACCACATTTCCCAGATTGCGGCTACCCCCTATATTTTGAAGATAAGAAATCCAAATATGTAAAAAAAAATGCATGTTTATTCAGAGAAAGTACGTTTTTGTGTCTGATTTCGTAACTTAATTAATAGTTAGCACTAATTAATTAGCATATTTGAGGTCACCCCCAGGAACCATTAAGATTGACACTTAGTTCGTGAAAATCCGATCATTAGAACGAAAGTTATTCAGGGTGATTTTTTTTTTTTTTTTTGCGGACTGTACTGCATATCAAATTTCATTAAAATCGGTCTAGTAGTTCTAGAGATAATCGAACAAGTTTGCAAATACTCTTATTTTCTTACACTAATGTACTTTACGGATCGAAGGTGGTGCCACTAAATATGAGATAAATAGATAAAATAAAAATAAATAATTGTTCATGTTGTTTACATGTTATTTTTATTACATCCATTATTTTCCTAACTATAAATTAGATTTTTTAGAAATCATTTTTTATAGAAGAAAAAATAGCATATTAAGACAATGCCCTATTTAATATAATTTTCTAACTTTTAATAACTTTTTAAATTCTTTTTTCCGATCAGTATATGTCACTTTATAAACATTATTGAATAATTTATCAAAAGATTAAGATCCTTAGAGATAATTGTTGGTGTTGTTTATAATGGTTCTTGCCAATACTAGCTACTAGCAAGCCTGTTCGGTGAAACCAGCCTAATTCAAGGCAGAGGGTGTTTTTCTTGTTTTTCAGTAGAGCCATCTATGACCAAGAATACGATTTTTAGTCACACACACACGTCACAGATATTTTTACAGAGCGGATCCATTCATGCAACCATTCCTTCATCCACAGATCATAATTTTGACCTGAAACAGAGAACGATCAATCTCTAATTCAGTACCACAGAGGTATTGATTCGTTAAGGGAACTTGGAGGACTTTGTGACCCGACCCATTTAACATGCATCAGTCACCATTTACTACACGGGGAGTCTTCGACTGGCAGAGATCGAACTCATGACCTCTTGGACATGGGCCCAATGCCCTATCAACCAGGCTATCTCGGCCATGAGCTTATTGTTATTTGATTTAGTTGATACATTATTAATAATAATACTATTATACCTTACATAACTGCATTAAAATATATTAAGTACTAGCCGCCAAAGGCACCAGCTGTCCGCCACGCTAAAGGTTTTCACAAATAAAGTTTTTTAAAACATAGCAGGAAATCTGAAGATTAGTGGACAATTAAAGTGTTTCTGTCCTGCAATTTTGTCTTCATATCCAGTTCTGCTGCAGATGTGTTATAACTCTTGAAGATGTTTGAAGATGTAACTTTGCTACGGTAACCTAACTTATAATATAACTATCAGGTGGAGACTTGTTTCTTTTTTTTTAAAAAAAGGCCTCAGAAACTGTAAAAGCATACAAAAGTTGTTTTCGAAATCATCATTGGCCAATAGCTGAAAACCTCTTCTAATCTTCTTTGACGTTTCTCTGATACTTCTTGGGCTCTAGAATTGCTTGTCGAAATTCGGTCATGTTCCATCCTTCTTTGACGTTCCACAGACGTTTCTTGGGCCCTTCTTCTTCTTTGAGAATCTCTTAATATCTTTTTCTTTGACAAAATACAAAGTTTTTTGGAAGGCGGTTCTGCCATGCCAGTAATCGGGTTTTTAAGAAGTCAACGAATACTAGAACAACAATTACTATGAAAGCAAATCATGAAACTTCAATCTAAGTGCTTACCTGCAAACTGAAACTTTCTGAAAATAACTAATTATATTTAATAGAAACTGTTTAAATAAAGAATAGATCCAAAGAGATCCAAGGTAAGTGTGATCGTTCCTTCAAAAACAATTAAATTCCTATTTTATATAGCTACAACGCTTAAGAAAAAAAAACTAAAATACTAAATGCATGAAAAGAACACGAAAACGAATTAGTTTTTTATGGTATCAATTTCTATTTCTATATAATTTTTTATGGTGTCAATTTCTATTTCTATATCGCTACAAAAATTATCGTCTTCGCTTAAGAAAAAAAAATAGAGCGTGGAAAGAAGAAGAAAAACTTATTATAACAATTATGAACAGCGACAAATATATCAAAGCGAAGCGTTCTATTTACGTATCGAATATGTTGCCACATTTTTAATACAAAAGTTAAACTTTTCTCCACTTTGATAAATGTAAACTAATGCGAACCTTACAATTAAATTATTAATTCCTTCGTATATTATTGGTTTAAGTTGTCGAAAATTAATATTTCAATTGTAAGGTTCGCATTAGCATACATTTATAAGAGTGGAGAAAAGTATATGCATTTTTTAATAGTTTTTTGAATATGGCTCTTTAAAGACGAAAAAGCATAGGTTTTCTTACAAAATGACTGATAACTAAAAAACTAATCCAAATTTTTGAAAAAGAAAAAAATACTTCTTCATTACGTCAAAACACAATTGTGTGCCGAGTTTCGTGCCTGGGCGAGGCTTCTGGGGCGATATATTGTGATTACAGACAAACAGACACACACACAGCCGAGTTTACTATTATGTATAGATTAAAAGTTCCTTACACTCAACTTCAAATTAAACTTTGTATACTGATTGACTTTATAAAAATATCTAATTGCGCTTGAATAATAATTAACTGAGATTAAATTCAGTTCAACGGACGCTAAATTTAAATAGTTAATGAGGAACTTTTTTTCGTAAATCCAAAAATGAGTTTAAACAACAAATACGAGTTCATCAAGAATTATGAAATTTATTCGTAACAGTTAAGTAGTATTTGATTCTGAACTATTATTTTATAAATATTTAGAAAATTTTTTAAACGTGCATTTTATTTTAACAAAGTCAAAGAGCACAAACAGAACAAACTATTGGAAAACAAACTACTTTTCACCAATTTTCATTCGTTTCTAAACTACCTTAGCTGTTTGTTGTAAGTAAATTTAACTTTTGCTCTAGGACAAGAAGAGGTTTGATGTTTATAATTGCTTTCTTCGCATGAAGACAAATAAGGTAGGAAATACAGTTTTACATAATGTTTTGACCCGTCTTTCCGCTTCTAGCTTTTACCTATACGGCAGTGAAATTATTACAGTACTCGTAAGTTGCCTTTACAGCTAGGAGAGTAACAAGGCAGTAAAAACACTTTTACGGTTCGCATTTTAACGTTATGCCGATTACAATTGTTTTTACTGCTAGGAGAGTAACAAGGCAGTAAAAACAGTTTTACGGTTCGCATTTTAACGTTTTGCCAATTACAATTGTTTTTAATGCTAGGAGAGTAACAAGNTTGCCGATTACAATTGTTTTTACTGCTAGGAGAGTAACAAGGCAGTAAAAACAGTTTTACGGTTCGCATTGTAACGTTTTGCCGATTATAATTGCTTTTACTGCTAGGAGAGTAACAAGGTAGTAAAAACACTTTTACGGTTCGCATTTTAACGTTTTGCCGATTACAATTGTTTTTACTGCTAGGAGAGTAACAAGGCAGTAAAAACAGTTTTACGGTTCGCATTGTAACGTTATGCCGATTATAATTGCTTTTACTGCTAGGAGAGTAACAAGGCGGTAAAAACATTTTTACGGTTCGCACTGTAACGTTTTACCGATTATAATTGCTTTTACTGCTAGGAGAGTAACAAGGTAGTGAAAAGAGTTTAATGTTGCATTTTACCGCTGATAATTGCTCTTACTGCTAGGAAGGTAACAAAGTAGTAAAAACAGTTATACGGTTCGCATTGTATCGTTTTACCGATTATAATTGTTTTTACTGCTAGGAGGCACTAAGAACAGTTTTTGGGTATGCAATGTTGTATTTTACCGTTTATAATTGCTTTTACTGCTAGAAAGGTAACAAGTCCGTAAAAACAGTTTTAGGGTATGTAATGTTGCATTTTACCGCTTTTACTGCTAGAAAGATAACAAGGCAGTAAAAAAAGTTTTAGGGTATGCAATGTTGTATTTTACCGCCTATAGTTGCTTTTACTGATAGAAAGGTAACAAGGCAAGAAAAACAGTTTTAGGGTATGCAATGTTATATTTTACAGCTTATTGCATTTGCAGCTAGAAAGGTGGCAGTAAAAACAGTTTTAGGGTATGCAATGTTACATTTTGCCGTTTATAATTGCTTTTACTGCTAGAAAGATAACAAGGCCGTGAAAACAGTTTTAGGGTATGTAATGTTACATTTTACCGTTTATAATTGCTTTTACTGCTAGAAAGGTAACAAGGCCGCGAAAACAGTTTTAGTGTATGCAATGTTACATTTTACCGTTTATAATTGCTTTTACTGCTAGAAAGGTAACAAGGCAGTGAAAACAGTTATAGGATATGCGACGTTAAATACCGTTTTACCGTTTTTAATTGCTTTTGCTGCTAGGATGAAAACAAGGCAATATATCAGCTTTATGGTTATAATATAATTATGGTTATAATATAATTATGGTTACATATATTATGGTTACATATAATTGTTTTTACTGTCAGGACTCAGGCATTAACATTTCCTTCAATGTTTCACATTGAAGGTAATGTAAAATCTTTGCAATAAAAGTTCCGCTTTTTTATCATCTTATGTAAGGCATTCAGTATGTTTTAACATTTTTAGTTCTGATTTATCGTATAAAAAGGAAATTCTGTTGTAGTCCATGGGTAACGGAGAAAAGCATTTTTTTTTTTATTAAATTGTTTTAAAATTGAAATTGTATTAACAAATTTCACAAATACGCGCAAATTTGCACAAAATTTTATTTTATTGCTTTCAAGCTATTTGTGGTGTAAACTGAAAATTATTATGTGTAAAAAATAAAAAAAATAGTTGTGGTTTTTAAAAAATTACAAAAAAAAATCCCTTTTAAGCGGAAATCCGAAACCACAATCAAGCTATTGGTCCGTGATTTTGAGGACAATTTACCTTCACTTGATCGTAACCTTTCTTTGAGGATTATAATTTTCTTTTTTGGTGTTAGTTTCCTCTACATCCATCTGAAACGTCACAAAGACAATGGCACGGAAACATCATGTTTAGCATTTTAATGAAAGATTAAAGTTCTTGAACGCCTTTTCATACCTTGTAATACTTTTTTTTAATTTTGTATTTTGTGAATAGTCTTTTCCATACTTTATCCATTAAATATCAAGAAACATATTAAAAAACAAAGAGGAAGAATTGTAAGATGTTTGTTTAACAAACATTCTTAGTATTTGAAAAAAAAATATTGATTTGAATCACAGTGCGCAAAATAAAAGAGCGAACACTAATTTTCATTTGCTAGCACTCAATTTCGGATTGAAGCACTGACCTTAAATACGCTAATAAAGTAATGCGTGATGGCTCAGGGGATAAGCGTTCGCCTTCGAACGCTGTATCCCCTGCTTTAAATCATCTTCCCATTTAAATCCCTTTAAAAATTAAATTTTAAAATAAAAGCAAAACATTTTGGGAAATAAAATGGTACTTGCTTGTTTTAAAAGGCAGTTAAAAATTTATTACCACATTACCTATAATAGGTACAGTGAAACCTGCCAAGATAAGAGTGGAGAAAAGTATATGCATTTTTTAA
>NC_092208.1:12869820-12873003 GCF_043381705.1 Parasteatoda tepidariorum
ATTTCACTTGTTTGGTGAAATAGTGTAAAAAGCTAATCTAAACCCTTTTGTGAGTTGACCATCAAGGGAAACTGTAAGCTTTTGACTATTTCTTTCATCCGTTCATTGAAAACAGGTGTGTTAATTGAAAAGTTATTCTTCCAGTTGTAATAGTGAGCATTTGAATAAATTAATGCTCTGAAATATGCTTTGATCCTTTATTTATGGTCTTTGATCTTTAAGTGTATTAAATAAATTTTAAAGTGTTCAAATAATTTTATTTCGTTAAAGTTTTCAAATTACATGTTTTCGTGTTCTGATATTTTAAGAAATTATATTTATTAAATACTTCACATGCATAACTAACAAAATAATTTTTAAAACAAAAATTAGTTAAATATAAGAATTATATGTATCAAATTGAAGTTCATTCAGGTTTAAACACATTTCTTAAGATATTCATTTGCATATTTTCTGAATAAAATTTTCAAGTCAAGTAAAAAAAATATATATATATATGTATATATCAACATGATATAGGAAACGAAAAAGTAAACAATGACTCACCCCCTTTATAAGTTGACCACTTGTCTAAGTTGGCCACTTAAACAATGCACCGCAAGTGGTCACACTTACAACTTACAACTTACGCAAGTGGTCAACTTTTACTGTACCTAAATTAGCTACATATTGCACTGAGAAAAAAAAAATATTGTCAAAACTACCAGAATATGATAAAATGTACCTTGTTTCTCGCTCCATGAGAACACCAAAAAGCTCGGTAACTTTCACGGAAGCGCTTTTTAAGGATTTCAGTAAAATTAACTAGAAAATGTAATGTTGAAACATGCGGTAATATTTGGTAAATGTCACAAAATGTGGTAATTTTGGCGTGATACATTCGAACAAAAAACCATTTTTTCCGGTAAGTTACTTTTCAGTTTTGTATTTTTTACTAATGTGTGGTATTAAAAACTATAATTTTGAAAACCAGAATTTTCGGTAAACCGTTACAACATGAATGAAAAAATATGGAATGGTTTAAAGACCATATATCTTGGTTTTATTACCGAAACTATGGTTTTATCACCAGAAATGTAATTACAGTACGGTAATTTTACCAGAATTTTTTTCACCGTGTACCAAGAACTTCTATCACCACACTCTCTGTAGTATCTGTTAGCATCTGCTGTATTTAGCAAGTATAAATTATGTGAATAATAATATGGCGACTTTTACGACCTTTCAAAACGGATAGCCAAAAAAAAGTATATTTAATTGAAGAAACATATTAAATGGTGATTTTCGAATCATTTACGTTTAAAAATAATAAATCTAAAGAATATTTAATATATCTATATTAATTAGAAAGTGAAAATGTATCCGAAGAATTCTTCCTCTCCCCCCTACTCAGTTGGTGGTTTTCCTCCTTTTTTTTTTTTTTTNTTTTTTTTTTTTTTTTTTTTTTTTTTTTTTTTTTTTTTTTTTTTTTTTCAGAAAGTAAAAATTTGATGAAAATAGATTTTAAAAAAATAGTATCAAAATTAATAACGACATTACATTTTATTATTTTTTGATCTTTCTCTTTTTTTCTTCTTGTTTCAGATGAATGTCGACATACATTAACGTGACTTTGAATGATTTTAAATATTTTTTCCTGGATTTGAAAACAACTCGAATGTTACTTGCTTATCGAAGCTGGAATAGACCAAATTATATACTTGTCAGGGCCGGGAAATTATTAAGCAACAGTCTTTTTAAATTGATGTATTCAGTAATAGTTAAAAATCAAAACTTTTACTTAACCTTGAGTTATTCATCTTAGATATTTATGATAACATATGGCAGGAAACAGCCAGGACTATTATTATTTATTTCATTACAGTCAAATATCCGTAACGTCAATGGACTAACCACATCCTAATGTTGATGGAGATCTTAGTAATTCCGCAGGTATTTCCGTATTTCCCTGGATATGATTTTTCTGAACGACTGAAATATTTTTTTTTCCCTCTAATTGTTCTCTGACTTCAATCATGAACCGTGTTTTTGACAATATTGGTTAAAACAATTAGATTATCGTAAAATTTACCGTGTTTCTGACAATATTGGTCAAAACTATCAGATTATCGTAAAATTTACCGTGTTTCTGACAATATTGGTCAAAACTATAAGATTTCGAAAAATTTACCGTGTTTCTGATAATATTGGTCAAAACTATCGTAAAATTTGCAGTGTTTCTGACAATATTGGTCAAACTATCAGATTATCGTAAAATGTACCGTGTTTCTGGTAGTATGGGGAACATCAAAAAGCTCGATAATTTTTACCGAAGTGCTTTGGTAAAATTAACAATAAAATATAATTGTGTTAACAGGAGATAAAATTTGATAAATGTGGTAAAATTTGGTTATTTTATCAAGATACTTCAGAGTACGGCAGAAAAACTACTTATTCTGTTCAATTTACTTTTCAGTTTTGTATTTTTACAGATGTGGTAATAAGAACTATAATTTTGAAAACCAGGATTTTCTGTTAACCATTACCATAGGGACGGAAACCTTAGCTATAAGAATGGTTTAAATACCGTATATTTTGCTTTCATTAACCAGAATTCTGATTTTTTTTTTTACCGGAAATGTCCTTGAAATTTTTTTTTCCTCCCTGTGGAATCCTGTTAAAGATGTATGCTGATATCGCAAGATTTTGTAACAATTAAAACTAAAAATTTCTAAAAAGTAATTTTAAAAAAGTTTTTAACATTTACTGCTTTTTTTCTACACTGACATACGTTAATTAGTTTTGATCAAAGTTACTTACGAAGTTAGATTAAGCTTTCCGAAAGTGCGTACTATAGCACATTGTAGTGTACTATAGTGCCGCGAGATGTCCATTACTTCAAATCTAATGCTTATATTTCAATGGAAATCTATTGACACATAAAGATTTACCTAAGGGTTTATAAGTAGAAAAAGTATCTTAGTATGAAATATTGAATTTTTGCATAGATCTTCAGTTTTTTCTAGAACTTATTTTTCGAGCACTTTTCAAGACATATGTCTTTACTCAGACAAATTTTTCAATTGTAGACTTCCCATTTAAACTGCTTAAAATTCTACTTTTGACAAAAAATTCGTTGGAATGTTTCTTTTTTTTTCTATTTTTTTTTTTTTAAATTTTATTAACTTGGCGATCAAACAAAAC
>NC_092208.1:12873413-12902460 GCF_043381705.1 Parasteatoda tepidariorum
GAATCTCCCCATAGGGCGGGCCCATTCATACATCCATTCATTCATCCACAGATCGTAATTTTAACCTGAATCAGAGAACGTTTGATCTCCAATCCAGTACCCCCAGAGGTATTGATTTGTTATGGAAACAAGGATGACTTTTGCGACTCGACAGATTTAACGTGCATCAGTCACTTTACTACACGGGGAGTTTTCGGCCGGCTGGGTTCGAACCCACAAACTCTCGGAAATGGGCCTAGCGCCCTACCGACCAGGCTATCCCGGCATGGTAATTAGTTGTATAATAGAGATTTTTCTTTTGTCAAAAATTCGATTTATTGCATTTCTTTCTCCCATTTCGTTCAATTTTATTTCTTAAAAAGAAACTTTAAAAAAAAAATTCACAATAATTCAAAAATAGTCCGGTCTTAATTCTGATAAGTTTTTTTTTTCCTCTCTTTTTTTTATTTTTAATTTGACATCAATATAGCTGAATTTAACAATAATATCCAAAACATACGATTTCAAATCTTAAGACATTCAAAATATTCTATTTCAAATCTAGGATAATTCCTAAATCTAATAACTTAAAATATCCGGCAACAAAAGAATTATCTCCCATCTGACTAAATTTAGAATAGACTATCCAGATAACGCTTCGAACAAATTCGAATTTTTAAGGTCACCTTCTCATCATGGGAGTCTTTCCGGAAGAGGAGTAATCTGATCCGGCAAAGCCGGACATCTGTTTGAGATTCCGAAAAAGGGTTTCCTAAGAAAGAAAATGCCTGTGTCTGACCGAATAGAGATCCTCACAACGTTCTCATTAAAAAAAAGAACGGAAATGGCGCTGTCAGCCATTTGCCTCCTTCTTTAATTTCCGGATGTTCTAAACTAGTTCGAAAGTATTCTGAAGGCTAATTATGCAGAAAATAAGTGACAATTTGACGAGAAAAGAGAAATTACATCGTCTTTGATTGATAGATCTCAGTAAAAGATTAAGTAACAGTGACAGTTACGAAGAAAAGTCGTTAGTTTGAATGTTGCCAGCATGTTTAAGTAATACTATATTTAAATCGTTTTCTAATGCTCGGTGATTTTAAAATTTAACTTGTCTCAAAAGCCTATTTACTGTTTCGTAAAAGAGGTAATTCTAAATGTTTTAATGCCTTTTTGTTTCCTTTCAAAGTGACAGTTTAATTTTTATCAATTCTAAAAATGGAGTGAAGTATTTAGTTCTTTTTTATAGGATTGATGTAATTAATTAAAAAGTAAATAGGGAAATTTCGCATTTTTTACGTGATGTTGGCGTGATTTACGATACAAAGACAAAGCTACAAGCACGCTGTTTATAGCTGTTAAATGTTGTTTTTTGTTTAAACCTGCCTTTGAACTAAAAACTGGAAACATGGAATGTGAATTCGAAGAAATGTATTGATGAAATTTAGAAATGAATCGTGTGATTTTACAATTGATTCGCTCAATAAAAAAAGAATTTTATTTGTTTTTGTTTAATATTATGGTTGTCTAATTGCACTAGTCCCATAACTAAATATATTTTCACTACTTTAAAATTATAAATTATATTTATCTTAACTATACAATTTAGTTAAAAGAAGTTAAATAATAATAATAAGCTGCATTCTTTATCGCTGAATTCATCAAAATCTATTATCTACCAAAGCTTTCTGTTAATAAAATCACAGTTTTACGTAGAATAAAGCATTTTGAATCGTATGCCACTGTTGTGTCCTTATATAAATAACAAGTTAGGAATCTTGAGACATCTTTATAAAAATCTTAAAAAATCTCGATCTTCTGGATTTATAGATATCTGTAAAAAAGCTTTCTTTATGTCGGAAATCACGCCAAGATTCTTTTCTCTAAATCTCATCAATATCGATGGAATGGTATNTTTTTGCCAACAAAATCGCAGTTTTACATAAAATAAAGCATTTTGAATCGTATGCCACGGGCTTTTAAGAGACGTCTACTTCCCTTGTAAACGTTTGCTTTGATTTTGTAGTCAAAGTCAAAATGTTGTTCAACTACGTTAGCGTTTTAAAATTACGGATTTTTGCAAAATCTCTTATTTTCGCTTACGTAAGTTTGATATTTTTTCACGGGCGCATGCGCATTTCACCCGAACTGATGCATGCGCGCTAGAAGTGCGCATGCCCAATTACTTGAAATTTTACGTATGGGAGCGTACGGATGCTAACATAAATTTGCGAAATCTCCCTAATAATTAGACGGCATGTATCACCCCATCAGGGACAATTACCTAGCTGTTTAACTTTTCCTTATATTTGTGCGGTGGAAGTCATTGGAAGTTTTGATCAAATATAGTCATTGGAAGTTTTGATCAAAAAAGTATGCATGTAGCCGGGAGATAGTTCACCCAATATGTTATTCCATACTCAATCCTATATTGTATACTTTACTAATCAAATAAAAATATAGGGTTAAAAAATTAAAGTAATTTAATTAGTTAAATTACTTCTTGATTTACTTTTGAGGCAACCTACATGAAGAAGCGAATCGAAAGTTGCATTATTTCGTTAGAGCTAATTATAACCATCTGATTAAATAAAAAAATTTTAAAAGATATTTTTTTTTTTACGTCAGCATCAGAAAAAAGGAAAATCTAAATTTTTTTTCTTAAATTGTTTTGATTTAAATTTCAAAAAGATATCTTTAAAGCACTTTAGAAGGAATTACTCAAATGAAAAATAAGCCCCTTTAAAAAAAAAAAAAAGAAAAAAAGAATTTCTTATTTGGGAATAACAAACCTTTAAAGATAATTAAGCTACAACATATATCAGTTTACAGCAGGATGTGAAGTTTCCACTCGCTAGTTCGGTAATCAAATAATAAAGGTTGGAGAAAAAGTTCCATCTTTAGAAACTGTATACGCTTAAATAATCGTTCCTCAATGATGCAACGCGGCACGTGGAAGTGTTTTGGAATCAAGCAACGACATTTTTCTTTAAATTAGAACAAAAACGAAATTTACCCTACTTAGCTATTACTTCTGAAAACATTGAAATATTTAGACAACCTTAATTTGAATTAATATTATTATTATTGTTTTAATAAATACATTTTGTTTTTTATGTTTCTACACTCTTTTATGGTTTTGTTCATCAAAAACTCTTATTCTCTTAAGTTTTTTTTTAATGTAAGATATTGGCGAGCAAAAATTTCAGTTAGGCTAGTAACTTAAGGATTGAAATTTCATTGTATTGTTTATGGAACAGTGACTTCTTTGTAATTTATTTCAAAATCTGATAAAGGGTCGGGATACCCTGGTTGGTAGAGCACTGGGCCCATGTCCAAGAGGTCATGGGTTCGATCCCCACAGGCCGAAGACTCCTCGTGTAGTAAATGGTGACTGGTGCACGTTAAATCTATAGGATCACTAAGTCCTCCATGTTCCCATAACAAATCATACCTCTAGTCTTCTGAAGTGGATTCAAAATTACAAGGCTACGGAGTTGAACATTAGTAGTCGTAAACCCGAAATTGGGTCAGCTGTTCGACGACGGTTATAAAATATGAAATAAAATAAAATCTGATTAAGTAAAAGAAAAATAAAGACATAACAGAACAGTTAAACGCAGCTTTATTTTTGAATACGAGCAAACATTTTTTTAAAATACAATTTAGCGATTAGGTATTAGTATGTTGAACAGTAAAACAAAATTGATTGAAAAATTTAAGCAATGCATGTAAAGTGTGCAAAATAAAAAAACGGACCACGCTGAATAACTTTTGATCTAATGATCGGATCTTCATGTTCTCAATCGAATGGCTCGAGAGGGTGACCTCAAATATGCTAATTAATAAGTGCAGACGATATTTTAAGTTACAAAATCCAGACACAAAAATGTACTTTCTCTGAATAAACATACCTTTTTTTTCGGCGTAATTAGATTTCTGTCCCCAAAGATATAGGGGTAGCCGTAATCTGGGAAATATGGTCCCAATAGTTTGGTCAGGAGGGCGATCCAAAGATATAACCCTTAATGTTAATTTCACTTTTTTGCGTATTTATCTATATCTCGAGAACTTTTTAAGCGAATTGAAATTTTTTTGCACACACACAATTATAAAATTCGTCTATCCAAGGAAAATTCCATGCAAAAAATGTACTTTTAGTAAATATTTATTATTTTTTTATAATTTTATTTAATAGAGGTCGAAAAAATTTTGAATTGTAAGGTATAAAAATTTGAATAAAATCGGTTGAAATGTTCCTAAGAAATTGAATTTAAAAAAAAGTCGGATATTTCAAAATTCTATTTTTAGATTAAGATTTGAGTTCTAAAACGTGAAAATCCGATCATTAGATCAAAAGTTACTCAGAGTGGTTCATTTTTTCGGCGCACTATATATATAAAAAGACGCAATTTTGATTTTTTTTTTAATATATACTTAGCAATATTTCATTGCTTGTCGAAATTGCGCACAACCCATATTCTATTTTCAATTTGAACTTCAAAAAAACCAGATGCTTAACAACAGCTATCATCTACTTCAAAACCGCAATCAGAATAACAAAATTCGAATTCCTTTGACGTGAATAAAATTTTACGTGCCTCGAAAAACATTTTTCAGTTCTAAAAATACCAAATAAACTGATTAAATTATTTTGGAGTTTTGAATCACTGTTAAACGAACAAAAACATTCTGAGTCACTGTTAAAAGAACAAAAACATTCATTAGTCACCGTGCTAATTTAGAAATACTTCAAAACCATTCCAGATTGAATAATTGTCGGCGCGAAATATCAAAGAGCTCTTAAAAAAATGGGCCATTAGTCTATTACAATAGCCATGTTTCTTAAAAATTCTTCCAGAGCATGTATTGCGCACCTGCATAAAAATTAAGCAATCATTTTCTCTCTTTGAAAATGAATAACGTTGTTACAACGCAGACGATAATTTTTTGCGCCAGGAGCTGACGAAATCGTCATGGAACACAAGACCAGGTTGTGGTCTTCTTTTTTTCTCTTTTATTTAAAACCAGCAATTACACTTTGCATTATTATCGTATAATTATGATCACCTCAAATGTTGACCTTGATTCTAACTCATTGATGTATTACGGAAGCGGCTGGGCTACTTTGAATTTTAATGATATCTGGCGGACGAAGGTCAGAGTTAATGAACAAGAAACGAGCATTGCCATTTTGAAAAAAAGAAGATCATAGGAAGAAGAGAGAGAGTGGTAAATTGTATTCTGACGTGTTTACAGCTCTTAATCATAATGTTTGTCGAATTCTTGCGGCTCGAATTTAAGAACAATGTTCTCTAGCATGTGCTTCATTGTGTTTTTTCCTTTATAGAAATTTTTTGTGAATATTTCTTACGGCAATTGCAACAATGACAAAACTTTAGAAACGCAAAACTGAAAAATAAAAAGAGAGACAAATTTCTATCTTAAAAAAAAGAATATTCAGTACATAGTAAATTAATTCAATTTAAAATTTCATTACGGGAAAATTTTCCAATTTACTTCATGTTCAAGTGGAATCAATAATTTCCCTGTCAGATCTAATTAGTTCTGAAAATGTGGTGTTAAATGCGTTCTTATTTGAAATGCATCGAATTATCATCCACCTACAACATTGCACTTTTGTACAAAGCTGTAAATGTTTCAGAAACATCTTTTGAAGTTGCATCTCAGAATGCTCTTAAGCTCTTTCATTCTTAATGTATTCGTCATCCTTAAACCTTGTTCCGTTATAAAAAAATTGCTGTATCGGAAACAATAAAATGTCTGAAATATAGATTTTTACGAAAAATAAAGTGAATTATTCATTTTCATAACCTCTAAAATCGAAAAATTCGTTAAAAGAACAAGGTATAAGAATGACGAAGATATTAAGAACGTCAGAATTAATGAACATTCCGAAGGAGGACTTAAAATGTTGCTTCTGGAACTTTTAACAGCCGAGAACGGTGTGGCAGATGGAAGTTACTTCGTTTTAGTTATAATGCATGCTTCATTATAGTTATAATGCCTTATCACAGATGTAGTACAAGTTATAATGCACATGCACAGTTAATGAAATCATGTGTGAAATCATGGCGCTGAATTTTTTAAGTCTAAGTGGTAGCTAAAAGATAGCACTACCCATTTTTTTCAAGCGCAAATGTACAACCACAAATAGCACTGTTTATAACACAGAATAAAAATTATGTTTAGTGCAAAAGAGGCTCAAATAATCCCTAAATTCTTTCAAATATTTTAGGCTAATATAAATATAATGCAGATAATTTTACAAGTGAAATTTCGCAGCACTTCACATACATATAAAACAATTACAATTTATTGCTGACATTACTTCAAATAATTCTTAGATACGTCGAATTTAATTAACTATTCCCTGCTTCAACAAGGACACTAGGTCAAGTTATTTCACTTCAGTTCCTTATCTGACATATGAATAATCCCCTGATCACCAGAAGCAGTCACTAACTCATTCTCTAAATAATTCAGTCATAATTCGAATCAGCAAGTTTTCATCCTGTCTGAATCGTCTGCAAACTTCCAAAGGAATTTATTCAAGATATAAGAATCGTCTGATAGTTTCGCTTCCGTAATATTTCGTTCGACTACTTTAACTATTAACTATAACAGGGGAAGGTGTGTGAGGAGCTGCACGGCCTTGGATAGATCATCGATCCAAGGGATTCTTTCAGCATCCTCTACACACCCTCTCCCTTAAATCTAACGAAAGTAGGTCAGGGAATAATGTCGTCTGTTAGATCTTCCTGGGCATCCCTGACGTATAGCCTAATGCCAGACAATTTCCAAGACTTTCTTTTTTAGAAAGTATTAAGGAGAGACAAAAGGTCAAATGACACGGCTGGGGCACTTAGAACCTAAAACTGAGAGTTATATTAATGAATTTGATAGTTAACTAAAACCGTAGATCGTTTATTCTAAAAATAACTCATCAAGAGTACCACTAACGTGGCATTGAAGAGAACGCCCTCCTCCCTCCAAAAAAATTCCTATAATGTCAGAATTTTTTTAATGTCCATCTAAACTTTTTAATAAATAAAAAAAATATAGCTAAGATGTATCATTTGTACTATCAAAAATTATATTTACTAAGCCTAAAAGAAGAAGAAAAAAAATTGTGATCGCTTTATTACAATCACTGGCTACCCACTGGTCAAATGCTTTTTTTTTCTGGTTTAACTCCGATAAATGCCGCAACATTTCAAATCATGGGTTGCAAAAACTGTCTCAATTGATGTTATTCGTAGGATTGGTTTTCAAATCCTGGCTATGCACGTGTTTCAAGACATCACAAAATGCTTTTCCTTCTTCAGTATTCCTATTTATATTAAAATCAACGTCAGGACAGTATTTATAAGTTTAATAATAAAAAGAATATAAAAATACTTTGAATTATTATGTAAATACATTAAGAATGACCGCTGGTGAAAAGAAAAACAAAGAATTCTAAAAAAATTATCAAACAGCAGCGGTCGCCATAGCAATGCATTCAATGACGGCGCATGCGCACTGTTTATTATTACTCTTGAACACAGTTGAAAAGTGTGATGACATCCGAATAAAGTGCACACGCCATAAAACCCAAAACAAGACCCATTTTGCCAATGGGTAATAAATATAAAAAGGTTTTTATTTTTTTATTTTTTATTTTTTTTTAGCAAAAAGAAGTTTAGATGGTATTTATGTAATTAAAAAATATTTTATCCTTATTTATTAAAAGATTTAAAGATTTCAGATAGTTCGTTTTCAATTTAAGAAAAAAATTAATTCAATGTTTATAAAATATAAATACATCCTTTTTTTTAATAATAATAATTTTTTTCAGTTTAGTGTAGCATTTTTGATAGGCATTTTTTTTTCTACCTGTAAAAATGTTTTTAGTGTGGCAATGTATTTTTTTTTTCAATAGTGTCCCGTTTCTAATTGAATTTACACTATTTTTTTTGAATTCAAAATTAATTTTGTGGTGTTTTTGATGCATAAATTTCTGGTAAAAGCGCATAAAAATTTTGAAACAAATCCTATTTTTTATATCTTAACTATTCGACCATCTTGATTGAAACATTTTGTATTTTGAAGTTATACTCTTTTTAATTATGTAAAAATTTGTGCGTCCTACTATACAAAATTTTAATGATTAATATTAAATAAGTTAATTATCAATATAAATATTTTTTCTTGAAATTATCTTTGTAAAAACACAAATCTCATAAGTGAGCACAACAATCTTTTGAAATCATAATTAGTTTCTAATANTATTAAAATCACCGTCAAGCCAGTAATTATACATTAATAATAAAAAGAATATAAAAATACTTTAAATTATTATTATGTAAATACATTAAGAATGACTGCTGGTGAAAAGAAGAAAAAAAAAAAATTCTAAAAAAATTATCAAACAGCAGCGGTTGCCATAGCAATGCATGCAATGACGGCGCATGCGCACTGCTTATTATTACTCTTGAACACAGTTGAAAAGTGTGATGACATCCGAATAAAGTGCGCACGCCATAAAACCCAAAACATGACCCATTTTGCCAATGGGTAATAAATATAAAAAGGTTTTTATTTTTTTTTTTTTTTTTTTTTTTTAGCAAAAAGAAGTTTAGATGGTATTCACGTAATTAAAAAATATTTTATCTTTATTTATTAAAAGATTAAAGATTTCAGATAGTTCGTTTTCAATTTAAAAAAAAATTAATTCAATGTTTATAAAATATAAATACATCCTTTTTTTAATAATAATAACTTTTTTCAGTTTAGTGTAGTAGTTTTGATAGGCATTTTTTTTCTACCTGTAAAATTATTTTTAGTGTGGCAATATATTTTTTTTCAATAGTGTCCCGTTTCTAGTTGAATTTACACTATTTTTTTGAATTCAAAATTAATTTTGTGGTGTTTTTAATGCATAAATTTCTGGTAAAAGCGCATAAAAATTTTGAAACAAATCCTATTTTTAATATCTTAAGATTCATCATCATTCTTATCAAGATTCGACCATCTTGATTGAAACATTTTGTATTTTGAAGTTATACTCTTTTAAATTATGTTAAAATTTGTGCGTCCTACTATACAAAATTTGAATGATTAATATTAAATAAGTTAATTATCAATATAAATATTTTTTCTTGAAATTATCTTTGTAAAAACACAAATCTCATAAGAGAGCACAACAATCTTTTGAAATCATAATTAGTTTCCAATATGCGATCAAAAATACAAAAAATGGATTTAACATTAAGGTAAAAAGATGTGCTCTCATGCCTAAACTATTATAATAGAGCCATAATTTTCATATTGCCCCGCTCCCATTTCGATAGTTAAAATTCTAAACGTCAAAAAGACCCCCTGGTGGCTCAGGGGGTAGAGCGCTTGCCTTCCAATGAGGTGAACCGGACTCGAATCCCAACGATGGCTGGTAGATACACCCGCCTCGCACCAATTACAGTGCTGACATAAAACTCCTCAGCGGTAGATCATAGGTTAGAACCCCTTTGCCGTCAAGCTAACCGTGGGAGATTTTCGTGGTTTTCCTCTGCATGTCACACAAATGCTGGTTAGATCCATGAAAAAATCTTCCACGAAGGCAAATTTCTCCCAATACTTGATGCAGGAGTTCCTTTGAAATTAACCCTATCGACAGACTCAGAATTTGATTAAGACCACTGAATTGGCGCTGGGGAAGAATACAATATTACAACTTAAAAATATGACTGAATAATATGTGTATGGCCAACCGGGTTCGAATCTCAACGATGGCTGCTCCATACGTATTCCGCACACGACTCGCACCGACCACATTGCTGCTGACGAAAAATAGCCTCAGTAGTAGGCGGATCATGGGTTAGAGGCGACTTGTCTAACCATGTAAGATTTTCATGGTTTACCTCACCATGAAACGCAAATGCGGATTAGTTCCATCAAAAGGTCCTCCATGAAGGCAAATTTCTCTCACGACTTGATCCAGGAATCCTCTTGTCTTCTGGATTGGATTCAAAATAACAAGGTTATGGAACTGAACATTGGTAGTCGTACGCTCAAAGTTTGGACAGCTGTACAACTAAGGTTATAAAAATCTTTGCCAGAAATGCAATAAAATTTCATCGAAAGTTAAATATTAAAACACTACATTAAATTAAATTTGTTTACTGGATGCTTTTTACTTATTTTCTAAGATAGAAATTGTTCCTTGCAATTTGTAATAAACTATTCGTGGTTCACTCTATGAAAAGTGTTCCATATTTTAACTTCCCTTCTACTTTGGATAGCCAACTCTCATTAGGAGACATTAAGGAGAAATAGCCACTTGTATACATTATAAAAATAAAAAAAAATTATATTTTGTTTGCAATATTTCACTGTTTTCTGCTCAAAATGTGTTCTGTAACGATATAAGAATTTAAAATATACAAAAAGATTTTTTAAGCGCAAATCTTATTATTTTTACTTCGATTTGAAAATAACACTGGCCATACATGCTAGACTTAACCTACATTTTTCTAAGTAAAAACCACTTTTTCTGCCATTACTGAAAACTCGCAAGGTTAAACAAAAGAAAGAATAAGAAAAAAACATGAAAACATGCAAAGATTTAAAAAAGAATTATCTCCTAAAGTTTGCTAGTCTTTTCTAAATCGTGTCTAATTAATTTTTAGAAAGTTCCACACTCTTTTTTAACATTGATATTACCACATTCCGAAACATTTTATGAATTTCTCAAACTTGTGTAAGTATTCAAAATATCCTTATCTTTTAGACCTGCTGATAACCTGTTTCTGAAGTAAAAATCAAAATATTATGAAAAAGATAAAAGAAAGATAGATGCGCAGAAAGATAAATTTCATTAAGGAACATATTTTGGAAATAAATAAACGCTATTACAGATAGAAAAGTCTCTTATCTTAATTGTCTTTATTTTTCATTCCAAAAATACTTCTCAATGTTTGTCGGGCTATAAATAATACAAATAAACAATTAAATTCTTCATCTTAACTGAAAAGAGTTTTTTTTCCCCGTCATCTCCTAGTTTTTATGTCATAGAAACCTTTGTCAAATTAGCTGGAAAGTTTCGAACATTTTTGTAAGACTTCGAACAAAGACCTCGATGTGGCTTCTGCGTGGGGGTGTATCTCAGTTCAGATAAAGATCTGATATATAATACAATGACACTTTTTTTACTTACTATAAAAGAATTGAACACCAGAAAAAGTGATATATTTGGTGGAATGACATAAAGAGAAACCTTTCAAAATTTATCCAATACGATGATTACTTAACAAAAAAGAAATATATATATATATATATATATATATATATTTAAAAAATATTACTTAGGTTTTTCAAGGACCTTTTCTACTATTGAGCTTTCAAAACAAATTTATAGGCGCTAAAAAATCTAAAAAAGAAAGAAATGTCTAAAAGGATAAAAATATCAAAATAATAAATTAATAAGCAATTTCAGCGTTTTAAAATTTGCCCACATAACAAGTTACAGTCATACAAAAACAATGGAGTTGTCTACAGTAGTGCTCCCCAGAGCCCCGGTTCGTGGATGAAATAGTACTGGGTCGCATATTTCATTGAAACTAAATTTATATTCTTAGGTTTATACCCCAAATTAAAAATATCTGTGTTCCATTAAAAATTTATTCATTTAAAAAAAGGGGGCCCCGAAGGTAGTGACATAAATTTTTGAATGTTTGTAATGTATCATTGTCTCCGATTACCCCCAGATGGAACCGACTCATTGTGAAGAAACAAGCTCAGGGTTCTCATTGATTTAACGTTCTTGTATGTTAAAATGTTAAATCACTTTATATTTATTTTTTGGTGTAACTGTATTTTATTTATGCCTGANTGTTTAAATACAATTAAATTAAAATTAATAAATCAAAATAATCTAAAATATAAACAATCAACTCCCCTCCCCCCAGTGGGCAGTTGTAAAATTATCAAATGTTGACAGGTCAGCGGTGATAAAAAGGTTAGGGAACACTGGTCTATAGTACCACTTCTACTACTAAGCTTTTTAAAATTTTTTAGACACTAAAAATTCTAAAAAGAGAAAGAATGGTCTATTTTAAGAAAGACATTGTATAAGAGTTGGTCTTTAAATGAAACAGATACATTTTTTTAGCTTTTTCAAATTTTCCTAAATTACATGTTACAGACGTAGAAAAACACACTAGAGCTGTCAACAGTACCATTTCTACTACTAAACTTTTTACAAATGCTTTAGACGCTAAAAAATCTAAAAAAAATAAGAAATTAAAAAAAAATGATTAAAACGGCAAGAAATTAAAATAAAATAAAATAAAAAAAAAAAAAACAATTTTTCTTAAGAAAGACAAATGTATAAGAGATGATCTCTAAATGAAACAGATAAAAATTTTTAGTGTTTTAAAATTTGCCCACATTACAAGTTACAGATATACAAAAACCATGGCTTGTCAACAGTGCCATAGTCTTAACCTCAACTACATCTCTGTCAGATCTAAAGACTTGTATTTTCTAGAAAAGCCCATTTTGTAACTGTTATAAAAATAAAATGCTGCTTTCAAAGACCACGTACCAAAATAATTTGCTCAAATCGTAAGTCAATTGTGCTGTCAAAAGTTTATTTTTCTACTTTTTGTTATATATTTAATCTATTTGTAGTGTGTCTACCACTACTATTATTAAACATCAATTCACTAGTAAGACATGCTAACTCAATTCAATCTTGGGGTATCTTTTGATAGCTGGCATTGTCAATAACTACCACCACTACATTGGTGATTTTTGGACGTGATTTGAACACGCCTACTTCAACAGAAACGCCCACCTCGATATGAGAACACGTCTAGTTTGATGGATGGAGCGCATTGACTGTGATATTGTCCTCCTCGCGCTGTTGCTACTCAGTCTCGATCAGACACAACGGGGACTTTTACACACTCGACTGCTTATAACAACATAGGCGAGACATCATCTTAATACAGCCTCTCACGGCAAACACACAAAGTCCGGTAATCTTAATACAGTCCTCCCGACTTCTCACAAAACAGCAATGAATTAACTAGTATCCGTTCATCGAATTCTATCACAGACAAAATTCTGGTGGGAGAGTATTGTAGTATGTCTACCACTATAATTATTGAACATTAATTCACTAGTATATATAAGATATGGGATTGGGTTCAAAATGACATGGCTGCGGAGTTGAACATTAGTAGTCGTAAATCCATAAAATTGGGTCGGCTGTTCAACGACGGTTATAAAATAGTATACGGTTGTACGTTTTTTAGATTTTCATAAAGTATCTTACTTTTTATGTTGATTTCTAATGTTAGTTTTATGATTTCCTATATTTGTCTTGTTCATTCATTTCCTGTTTTAATCTTATCTCTTGATTTTCCATACTTGTTTTTTCGCATAATTCTCTTGTTTTTCCATATTATTATTTTTTTTTATTCCTTTTTCCAATCTTGATTCTCCATATTAGTCTTGTTTCTCTATTTTTCTATGTTATTTTTTTTAATGTTATTTATTTTCTTTANTCGTTACTTTTTTTGTTTAGTACTTGTACTTTTACTTGTACTTTTTACTCGTTACTTTTTAAAATAAGAACTTTTTACTTTTTACTCGTTACTTTTTTTAAAAATACTTGTACTTTTACTCGTTACTTTTTAAAAGTAACGTTGCCATATATGCTAGTAAGACATGCTAACTCAATTCAATCTTGATGTATCTTTTAATAGATGATGACTGATATTGTCAATAACTACTACCACTACATTGGTGATTTTCGGACGTGATTTGACCACGCCTACCTAGACAGAAACGCCCACCTCGATATGAACACGTTTAGTTTGATGGATGAAACACAGTGACGTGCAATTTGTGAGTACGACATTGTCCTCCTCGTGCCGTTGTTACTCAGTCTCGATCAGACACAACGGGGGCCTTAACACACGCAACTGAAAATAGAAACACGGGAGCGACCACGAACACAACCGTCATCTTATTACAGCCTCTCACGGCAAGCACACAAAGTCCGGTGATCTTAATACAGTCCTCACGGCTTCTCACAAAGCAGCAATGAATTAACTAGTATCCGTTCATCGAATTCTACCACAGACAAAATTCTGGTGAGTATTGTAGTATGTCTACCACTATAATTATTGAACATTAATTCACTAGTATATAAGACATGCCAACTCCGTTTAATCTTGGGGTACCATTTGTTGAATAAAGTTTGACGTTGTCGATAATTACTACCTCCTCATGTAGTAGTATCAAAATCCCTACTGACCGAACTCAACTGTCGAAGGGTTGCACGCAGAAGGAAATATTCTAAATAGGCTTTTAATTCTTTATTATTTAATTTTCACAAAATTAAAATATTTACTCTATTTGGCAGCCGTCTTTCGATACACGTAAAATATAAATCCGCCACCCAATTAGAATTTGAGATGTAAAGAGTGCAGTATTTTAGATATTCTCTATTAATTTTTTCTGACAAAATTACGCCAGTACAATTCTGCAATCAACAATTTTTAATCCATGATACGGTATACGGTTGAGCATCGATGGCTAAGAAGATAGAGCGTTCGCTTTCCAATGAGGCGAACCAGGTTCCAATCCCAGTCGATACGAATTCCGCATCCGGCTTGCCCCGACCACAGTGCTGACGTTAAATATCCTCAGTGGTAGACGGATCATGGGTTGGATTCCCCTTGCCGTTAGGCTAACCGTGGGAGGTTCTCGTGGTCTTCCTCTCAATGTAACACAAATGCGAGTTAGCCCCACCAAAAAGTCCTCTAAGAAAGGCAAATTTCTTCCAATACTCAATCCAGGAGTTCCCTTGTCTTCTGGAGTGGGTTCAAAATGACAAGGCTGCGGAGTTGAACATTAGTAGTCGTAAACCCATAAAATTGGGTCGGCTGTTCAACGACGGTTATAAAATAGTATAAGGTTGGATGTATTTTAGATTTTCATTAAGTATCTTACTTTTTATGTTGATTTCTAATGTTAGTTTTATGATTTCCTATATTTGTATTGTTCATTCATTTCCTGTTTTAATCTTATCTCTTGATTTTCCATACTTGTTTTTTGTTTGTTTTTTCGCATAATTCTCTTGTTTTTCCATATTATTCTCTTTTTTTTAATTCCTTTTTCCAATCTTGATTCTCCATATTAGTCTTGTTTCTCTATTTTTCTATGTTATTTATTTTTTTATGTTATTTATTTTCTTTATTTGCCTTCCTATTATATATTTTTATGTATTAATCCTGTTTATTTATTTTTCCACAATTGTTTCGAAATTCAAAACTAGTTTAGTTTATGGATAAATCCAAAAAAAAAAAAAAGAAGTTCTTTTTTATTGCATTTTGACTGTAAATATTATATCTGTTTTGATTAGTGCAAGAAACAAGCACGAATGCAAATTCTCCTGTGCAGCGTGTAAAGGAAAAGTATGTAAACCTATTAAATTTCTAAATTTAATTTAAGTTTGTGAATTCGTAAGTTTGCGAAGTTCAGTTTGTGAATGCGTACTTAACTTATTATAGCATCAAACTTTTAACTCTGGCCTAAATAGTTTAAAAAAGACATTTACCAAATGATTAAATAATTTAAAATGACTGAAATTATTCGTTGAAATCTAGCGGAATGAAACAGAAAGAATTTGTTAAAATCTTGGGCATAAATTCGATTTCGATAATGTAAAAACTCTTTCTACCTCTGTCACATCATCTCATCTTGATGCCCTGGAATCTTGTTTCATTCATATGAATGACTATTTAGTTCTTTACAATATGAGTTCCTCAGCACTACTTTATAGAACATGAAAATGCAGTTTGCAGTCTTTTTGCAATTTGCAGAACGTGGAAATGTAGTCTTCTTTTTTTTTTCTTCTTCTTTTTTTTTTAATATATATTTTTATTTTTTTAGTTTTGGATCATATTTGTAAAATGCTTTTAAAATTGTTTAATTTAATGAATTTAAAATTGTTTATCGACATTTGAGTACACATTTTTCAGAAAATAGTTTTTGAAAAATAAAAATACAGTTTCCAACCAAAACAAAATGTCATTAAAGAAACTTAGGATAAATTTCGAATTTGAGATAAATATTCAAAAATACAAAAAATTCATTTTTTGATTATTTATAAAAGTTGCCTTTACTACACTGCATTGTTGATTCACGAACACTGTCTGAATTTATCATCAACGTTATACTAGTATAAATAAATAGTTAAGTAATAGTTTATTAAAGTACTCTTTCTTTTTAACTTAAGAAAATATATGTATATATTTTTAAATTAATCTTAAACGCCCTTAAAACATAATACTCATAGGACTTAAAAAAAAGTTATCCTGATTCCATAGAGGAAGAAATTTTATTTGTTCTTTATGCAACTTCCAAATAATTTGAAAGTTCCAGTATTTGTTTTTAGGAACGTTTTGTTGTTGAAAGGAGATTTTTCAATTCCCTTTCCATTTTAAAATATTTTGATTTTCTTAAAGCAACCATTTTCTTTCAAATAAACATGTTTTAACTTCATTTTTGTTCCTCTTTTGTAAACAATTCAAAAATACTTACTGTTCATTTAAAAAATTCATTTATTACTTGAAACGAATAGAACTGTAAAAATTTCATTCTTCGAATATTCCTTCCCTTAAAAAAATGGCTCATGAATTTGACGCTGAGGAACTTTGTGAAATCTTGTGGAACTTTTTTTTTCTTTAATCGGTAAGAGGATACACAGTACATCAAAGTATTGCATGCATAATGTATAAAACTAATTTACATGCGTAATGTATCAAAGTAGTAAAAAATGTTTATGTCTAAATTAGTAATCATTTCCATGCTGTCTCAAGCGGGACAGACAAAAGGAATATCCCGCAGTGCTTATTTATATAGTTTTTATATATGTAGCTGTCTTCTATAGAGTATCAAGTAGCAATTTAGAAGCACAGCGTTTGAAATGGTTGTTTGTCTGCTCAGTGTATCTAACTAGTAATTTATTTGTAAAATGCTGTGGGTATGGTGAGTAGTTATCGACAATGTCAACCTTCATCTATGAAAAGGTACCTCCCCATAGAATCGAGTTAACGTGTCTTATATACTAGTGGATTGGAATTATATTTTTGTAGTGGTAGATACGCTACAAATGCATTAAATGTAGTTTATTTATATAGCGTAAAAAGTAGCAGTTTACTTGTATCGAATAGTACTTTCTTATACTTAAAAGCGCAATATAAGAAATGATTTTTTTTTTTTTGTGTAGGGTATCAAAGTAGTTATTTGTAAAATGTATCAAGGTAGTAATTTATTTGCATAGTGTAAAAAAAAACAGTAGCTTAAAAGCACAGTGTATGAAATGATTGTTTTTCTGTTCAGTGTATCAATGTAGTTACTTGTTTGTAAAATGTATCAATGTAGTAGTTTATTTGTTTAGTGTAAAAAGTTGCAGTTTACTTGTATAGCGTATTGAAATAGTACTTTAAAAGCACAGTGTATGGAATGATTGTTTTCCTGTTCAGTGTATCAATGTAGTTATTTGTTTGTAAAATGCATCAAATGTAGTTTATTTATATAGTGTAAAAAGTAGCAGTTTACTTGTATCGAAATAGTACTTTCTTATACTTAAAAGCGCAATATAAGAAATGATTGTCTTTTTTTTGTGTAGGGTATCAAAGTAGTTATTTGTAAAATGTATCAAGGTAGTAATTTATTTGCATAGTGTAAAAAAACAGTAGCTTAAAAGCACAGTGTATGAAATGATTGTTTTTCTGTACAGTGTATCAATGTAGTTATTTGTTTGTAAAATGTATCAATGTAGTAGTTTATTTGTTTAGTGTAAAAAGTAGCAGTTTACTTGTATAGTGTATTGAAATAGTACTTTAAAAGCACAGTGTATGAAATGATTGTTTTCCTGTTCAGTGTATCAATGTAGTTATTTGTTTGTAAAATGTATCAATGTAGTAGTTTATTTTTATAATGTAAAAATTAGCAGTTTACTTGTATGTAAAATGTATCAAGGTAGTAGTTTATTTGTATAGTGTAATATAATAGTTGCTTATTAGTGTACGGGTTTCAAAATATAAATTTAAAAGTACAGCATATTAAAAGGTTGTTTATTTGTGCAGTGTATCAAATTAGTAATTTGTTTGTATGAGGTATCAAACTATTATACCACAGTGAATCAAATGATATTTTTTTGTATAATGTGTTACATTGCTATTTTACTAAAATAGTGCATCAAAGTAGTAATACATTTTCATGGTGCACTATATCAATATAATATATTATTTGTACAGCGTATCAGAGTAGTAGATTATTTGTATGGTGTATCAAATTAGTAGTTTATTGAATACCGAATCAAAGTTAGTTACTTCTATAGTGTATCAGCGTAGTGAATTATTTTTTTAATGTATATAAGTTGTAGTTTACTTGTATATTAGATGGAAGTTGTGGCTTGCTTGTACATTGCGCAGAAATGTAGTTTATTAGGACAGTATGCCAAAGTAGAAACTTAATTGTTCTACAATTAAAAAGTAGTAGATTATTTGTAGAAATAAAATGTCCAACATAATTGCAATGAAAGAGTAGTAGAGGACCAGGATAGCCTGGTTGGTAGGGTGCTGAACTCGCGTCCGTGAGAACGAGAGTTCGAATCCAGCCGGCCGAAAACTCCCCGTGTAATAAATGTTGACTGACGCACGTTAAATCTGTCGGATCACTAAGCCCTCCTTGTTCCTATAACGAATTATACCTCTGGGGGTACTGAATTGGAAATTGATCGTTCTCTGTACCTGGTCAAAATTACAATCTGTGGAAGAATGAATGGATGTATGATAGCGTTCGCCCTATAAACGAGTGTGACGTATGGTGTGGCATAAGTCGAATACTTGGCCCTAGATGGCGCCACTAGAAAACAAGAACAATCGCACCCGTTGCCTTACTGGCTTATATCAACAAGAGTAGTAGATTATTTGTAGAGTGCATGAAAGTAATAGTTTACTTGTGTAATGTATCAAAAATGTTTACGTTTCGGTAGTATTAATGTAGTATTTTTCTTGTATTCCGTATCCAGGTAGTAATTTGCTTGAAAATGATTACAGCATTCAAAAGTGGCTCTTACTTGTACATTTAGCAAAGTAAGTAGTTATTTTTGTATTTGTTTAGTTTACCAAAGTCTCTTTTTCCTTTCAAATGTTTTGATAGGAAAAATCGTGAAATTGAAAAAAATAATTAATTAACTGTATCTAGCGTCTGGCTTAACCTACATCATGATTGCTATTTAAAAGCCAATGATGCTAAAATGAAAAGAAATTGGTGTTACGGAACATTTTTTAATATAACCAACGGAAGCGAGTTTCAAAATCGGAAATCTGTAATGAATAACATCGGATGAAGCGATGCTGACATACCTGTATATTTTCTTTACCTTAAAATCAATAGCAACATCCTATCCTATTATTGCTAACTCCCAATTCACAATAGCTCTTTTTTTATTAACCGTGACCTTGACATTCCGAAAAATAGAAGTTGGCGGTCATGTTATAAAAAAAATAGTTGTTAAAAGAAATAAAAAGTACTCGATTTGGGCGAATAAAGCGGGAGCATAGTAACACATTGCGAAACACTTACGCCTAGAAAAGAAATTATTACTTTTTTTTTCGTAACAGGTATTGATTTCGTAGTTTAAAATTGGCGTTTCTATAGTAAATAAAAAGAATTGCGAAGTGAAGTTTTCCTAGAATTTCACTCTCGTTGGCTACACCCTCTATTGTGTTGTAAATCAAACAGACAAAATAATATACTTGTACGATTTTATTCTTTTTTTTTTCCGTCGCCGAGGTTATATTTCAACCATGCATCTTTTTAGAATGGGTAATTTAAGGAATCTTAGAACTAGAAAATAAAATTACTACAATTTAGCTTTGAAGAGCTGATTGAACAAAGGTTTTAAGTAACATTTCAGTTAATTTGAATAAACTTTACTCGCGGCAAAGACTATTTTATATAAAGCCCAACCCCCTTGTTTATACATTGTCTTTCATAAAAAAGAAAAAAAAATCTTTGTGTCTTTCTCAATTTTTTGTCTTTTTTAGACTTTTTAGCACGAGAAAAATTTTAAAATTTAAAAAAAAAAAATATTTCTTTTTTTTTAAAGAAAAAGAAACAAATGATCTTTAACAAAAGACAAAATTTTCTGACGGGTTTACCAAATAAAACTTTTTATCGCTGAATTTATGACTTTTTAAAATAAAATACAAATATTTCTCGTTGAATATACTTAATTAGAAAATAACATTTTTACTGAATAATTATCAAATATGTTATTTGATAATTATTCAGCAAAAATGCTATATTAATTGCTATATTACTTTCATTTATTTGTATTTACTGAAAACTGCATTTTTTACACCTTTTTAGGACACATAATGAAAAAATTTAGGAGTCAGATCCTATGCTACAATCTCTATCCGTTGCAAAATTTAGTGTAAAAAGAGTAAAAGTGATCATTATGATACAGTAGTTCTTAAACGCGAAAAGTACGAATAATAAGACTGAAAAATGCGATAGCAAATGATAAACTTATTCATGAACGTATACTGACAATGGGTCAGTCTAACGATGCCGTTCTAACTGATTTAACTGATCTTAACTGATCTAACGATGCCGTTAGAAAACAAACTGAAAAGTTTAATTGGTTTTCATTTTAAACGAAGAAATGAGATATTCTTTCCTTGTTTTTTTTTTTTTTTTTTTTTTTGTTATACATTAACAAATTCGTGCAGAGTTTAAATGTTTCGAAAATAAACTTTTCACTTTAATACAAAATATTTACCAGAGCTTTTTGTCACTTTTTCATTAAAATAAAAATGTATGTAAAATATACTTATAGAAGTTTGAGAATCTGATTGGCGCATTTAAAGTAGAACGATCAAACCACATTCAGTAGGAATGTTCCCTAAGTTTGTAAATATCGTGAATTGTATTTCATTATTCTTTAAGATTTTAACTTTTACATTGTACTTGAATTTTCTGTAAGAAATATTTAAAATATTGGTAAAAGAATTATTATCAAATAAAGAATAATGACAAACAAGAAAATTATGAATTGAATCAATTGAAAATTCAACAGTTAAACGATTAACAACCGTTAACCGTAAACTTTTCAAAAGTTGAAAGATTTGGAGCAGGCTCCACGAGCTCCGGGCTGTGGAAGAGACCCAATCACTGAAATACTGTGTCAATATTTACAATGAATAAAACAATAAAAAAGAAATTTATTATTCTTTTGTCATCTGCTACTAGACATATGTAGAAGAAAAAGTTTCGTTGAAAATATTTAAATTCGAAGAAACAATTATCAAATATTTCTGAGTGATGCAGCAAACTGTGATGAAATTTTCCGTAGTTTTCAAATTTACAAAAAAAGTTACCGTATCTTTAATGATTAAAGAGATAGAAATGTGGATTAAGCAAGTAAAAGAAAGAGAAATTACTTAAAAGCTTTACAACAAAAATGTCCGGAACAAACGCATGCCAGTAAGTGCATTCTTAAAAAATTTTCATAATATAAATTTAAAGAATTTTCATGTTTTTTCTATTCAAATTCTTTGACATTTGAATTGCTCTTATCAATAGAATCAGAAATTGTTCATCTTAAAATATCTTACACATCATAGTAAAAAAATTACTTAAAGGTTAAGTTTTTTGCTAGCAAAACTTATTGTGCTCTGTTTTGAGTGAAAATAAATTAGGATTAAGGCTTGTCTGAAAAATTATATCGTTCGATATCAAAACTCTTTTACGCGCCAAGGGGCACGATAGTTTTAGTGTACATAGTTTAATTTTAAACTCAACATTTAAAAAAAAATTAAACTTGTATTATAGTATTTAAATGCAAAATGGCGAATGGAAATTTCGCATCCTGGTAAAGATTAATAAAACAATTCTTATTGCAAATTCCTGTTACAGGCAATAAACTTTTACTGACAGAAATGCAAGTTTCAAATTAAAAATTTTCCGACAGTTTGTGCAGAAAGCCTAACCTAACGTTCTTTTCGTTGTGTTGTTTTGATATATCATGATAGTGGGTTTGAATATTGATAGAATGATAGATAGCTGGTTCGAGTATTTGAGAATAGTTTTTGTTTTACTCGTTTGTCTTGCCTTACGACTAATGGTGAACATTTCGAAAATTTTATAATGAGGTTTAATTCAATATAAAATTTTAAATTCTTGAAATATGAGATTTTTAAGTATTTTTCTTTTATTTATACATTAACTCTTTGTAATATCATCGATTAAAAACAGTTTAAACTAAAACCAGAACTTATAAAGAGGGAGGAATTTTGTTCTTTCATATGATTTTGCTGCAGGAATTATTTTTTTAACCATAAAAATAATAAATTTTATGAAAACCATCAGCCTAATTAAGATCTCACTGTATTTTAAATGGGTTCTTCAAACCTTAACGATAGAAACTTCGTGAAAATGCGAACGTAAGATCAAAAGCAATTAAGGGTCTTACTTTTTTACTTATCAAACTTAAGTTTATTATAAAAATGGGATATTGTATTTGTAATGAAAAGTATGTGAACGGAATCCGAAAAAACAATGATATTTTAGTTTTTCTACTTCAGTTTCGGGTAAACAAATCTTAATGTTAGTTGAAAGCATGATTCTTATTACAAACCTTTGATAAAATATATGTTATACAGTTAATTGTGGTGCCGTGTTAAAAATCAGTTATTGACATATATTTTTCTGTGGAAAATAACTTTCTTGCATTTAAGAGGCCTTTATGTTCCATCTAAACTCTTAGGATGGGGAGGGAAATTTTTAAGTATGTTTTTGTTCCTTTTTGCTTAATTTTCACAAATAAACTGATGGTGGATATTTACTCAATTATGCAATATCTTTTGATACATGTAAAACACGAGGCCATCATCCGATCAATATTTGAGATATAAAGGTGAGAGGTGTGAGAAGATAGTAACCACAAGACGTTAGCACATTTTAGAAAATCATTTGCCCACCGAAATATTTCGTCAGACCACCGATCAAAAAAAAGTCAGAGCCAAAACAGAGTTTGGCCGATTTTTGACCCAGAAACCACAAGTGTGAATTTTACCCCAAAACGCTAGCCTATTTTAGGAAATCGTTAGCCCACCCACCAAAAAAAAAAGTTGTAGCCAAAAAATTTTCGGCCAATTTTGAACTAGAAATCACAAGTTTGAATTTTGCTTACAAACTTCAGCCAATTACAAATCGTCAGCACATGTAATTCCACCAACCAAAAAAAAGTTATGGCCTAAATAAGTTTTAGCCAGTTTTAGTCAAAATAAGTTCGTCAGACCACCCATCAAAAAAAAAGTTAGAGCCAAAACAGTGTTTGCCCGATTTTTGACCGAGAAACCACAAGTTTGAATTTTACCCCCAAACGCTAGCCTATTTTAGGAAATCGTTAGCCCACCCACCAAAAAAAAAAGTTGTGGCCAAAAAATTTTGGCCAATTTTGAACTAGAAACCACAAGTTTGAATGTTGCTTCCAAACGTCAGCCAATTAGAAATCGTTAGCACGTGTAAGCAAACCAAAAATTTTCGTTAGCCCACCCACCAAAAAAGAAGCTATAACCAAAACAAGTCGTAGCCAGTTTTTGACCTTGAAACCGCAAGTTTGAATTCTGCTTTCAATGGTAAGCCCATTGCAGGAAATCGATAGCTCGTGTTAGCCCACTCACCAAAAAAAAAAAGTTCACATATACTTTACAATGGCATTGTTGATTGTATGTTCATTGCAATGTACAACGAGTGCAGTTTAAAGAACTACATATCTGATTGTAGCTTTTTACTATTTACACAGGAAAATTTGCATTCCATTGACACGTTTAATCGAATAGATATTGCACACATTTAATTAAAATTATTGCAACAAAAAAGTTGTTTTTCAGCAAAAAAGTTGTTTTTTTTTTCAAGGAAAATACAATAAAATGAACGATTTCTATGTTAGATGTGTAGGAATTATATGAACATGCGAGGATGTATCTCAGTTTTTTGATGTTTTAATATTGACACTGGTATCTGGCAGAGAAGTAAATTTTGATTCTATGAGTAAATTCTATCATACTTGATAAAAGCCATTAAATATGGCGATGTAAATTTAGACCCAGATGTCTCCCTCAAAGAAGCAGGCACAGCCAATAAAATTATGCTAGAATTCATTTCAAGTATATTTTATTCCGCCCAAGAAAAATGCTTCCAACATTGAAATAGAGAAGTTGAACGCGCATTATCTTCTAGAAATTGCAAATTCACTTTTTATGATTTTAAAATACTTTCTATTGTGTGTTTTGAGGAAATATTTTCTTCTACCAACTGAGATATCTTCCTCAGCACTCTATGAAAGTTATTTTAAAGATTGAGAACTCATTGACTTAAGAGACCAGCGGAAGCTTTAGGACAGACAAATTTGTTGTCAGACACGCTAATAGAAAGCCTCTACAAATTCGAACTGGCAGAAGAAAGCAAAAATTAATGAAAACTTCACAGATGAAGCTCAAAGTAAGTCCAATTAAAATAGAAGAAGATGAAGACAATATTATTAAAAAAGAAAAACACAGTTCCGAAAAATATTAATGAAAACCAAGAACAAACCGTAGAATCTGACAAAAAAAAAAGAAGGAAAATTCGAATAAATATAGAGAAATTGGAAATCCCCAGAAGAAAAAATTAAGTTTGAAGGAAATATTAAGAACGATTTAATGATTAAAAAGATGAAATTGATAAGACGGGATTAGAATATTTGAAAGAAGAAGAAATCAGGAGGGGATTAAGCAAAGATGTAATAAAATAAAAAAATCGGAGACAAAGAAAACGTTTTGTCGTTTTAAAAAAATAAAAAAGAGGGGAATCTTACCAAGTTTGCCCAGACATTGAAATAAGGTAGACCGTTTTCACGAAGAAAAAAAAAATCGAAAATAATCTAAATGTGGAACTAATTGCTCCCCAGTTGAAATAAATGGGGGAAAATTATCTTCGCAAAACACCTGTTCTTTCGGTTCAATTTTAGAAACTCAAACTCACACATTTATTATAGCACATTCAAAGAAGCGGTCGACGAAATGAATGGGAAAAAGTATATTTTCTCAGGTATCATCAATCGTATAATTTTATTGCATTACATACATTCTTGAAATTTTTTTTTAAAAATTCCAAAAATTATGAAGCACAATTTCTCCTCATTTAATAAAGCGACTTCTTTACTTATAATCCTTTTTGGAAAGTAAGTACTGTATACTGACACTCATCAAAAACTAGTTAAGCACTAAAAAAAACATCAAAAGAAGCATATAAAAGTTTTAACCTGAAATCCAAGATGGCGTATATAGAGGCATCTTAATATATCAAGAAACTATCACCTGTATTTGTTTTGCTTCGATAAAATATTAAGGCAAAATATTTAAAAAAAAAAAAAAATTACAGCTATCAGTAAGGTAAAGAATAAAATAACTTGTCAAATTACTCGATCTAGAAAAGTTACCGGATTATGGAACTTAATGGTACTCTATAATACTACAAGGGTACTTAAAATTCACGAAACTTTCTTCGAAGATACTAGGTTGAGGATGCGAAAATATCTTCAAAAACATTAGGCTTAACGCAATGTATCAATTAACACTATTGATTGGGAAACACAACATAAAATGTAAGCGTGAATGATTATTTCTGGCGTTTTCGTATTTTGAATCATTATGGCATTATGAATCAGAATCCATCGGCTTTGCAAGTAGGAGTACTAACCCCTGTACTCTCCCGACATGCTGTGTAAAAAATTTAAACTCAAATATAAATGTTTAACTTCCAGAAGTCTCAGGAAAATCACGTGAATGAGGAAGGAGTTTTTTTAATGTTTGAATGAGAAAGCAGTCTATGCAATAATTGCGAGTTCGCGACTCGACCAAAATCACGGAATTTCGTGATTAAATCATTGCCAAAATGTCAAAATACAGCTGAAGGATTGCCAAATCCTCAAAAATGAATGTTTTATATCTAATTAGTACCAGTAAAGTTAAGCATTCCTTGCTCGTTTGCAGAAAGCCAAACACAAAATCAAAACCTATATATTAAATAATAAATATTACATGGTTTCTATGACGAAGAAACTATGCTGAAATTGTGTTTTAAATTTGATTGATTTTAAATTTTATTAAAGAATTTTCAAATTTCGCGAAGCTTAATGGAACACAAAATTAATATGGTCGATTTATTTCATATAAGTAGAAACAGTTGAAAATGTTATCGTTCATATTTCATGATTAAATTGTTAACTCTATTAACTGTTCTTTGTATAAATAATAATGGATGAGTCTGATTTTGATAGCTAAAAAGCAGATACTCATTTTCAATAAACGCGAGGGCAGCATTTCAAGTAACCACCAATCATCAATCATTGCCAGATCCACATTCAACCCCAACAGATTGACAAAGAACAGGAATATTATTACATTCTGACGGTGGCAACACTCCAAAATGGATATCAACGTAGAACAGGACAAAAATTAAATTCGTCTTTTCGATATTCTGCCCTCGTTTTTCAATATTTTCTGTTCACTATACTGGCAGTTTTTTACACTTTTTTTTTATTTGCGAATAAAAAAAGTCGTCCTGAACTTATTACTTCGGAGAGATTTCTTTTGAAGAATATTAAATATCGTCTGCTCCTCCACACATCAATTCTGAAAACTATAAAACTCAGATGATATCATTTTACGATGGATGCAAATCTTTTGCACTTCGATGCTATCAAATATAAAGCATAAACAAGACTGATGCTTAAATTTGTTCCGACACCAGAATTTCATGTTAATAATAATAAAATTAGACCAGAAAAATCTTAAAGTTTGTGTCAAAGGTAATAAATTTTTTTATTAGCTCTGGTTTGCTTAAGCAATTCTTACGCCTGCACAAAGGGAACGACCTTCGCTTAAAACGATTTTAAATTAGTTCGAGTTATAAAATGAAAGAAATTTGCATTTTATTATTGTATTTAAAGTTTATTTACGAGTAATTTATTACATCAAATTATAATAAAGGCGTAGTCTAGTTTAGCTAATTTAATTAAACCAGTTGTAAATGTTTGCTTAGAAGCAATTTAAATATCTTAAGGTATACATAATTGGAAGTGGGTTCATTGTGTTTTCGTACACTTATATACAATGAGGTTTAAAATTACAAAATTAAATCAGAAAAAAGTAGATTCATTTAATTATAATGCCGAAATGAGAAATAAAACATTATTGAAATTATAAAAGCATCAGAATAGAGTACTAAAAACCAAAAGAATCAAAGCATAAATTAAAACCAAAGAATTCAATTTAGTACCGAGATTAAAATAGTTTTTACTCAAAAGCTGCATTGACGTAATAGTTAGGAAAATAGTTCCATTCAATTTTACTATTTTGTTTCGATTCAATTCAAACAAAAAATTATTATGAGGGAGTTTCTAGAGGAAGAGAATTTTATGAAAAACTATTGAAGTCCAACACAGAAAGGATATTTAAAATGTTATTACTCAATAAATATTTTTATTAACAGAAGTTCTAATAATTTGTATTAAAATATATTTCTGATAAAATCATTATTTTATTCTTAAATGAAATTAATTAAGCAAGTTATTTTCAACTTGACACTTTTACAAATAGTTCGTATTATTAATTTAGGCATATTTAGAATTAATAAGCTTTTCAGATATATTTCTCTTTCAGATAAATTTAATATTTTATTCTCAAATAACATAAAGTAAGAAATTTATTATCAAGTTTCCCCTTTTTCAAATTTATATTAAATATTTTTAATTCAGAAGAATAAATTATTTTATTATACTATTCTTATTTATGATATTTATGCAAGAATAAAATATTTTATTCTTAAAAAACAACAAGTACGATAATTATTTTCAAGTTTCCCTTTTTTCAAATTTAAATTAAAATATTTTTCAGATAAATTTATGTTTTTATTCTTAAGTAACGTAAAGTAAGAAAACTATTTTTAAAATTCCCCCTTTTCAAATTTATAATAAAATATTTTACAGATAAATACATTGTTATATTATTGAATAACATAAAGTAGGAAATTATTTTCAAGTTTCCCATTTTTTAAATTTAGATTATCCCTTCATTACTTTTAGATGACATATACCACACAACAAAATTTTATAATTGCAAGATCTCGATATGAATTTCAATATGTAACTTAAAAACGGAATAGCTGAATTTTAGTTGAAATTATTCATTCAAAATTAAAAAATATTTACCAAGAAAACGGTAAAAAATTATTAATAAGCAATACAAATGATACTATTTCGAGTAATTCGGAGGATTCTTTCTTGTTGTTTTCCGAATTATATAGATTCAGAAATATATGCTATTCTATAAAGAAGAAAAATATTCTATAACTATATTATAGTTTTGCACGTTCTGAAATCATATATATTCATTGGAATAAAGTAAGCGATGTTGACTTCACTTTAATTTTTAATGAATTGAAGATATAAGCAAATATGTATTTTACCGTAATACATACATCTGTAACAGTATGCGATCACGAAACCGGAAATTATCGGTTGCAAGTTTGTTGATAATGGAAAGGTGAAAAATATTGAGAAATTGTTCTTCAAATGTTGCGCGCGTTCTGTTTTAGAAAGATTTACTAATGTTCTGGATCGATTTTTTCAAGTTCTTATGCCTCTTTCTTAAGGAAATTTTGCTTCTTATTTGCTGTTAAAAAATGGCATCCTACTCTGTCAATATTTCTGATAGAACTAAATGAAAACTTAATAAAAGCCTGAAAATATACTACCCGCTAGAGGGCGTGTTCAAGCGTTGCGATCACGTTAAATTTATTATTTTACCCTTAAGAGGCCGCTTATCTCTTTTCGAAGGGGAAAGGCAGAGGAAAGAAATCCCAAATCTGCTTTTAATTACTTTGATTCAAAATAACTAAACATGGAATTTCGTGATTAAATCAT
>NC_092208.1:12903251-12978707 GCF_043381705.1 Parasteatoda tepidariorum
TAAATTCATAAAGAGCATTAAAAAATAACCAAAATTAAGTGCTCCTTTACTGGGTGTTCATTCACTGGTAAGAGCTGTTCCTTCACTTGGTCTTCTTACTACTTGTTATTTGAATCTCCAAAACTTTAAAACAATATTATGTAAGTTCTCTAGAATTTTTTTACATAATTTGCAATTAGTAACAAATATGTTGCCACTGTCATTTAACTAAAATTACGAATTTTGAAATTAATATGATTTTTTAAAAGGCAAGCGAAGCTTAAGTGTTCCTTCACTGGTCAGTTTACCCTAAATGCATTTTACGGATGTTACTCTCAGTGTGCCAATATTTTTTTTACCGTAATTTATAACGGAATTTTTTACAGTAATAACTATTTCATAACAGCAACTGACCCAATTTTGGGTTTACGACTACTAATGTTCAACTCCGTAGCCTTGTAATTTTAAACCAAATCCAGAAGACAAAGGAACTCCAGGACCAATTTGATGGAACTAACCAGCAATCGCGTTACATGGAGACGAAAACCACGAAAGCCTCCCATGGTTATTTTGACGGCAATGGGACTTTAACCCATGATCGTCTACCCCTGGAGATATTTTACGTCAGCAGAGTAGTCGGGGTAAGCCGGATGCGGAATTTGTATCGGTCAGCCATCGCTACACAGGCCGTTCGGCTGTCCCTTTCTGTGATGTATTTTTTAGTTTCTCGTCGGGGCCGCAGCCTGGACGTTTCCAAGACTTGACGATTATTCTGCTACAGATCACGATACGGAAATCCTCCCGATAAATAGTTCACCAAAATATTTTTAAAAACATAAAAAGAAGAAAAACTAAAATCGAAAATTCAACCTTAAGTCTCGGGAATGGTGAAAGCAAGAATCTATGAACAAAAAGGAAACAAAGAAATTGTTTTCAAGTTCTTCCTACAAATAAAAGTACTACAAATAAAAACACTCCGGTGTACAAGTTTAAAAAGCAATAAATCTTTCATACTTCAAAATTCAAATACACAGGGATACAGATGGGAGAAAACACGTCAGAACATGCCTTTTGAGGGAAGGGTAAGCAATAAAATGCGCAATTTAAAGGTGCCTAATTAAACCAAATAATAAATCAACACTTCCCACGCTTGTCAAGACTTTAAAAAAAAAGTTACAAAATTAAAGAGAACCTGGCATCCCGAAGAACTCACCGTGTCATACAAGTTTCATCACTCCCCTCTTTTCAATCCCATAATTCATCACGGCAACATCTGCATCATTCCTGAGGAAATGAAAACGCTCTTCAATTCGAATAAAAAAAGTCAAATAAAAAGAAATTGACTTTTAAGTCTAGACATTTCCCGTGATAATATTTATTTATAGTTTGCTACCTTCCTCACCCCCCTTTGCTTCATATTTGTTAGTAATGCATCGCAGTAGACAGCTTGTCTTCGATCGCGCGGTTATTGCAACCTGATGGACTTAATTGTGTACTGTAGCACGATGCACGAATAAAAAAATAAATAATAAATAAATAAAAACGCTTATTTATTCAATAAGCAAGTGAGGTTTAAGAAAAAGGGAATATTTAGTTTAATGAAAGAATGTATGGCGTACAGTGAAAAAAAAAAGAAAGAAAAAACAGACCACTTTAAATAATTTTTTTTATTTAATTTTATTTTTTCTGTATATTGCGTAGAAAAAAGCACCCTGAATAACTTTTGATCTAATGATCGGATCTTGACGATAATGGTTCGAGGGGATGACCTCAAATATGCTAATTAGTTAGTGCAGATCATATTTTAAGATACGAAATCAGACACAAAAACGTACTTTCTTTGAATAAACATTTTTTTTCCCTGAGTGATTTGGATTTTTGACCCCAAAAATATAAGGTGTAGGTAGCCACAGCTTGGGAAATATGGTCACCGTAGTTAGGTCAGGAGAGCTGTCCAAAGTTAGGGCAAATTTTACTTTTTGAGTATTTCCCCATATATCGAATAATATTTAAGCGACTTGAGAAATCCTTGCATTCAAATATAAAATTTGTTTAGCCAAAGATAATTTCATGCAATAAAAAAATTTTAGCAAATATTTATTATTTTTTATTATTTTATTCAATAATAGTCTAAAAACATTTTGAATTGTAAAGTATACAATTTTTTACTTAATTTCAAAATAGGTAATTTTGCATGCTAAGTTTCAGCCAAATTGGTTGAATAGTTCTGAGAAATCGAATTTTAACGAAGTCGTATATTCAAAATCGATTTTTAACGAAGTCGTATATTCAAAATCGAATTTTAACGAAGTCGTATATTCAAAATCGAATTATAACGAAGTCGTATATTCAAAATTCGATTTCTCACGAACTATTAGACCGATTTCGCTCAAAATTTGTATTTTATCGCGTAAAATATTTTGGGGGGGTCAGAAATCCAAATAAATTGAAAAAAGGTACGTTTATTCAGAGAAAGTACGTTTTTGCATCTGATCTCGTAATTTAAAATATCGTCTGCTTTAATTAATTAACATTTTTGAGGTCACCCCCCTCGAACAATTAAGATTAAAATCGAGAGCTTGAAGATCCGATTATTAAATCAAAAATTATTCAGAGTGGTCCGTTTTTCATTTTTTGGGCACTGTACATTTATTTTTCAATGCAATTAAAATAACTTGTGAAATATTTTTTTTTCTCCCGGCACTTAATATTTTCAAAAACATTTCAAGAAAAATTTGTTTCAAATTTTATTTGAAACCAAAATTTGTAGAAAAAAATTAAATAATGCAGAAAAAAGTGTATATTAAAATTAAAACATGTAAGTAAATTAAAACATGTAAAATCGGGACTTAGCATTTTTGGCTAAATTACTGTTGATACTTTGGTAGTGCTTCGCGTTTCCATGACACAGGTCTGGAGTTATGCTCGAATCGAACAAGTAGCCTTCATCCCTTCTGTGGGTCTTCCGGGTCCCCAATCATGCAAGAGGACTAAACACAGGGGATAGAATAAGATACATAATACACATATAAAATTAGAATGTATATATATACACAGGTGGTGGACAAAATAATGGAAACACGAAAAATAATTCAAAAAACCTTTTATAACTTCAGAAATGTTTCGATCATGCGATTTCTCATACTTCTCAATTAAGTTTTTTATGGTTTGAGGAACCAATAATAAATAAATCACAAAAGGAAAATAGTGTTTTTGAACACCCTGTGCCAAAAAATGTAGCAATAAATTTGTAACTTGTAAAAATTATTTTGGTTATTATATGCAATAATTGCATAAAATTTAGTAAGCTAACTTATGCATCTGTTATGTTTATGGTGATATGGACATTTTTATAAAAAAAACTTACTTTTTTGTCTTGCGTTTTTTTTGCTACTTGAAAAATATTCAATAAAATGTAACAAAATTTTTAGAGGAATTTAAATTAATTACAAAATTTTTTCTTCGGAATTTGAAAAAAATTCGTTAAAACTGAGCGTTATGTAAGTAATTAAAGCAGTTTTTTTATGCTGCGCATGCGCTGAAAAAATTTAATTTTTTTTCAATAATATAATTTTGCAGTGAATCGTATTTAGCAACTACTGAAAGAGGTCTGACTTGAATATCTTAAATATTTAAGAAGTTTCAAACAACTTTCAAAGTTTTTTTTAATACTTTTTAAAAGTAATTCAAAATGATAAAGGGTTTTTTGACAAATTTCATTCTGAACTATTAAAAATGCTACATTAAAAATGACACCGGCATAGTGGGGGATCATCCCCATAAATGTATATTTTCCTTCATATGTTTTCTTTGCTAGGAAGGCATTGGCTCACATTGGGCTGTCTGGCCAGCTATGATGATGATGTTTTCTTTCCTTATACGATCTTATTTTGGTGTATGAACGTTTATTCTAAAATATTATCATTTGTTATTTAATTTTATGTTATGATACAAAATAATATTTGCAGTTAATATTTTGATTTTTTTTTTTAAAAAAAAAAGGACAAAAACAACTTCGAAAATTGCTTGAAACTTCTTAAATATTTAAGATATTCAAATCGGACTTTTACATTAGTTGCCAAATACGATTCGCTACAAAATTATGAAAAAAAAAGTTAATTTTTTCGGCGCAAGCACAGTATAAAATGATTACTTAAACTATGCATTAAAAAGTTTTCAACATATTGTTTTCAACATTTTGTAATTAATTTTAAATTGTTCTAAATTTTTTTCAAATTTTATTTAATATTTTTAAAGTTACAGCAAAAAAAAAGAAAAAAAAAAAACTTATTATTTTTTTTTTTTATTAAAATGGCCATATCTCCATAAATATTTAAGCTAAGCTTACGAAATTTTATGCAATTATTGCATATAATAGCCAAAACATTTTTTTTAAGTGACAAATTTATTGCTACATTTTTTGGCATTGGGAGCTCAAAACACTCTTTTCCGTTTGTACTTTATTGATGGACTGTCAAACCTTTAAAAGTTTATAACTTCATGAATAAGTATGAGAAATCGCGTGATCATGCGAATATATAAAATGATTTCTTAATTTTTTCATGAGAAATATAAAAAAATGTATTAGTATAGAATTGTTTCAATATTTTGTCCAACCCCTATATATATTATAATGAAAATTGAAAAAAAAAAANAAAAAAAAAAAAAAAACATGTATAAAATATATATAGATATAAAATTATATGAAAAGAACTATAAAAAGAGCACAGCTGGATCATGAGAAATTAAATTATGTGAAAATATAAAAAATAAAAACATCTTTAATATATAGAAATAAATTTAAATTAATGTAAAAATGAAATGTTCTTTAACTCGAAGAAGAAATACAAAAGCACCATTTCTTAAATCTTGATATTTCTTCTAACTAATAATTATTTATAGTTTCTCCCCTACCTCCTCTCTCAGTGGTAAAAATGCCGTAGACAGCTTGTCTTGGAAGGAGTATAATTGCAGTCTTCTCTGCCTTTCATTACATAAGATGCCGACACACACATGAGCCAAAACCGCAGAAAACTTATATAATTGTCTAGTTAAAAACACGCCCTTTATTTTATTTGAAGTGTTAATGACCTTAAACTCAACCGAATCAAAAAAATAATATAATGTTTTCAAATGTGAAAAATTTGAAAAGAAAGTAAGGCCGGATATACAAAAATGTGGCTGCTATTTTCTAGAATTTTCCTGAAAATATTATTTCTACCTGATGTAATGAATTTCTGTAATTCGACAGTAAAAGTTTAAGAAACAACTTTTGAAGTCATTTTCCAGACTGCAGGCCTCGAATTTTTGGAACAGTATACACACACTATCGAATTATTAAAAGAGCAAACGACAAAAAAAAAGAGAAAAAAAAGCGTAATTTGTTCGATTTAAGTAAAATAATGGCAAATTTCACAGCAAAAGACTAATAAAAAAAAATACTATTTTTAATTTCAGAATTAATTTGTTTAGAACAGAAAGATTTAATAGTTTCCAGTATAGTTATACTAATGGAGAACTGAGATATTCATAAGCGTATGAAATCAATATATAGAGAATTTTAATTGTACTGTTGCATTAAAAAAAATCGCAAGTGTCAACTAGTTACTATTCCCTTTGTTCCAATAATTAATTTAAATTTGAAAAATCGAGTTCAAGTAATACCGCTTGGAATTAAAGACGACATTTGCAGGGATCACTTTGCAGTCTGAAAGGACGAGTATAAACTGCGCAGTGGGGGATTTGAGAAAGATGTTACTACCTTCAAATTACTAAACTGAGTAGTGCGGGGAGATAAGATAGTTGTCACACCGTTCGAATTATTAGAGGATTGGATTTTTCATTAATTGTAACCCGTGCGAAGGCCTTCTCTCTTAATCGCCACTGACCTCCCTCAAGGTCAAGTTTGGGTCGAATATTTTTTTTTTTTTTTCTGAAATGAAATATCTCCTATCCCCTTACGAAAAGATTAGATCAGGATATATTTTGTAAAACATTCAGAACTCTACATTTCAATTTAAATACGATCTCAAAAGTTGATACCAAGTGTCATCGTTTCGTTTTATTCTACTTACACTGACAAAAGTTTCGTGCATCTGAACACCAAAAATAGCAGCAATTACTTTACATTGAAGTGGTGTTCCACTATGCCTGGGGTTTCCAACTGGCGGAACGAAGGCCGCATCTGGCCCTCGAAGCCTTTTTTTTGTGGCCAGCGAACTAAAATATATTAGTTTTCATTTTTTTGCGGTCAATTTTCTTACAAATCTANAAAAAAAAAAAAAAAAAAAAAAAAAAAAAAAAAAAAAAAACTAATTTTTTCGTTTTGGGGAAGGATGTCGAAGTCATCCTTCTCCCCACACTTAAAAGATGCTGAAGCCATCCTTCTTCCCAAAAATAAAAATGTCAAAGTCATCCTTCTCCCCACAGTTAAAAGATGCCGAAGCCATCCTTCTCCCCACAGTCAAAATATGTCGAAGTCATCCATCCTTCTCCCCACAGTTTCTCCCCACAGTCAAAAGATGTCGAAGTCATCCTTCTCCCCACAGTTAAAATATGCCGAAGCCATCCTTCCTTCCAAAATTCGACATTCGTTCAAAAATTAGGATGCCTAAGTCATCCTTCTCCACACAGTTAAAAGATATCGAAGTTATCCTAGGTCGGAATCGAAATCACTCAAATGTCGAAACTGAAGAGAAAAAGTTGTTCTGAAACACCAAGAAATTACAAAACATAATAAATGCATATGTAATTGATAATTCATATAATATTTTCAAAAGTTATTAAATAAATCCTGGAAATTAAGAGCAGCTTCTTGCAAAAAAGGGCAATTATTGTAAATTAATTATTATAATAAAAAAAAATCTTAAAAAAAAAAGTCCTTTTTGCCGTACTTTGCTCCGGATTAAATTAAAATACTCAAAAATCTGCAAATTTAATTAAAACATTTAATTGCATTACAAAATTTCGAATTTTTTGCTTGGACTGAAACGTTTTAAATAATGAATTCGCCTGAGATTTCCTAAAAAAGCGATTGCATTTTTAGAAATAGGAAATTTGCGTCGGCGTGTCTGGGGATTTAAAAATATGATTAACAGTTCGTTTCGAGTTAAGAAGATTACATATGCCAAGGGATTAATCGCATCTTTTAATTTCTACTTCCTTTTTTATTTAACACCGTTTTAGAAAGAAAATCTATCATTTTTTTTTCTCTATCCTTATTTAGCTCGAAAAATGAAATACGGATTTGCGCAAGCAACAGAAAGCATTAATGCTATTTTTAAAATTATATTTAAACTTTCGAAGTATTAGTCGCGAAAATAAGCAGCATAACATTTAACATAAGTACTTGGCAGTTCGAAGAAATAAAATAAAAAACATTTTAGGTTTTTATCTCTTTGTTTATGTTATGGAATATTAAGCCTTCATACTTTTAGTAAGAAATATTAAAATTAAGTTTATATTTTATTCCAGTTTTCATGACTCTGATATTTATTTATAGAATAGATAAATTTATACTTTTTATATAATAATAAAAGCACATTTCAATTTACTGTCAATACATTCCTCGATTCAAATGATACATTTAAGTTTTCCAATTATTCAGTTTGTACTTGATTCTCTTTCGCATCTGTTTGTTCTCGAAGCAATTCTTTCAATCGAAATATCGTCCAACTTACGAGTAGCTAGAGCTCTCACATTTTAACTGTACCCCTGTGCGAGATGAGAATACACGTTCAATCATTTCTCTACTGTTTTCAATCATTTCAATTCTATTTTATTGAAGAAAAAATTTGTAATAAAGGAATTTTAAATAATTTTCTGATTAGCTTGAGGGCTCGAATTTTAACTGAATCTCTAGCTCAAATGACTATTGACTAAAAAAAACCGAATTTATTGGCACTTTAGCAAATAATTGAAATTATCACCAATCTAATTTTTGACCACTGTTTTGTTTGTGTGAGAGCCAAATTTCAACCGGAGCTCTGATCCGAACAACAAGTGGCAATCTCATTGTTTTAATTGTTTGTTGACCGCTACGAGTAGAGTTGATCGACAGTCAAAATTGAGTTTTTCATTAGGTAAACAATCTAGGGTGTCAAAAAACGTGTAAAAACTGTCAAATAATTCGAGAAATATGACTCAGAAAAAAAAATCTAAAAAAATATGTATTATGTTAGATGCATTCAATGATACCAAACTTGGCTCCAATTCTTACCCTTTTTCACATTGCGATATCAGCGACATCTGTTAACCAAAAGGCAAAATGAGTCTGCAAGTCAAAATAACTTTTTTTTTTGTTTAGAAAATTCAAATTAGCAATAAAAGATGGGTGCTCCTTTTTAAAAAATTACAGTTTACCTACGTCCCGCAGTGGACTGATCGTAAAGACACTGTTCCCAGTAGAACACCAGAGTCAAGCATAACTGGCTGCAGTCAGTAAGCGGGTGGGTGACCACTTTGATTAGCCTGCGAAGGGACAGAGGGTGCGCTGTATACGGTCCTCGTTAGACTATTCAACCGTGAAGTGCTCGAATTCGCGCTCAGATCGTCTGGTTACCAAAACAGGGGTGGCACCCCCTCTATAGTTTGTCTGCGATAAGAACCCCCCCCCCTCACACACACACACGAAGTTTGAGGTCGTCTGCTGCTATGGAAACAAGAATAGCGTATTTCAGGGAGGGTAGCTTCTCTTCACTCTGCGGCTAACACAATAGACAGAAGAAGAAGATTCTCTTTCTCTCGCCGACTCGAGGCAAAAACTGCCATAAGCAATGACCCCGCACCCCTACTTGAAATGGTTATACCTTGTTACCATAGTCACCGCCATGGGTACAGATGAATGGGCTAGGGGAGTTCTTAGTTTAGACAAACTATTCAGAGGATCAATTTGTCTTCGGATCATTCGCAGAGATGTTTCCCAGACCGTCGCCAATAGCTCATTGAGCAGCTGAACTGCGACGTAAATAAGCATCGCAACTCCGCTCCTACACCACGGGAAAAGTGAGGGGGGAGGTAAGTTTAGAAGAGTTAACTGTGTCTGTCAAAAATATTTCACGCTTGCTTTTCTTGAATTTTGATGTCTTGTACACCTTTCAAAAAATTTGACCGATTTCATATTTATAGAATTAGACTAAATTAGGCTTAATAGATCACGTTTTTATTGTCGTGAAACATGTGAGTCTTAGAAAAGAAAAGTTTCCTTATAAATTTTTAATCTGTTTTTTTTTTTTTTTTTTTTTTTTTTTTNCCTAAGTTTTTGTGCAAGTTTAGTATTTTTATTTTTTTTTTTTTAAATTTTTTTTTTTAATAATTTTTTTCTTTCTTAATGGATTACGACGCAACGTTAAATTTCAGATTATCCTATTTTGATCAACAAAGACCAAACTCTTTCTTCACTTACACGAATTGGTTGATAGATTTCTGCTAATCTAAAAAACTATACAGATGTTTAATGTTTAAGTAATTGATATTTCTTGGAAAGGAAAAATGATTCGCTTAATGGACGTAATCTACAATGACATAAATAGAACATTCACGTTCTTTCTATAAGTCTGACGTGAAAATGATGACCCATTATTTTAAAAATTCTTTTTAAGAAAAACAAAAGGAAGGAAAAATATACAAGAAAAATAAAAACCGGGACATCTGAATAATAATTTATAATTTTCGATTGGAGCGCAGTGTACAAAAATATAGCCTTACTGTTTTAATCAGTAAACTTTAATTGTGCAAACTGGAACATAAGCTTTTTAAAGTAACAAAATCAAACATGGAAATGTACTTTCTCTTAGCCCTTTTGCTTACGGTGTACCATGTTGTACCATTACACGTGGTCCACATGTTGTACCATTGCATGTGGTCCACATGTTGTACCAGCCGTGAGCAAAGGGTTAAATGACTTTTTTTGCAGAAAGTTAAAAGGCCTAAGTGCTCTTTCTTTTAAAATTTGCTTTATTTTCCGACGAAGTACGAAGCTGTAGTTGCGTCATCAGCTTTCTCTATACCTCATTAGGCACGTCTTCAGGGCATAGCAGTTAAAAGTTCTACTTTTCGAACGTTTTCTCCACACTCACTGACCTACTAATATGTCTGAGCAGAGCTTCATCCAAACGTCACATGTCATGCTCTTTGGCTTTCCCAAAACAAAAACAAACACCTTTACTGTCGAATTTACTGTTTTTGAGAAAGATGTNTCTTTAAAGGGTTAACTTGCTGAGGAAAAAAAAAGTAACTAAATTGCATTCCTCTTTGTTCCTATTGCTTTTTTTTTTCTAATGCTTCGCTTAAGTAATAGCTGGATGAAAAAGAATTAGGCTTATGAGATACAAGATAACGGCCAGCACCGGTAAACACCGGTTCGACAAACCGGACACTCTGCTTTTCCTCGTGTGAAACCGGTTTTATAAAAGGGTTTGAAAAGACATTAACTTTTAATTTGCCATTTTTTTTAACGTGTAAACCATCAAAGGCTTTCTTTTTACCTACAGCGGTAATGATTTTTTTTTTCCTTCTTCTTTTCTGCCTTTGTTTTTTCTTCATGTTAAACTTCACCTTGCAAGAAGAGGTCTGTTGGTCAGCGTTGCAGCAGTCACGCTTTTTGAAACTTATCCTCTGTATTCGCTATAAACAATACTCATATTTCATCTTAATTGCGGTTGTTTGACTGTTTCTTTGGCTTCCAAGATGTTGCTTCGGTGCTAGTCGTAAATGTTTATGATCCCCATTAGATTACTGCAATAATTATTTATGCACGTACGCAATATAGTTAATTAACGATAACGTCTAATTATTTAACAGTGGCCTTACGTGTAAGAATTTATTGTTCTCAAAATGCGCCATTTTAGAATAGAATGGTGGTAATTTATTAATATTTTAACTTTTGTTCGGATGATCTGATTGTTTATTAACCTCCTTGTCAAAAAAATAATGAAGTTTTTTCATGCCATTAGTACCCATAATGTTTTGAATACCTTGTTTAATTGCTTTTCTTAGATAGCACATCACTTGCTTAAGAACTCATTAAAAAATATTCTAAGAACATAAAAAATTGCATTTTGATTTTTTAAAAAGTCGAATCTCTATGTTTCTGTGTTACTACTCTACTTCTATGTTCCCATTTCTAAAGTTTATAGAGACTTCTCCCATTTCTAGAGTTTATGGAGACTTCTCCCACTTCTAGAGTTTATCGAGACTTATCCCATTTCTGGAGTTTAAGGAGACTTATCCCATTTCTAGCGTTTATAGAGACTTATCCCATTTCTAGAGTTTAAAGAGACTTCTCCCATTTCTAGAGTTTATCGAGACTTCTCCCATTTCTAGGGTTATCAAGACTTCTCCCATTTCTACAGTTTATCGAGACTTCTCCCATTTCTACAGTTTATCGAGACTTTTCCCATTTCTAGAGAGAAAACCATTTCTAGAGACTAGAAGAATCATGTCCATGCAGACATGATTCTTCGACAACATTTTTGAAATTTAAGCTTTTACCATAAAAGCTCACAATGATGAAATATTAGATTTTGTACTGCCAAAAGCTCATTAAAGTTTATCATTTAAAAATAGGTAATTAATTAAGCATTTATTTAAAAGAATTACCTAGCTTAAACTTTAAGAAAAATTGTTTGATTAAATACAGATTTTTACAATTTATCCACTTGGTTTTTATTTTAATTCATTATTTGTACTACCGGGATTTCCAAAATAGACAGGTTATTTGAAAAATCAATTAAAAAGAAATAGAAGGATACAGAAATGTATGATTTGCTACGTTCTACTTGTGAATTCACTTTCTTTTCCCTCACGAAATTACAAATTTAATTCAGAATTCGTCTAAAATTGTAAAACATTATCTGCTGCTTATTCAGGATGAAATATTTGCACGGTGTCTGTTGACTTTCTCCTTGAACTGCAACGCGTTGTAGCTGCAAATTGGAGTTAGTTTGAAAGCTTAGTTCTATAGTTCTTTCTCAATAAGCAGCACCATCTGTTGGCGAGCTTTGTAACTGATTTTGAAACTCGTTTCCTAAACAAAAAGCAGCAAATCGAGCATTTCTCTCTCCGCTTATAAAGAAAAAATCCTCTAATTTTTGTGATATTTAGCAATTTTTTTCTTTTTCTTTTTTTTAAAATTAAATGAAGCTAAAAGTTTGCTTCTTTTATGTTTTTTTTACGTGAATTACCCGTAATTGTTTAATTTTTATTTTACTTGTTCTCTTCTTTATGTATTTCTTTTTAACATAGTGAATAAACAAATTGTATTCTAATTGTCACTAAAAAATTATATAGTGAATAAACAACTTTTTACATAGTGACTGAAAACTCCCGAAAAAATCACTTTCTGTTTGCGAAATAAATAGGGGAAAAAATGCGGAATAAATAAGGATAACGGTCAGCCACCTAATATTTTCTACAAATTAAGTTGCGGAAAAATGGCAAAATACTTATCGTCATAGTTTCGTCTTATATTTACTCTATTAATTCAGACCAGTAAATAACGATAATAGAGCTGAAAATAAAATGACATTTACCGGAAGATGGCACTACAATCAATTTAATCAACCATACAACGAAGATTTGTTCAGCTGTTTGCATTTTCCGCTCTCTACAAAAGTCGGATCATTCGTTCCTTATCATCATTTCTATCATCGTGCAGGTGAGGATGGATTCGGAGAAGAGAAAAACTGAAACGTTCTAATCACGAAAAGATTCGAGAATTGTTCTTTTGACCAATTGATTTAGATTGATCTGATAGATTTTTCACTTCCTGCTTCTTTAATATCCTTTGATCATTCTCTCCCATGCACTATCTTCTATCGAAATTCCAAAGTTCGTTAGTCCAACAGTTAGTTTCGATTAACAAATGCTACCTTTTTCATTTAAAAATTACAAATTTTTAACGGTTTAAAATTTAGTGATTCTTGATTGTATAACCAATAGCAGAATTTACAGAGTGAATCTGCAGCATTATCTCCATAAATTCAAATGAGTCTGCAAACTAAATAGCAAAATTTACAGAGTGAATCGAGAATCTACAGCAATATCTCCATAAATTCAACTTAGTCTGCAAACTAAATAGCAGAATTTAAAGAGTAAATCTGCAGCATTATCTCCATAAATCCAAATTAGTCTGTAAACTAAATAGCAGAATTTTAAGAGCAAATCTGCAGCCTTATTTCCATAATTCCAAATTAGTCTGCAAACTAAATAACAGAATTTACAGAGTCAATATGCGGCCTTATCTCCATAAATCCAAATTAGTCTGCAAACTAAATAGCTGAATTGACAGAGTCAATCTGCAGCCTTATTTCCATAAATCCAAATTAGTCTGCAAGCTAAATAGCTGAATTTACAGAGTCAATCTGCAGCATTATTTACATAAATCCAAATTAGTCTCCAAACTAAATAGCAGGATTTACAAAGTGAATCTGCAGCATTATCTACATAAATCCAAATTTCAAAATTAGCCTGCAAACTAAATAGCAGAATTTACAAAGTGAATCAGCAGCATTATCTTCATAAATTCAAATTAGTCTGCAAACTAAATAGCTGAATTTACAGAGTCAATCTGCAGCATCATCTTCATAAATCCAAATTAGTCTGCAAGCTAAATAGCTGAATTTACAGAGTAAATCTGCTGCCTTATCTCCTTAAATCCAAATTAGTTTGCAAACTACACAGCAGAATTTACAGAGTGAATCTGCAGCATTATCTCCTTAAATCCTGCAGCATTATCTCCATAAGTCTAAATTGGTCTGTAAACTAAACACACTCAGAATCTAACACACGTGTAGTAAAATTTGTAAATACGAGATCCTTCAAAATAATGCAGAAAACATGTTGCTTAATAACGTTAATAATAAGACATGTTGTTAGTCTAATAAGCAGGTTGTTTAATTTTAAGTTGAATTTTGTACAATGATACTAAAATAATGGAATAATTCGCTTTGCAGTCAAGTCTATAATCAAGTAACGAAAAAAAAAAATTTTTTTTTTGTTCCTTTTGGTGTTCTCTTAATTCAGATTTTTTAATTTTTTTATTAGAAACAAGTTTAGAGATGTTTAAAAAAGAAGTCTCGGCAATTTTTTCTCATTTGTTTGTTTGCTTTTCAAAAATAAAAAGGAATGAAACAAATGGAAAAATAAGCAGAAATATAATAAATAATGAAGAATAATTAACTACATAATAACATTTAAAATAATTTGCTGTTGCTGTAATAATCTGCAGCGTCCATCGCCATGCAGGAAGGTTTGTGCTTCCAGGATGGTTTAGTCTTGTTACGTTCAGAAGAGATTCCTTTTAGAACAAATTTTCACAAAATATTCGATTTCTAAATGCAACTTCTCCGGAAAAGCAGAGACTTTGCCTTTTTTCAGTAAACACGAGTTTCAATTTGTACCATCTTAAAATGCCGCAATTTTTTATTTATTTTGGACAAGTCAGAAATATACAGTTTTTTTTTTCTTTCCAACTGAGCTCTACCGGCGAAAGTCCGAAATATATACTAGGTCTAGTTAAAAGTCACTGCCGGTATACATTTGTCCGGTATACACTACAGTGATGTATTTTTAAGGTTCAGTGCCATTGCATGTTATATTCTACACTGATGTTTCTTTAAGGTTCAGTGCCATTGCCCGGTATACATTTGTCCGGTATACCCTACACTGATGTTTTTAAAGATTCAGTGCCATTGCCCGGTATACCCTACACTGACGTTTTTTAAAGGTTCAGTGCCACTGCCCGGTTTACATTCGCCCGGTATAACTTACACTGATGTTTTTTAAGGTTCAGTGCTATTTTCCGATATACATTCTCCCGGTATACCCTAAACTTATGTTTTTAAAGATTTAGTGCCCGGTATACATTTGTCCGGTATACCCTACACTGATGTTTCTCCTAATCTATCCTCAGTAGACATTTAAAATATCGAATAAATATAATAATATCAATCGAATTAATATCACATGGGATATAATAAATATTTCGGACATTCACCAAAGCGACTATGTGATTGTCGACATTCACCGGTGAAAGTCGACATTCTCTTGATTTCGGTCATTCTCGGTAGCGTAAACAAACTGGAAAATACTTTTTTTAGCGACATTCAAATTGGTTTTCATCAGTTTAAACTGTAATAAAATCATATTTTAGAATATCTTAAAACTAAGAAACGTTGTGGTTAATTAATTCCTCTCTCAAAAACCAGAAATCGCATCATTTTATTGCCTTCAAGTGCTTTGAGGAAAAATTTCTAAAAATTATCAAGTGCTATTTCTCCTCATCCAATAAAGCGGCTCGACCTTTTTTGAAAAGCATTGTGGTATTTAATAATTCTACAGTACCTGGCCAAATTATTAGACGCACTTTAAGTTTCTATGTAAAATCTTAATTATCACGTGATACTTTATTGTTTTTACGCTACTGAAACCGACTTGCCTTTGCTTACGTTCGTGTATCAATTGTATCCATTGGTTAAATTGGATGATAAGATAAATTAGACGATATATTAGATAAATATAGAATATTTATATCATCGAAAGTTTAATATGCACAAAAACACAAAATTATAATTTAACACAAATTCCAAGATGGTGAGGGTCGAAGCTTTTAAAGGGAAGATATAATAACAATAATTCAAAAATCTATTTTTATTGTTATTGTTTTTTTGTTCTTTTCATCAACAACAATCAGAAATAACTCCCCTCCTCAAAAAGCATCGAGGAAAATCTCGATATTTCTTTAGAAAAGTCAAATGGAATAATTTTTTTTTTTCTTTTTTATCGTTTGCTTGGCAGCTGTCGCCGCGTGTTGGCGCTCATTACAGATGATGTAACCCTGTTCACAAAATATGTACGGGTTTCCTATTGGGAAAAGATAATGTTTTATGCCTCCCAATAACCTTTGAATATGATTTAATTGTTATTTTTATTACATTTGATAAAAAAATTAGGCTCGTGTCCTTAATTTAAAAATTAACTCGTGTGCCAAAGTTTATTAGGAAGCGGTAAATTTGAGTTCCGATTGGCGAGAAAAAACTTTTTGATGAAGTGGTGGAAAAAAGTCTTCCGTTGTCACGTGTTTAGCGGTTGTTTAAGTGGAATTTGACAGTAAACATTCTTAACTTTCGAAAAAAAAAAAAAATTATTTTTATTCGTTTTTTGGAAAATTGACTTGGAATAAATTATGATCAACTGTGAACTGGACTGTTTTCAAATTCAATTTCGGTCAAGTAAGTGAACTATTTGTCATAAATGTTTTTCTTTTCTTTTCTTTTTAAATGTTCAAATGTGATATGAAACATTAAGTTATGAAAATTTGTACTATTTTTTATATCGTGCTTTCAGGGTACATTTATAAACAGGAGGCATGAAAATTGCTTGTACTCGCTTCGACGTTGGCTAAACTAGATCCGTTAGATAATTTAGCGCTAATGGAAAAGAACGCTTGAGTTTCAGCAATATATATTTTATAACCTTCGTCGAACAGCCGACCCAATTTTTTGGGTTTACGACTACTAATGTTCAACTCGTAGCCTCATAGTTTTGAACCCAATCCAGAAGACAAGGGAACTCCTGGATCTAGTAGTGGGAGAAATTTGCTTTTGTGGGGACTTTTTGGAGGAACTAACCCGCATTTGCGTTACATGGTGAGGAAGACCACGAGAAGTTCCCAGGGTTAACCTGACGGCAAAAGGACTCTAACCCACGATCCGTCTACCGCTGAGAATATTTCACGTCAGCACTGGGGTCGGTGCAAGCTGGATGCGGAATTCATATCGACCAGCCTTCGCTAGGGATTCGAACCTGGTTCAACTCATTAGAAGACGAACTCTCTATCCCCTGAGCCATCGCGGCCTGAACAAATTATCTCAGAAACAACCCAATTTGCAAATGCACTCAGCTTCTTTGGTGATGAAATTCATGTAACAATTGGAAATGTATAGCAACTTCACGCATATAATTTCTTAGATTCTTTCTTTTTATTAATATCTAGCGCAACTAATCGTAAAGTTAATTCGTTTAGAAATGTAGCGTGTGCATAATATTAAGCTGAAAACCCTGAATAACTTTTGATTTAATGATTAGATTTTCAGTTACTGCGAATCAATCTTAATAGTTCAAAGGCTTTAATTTAAATATATGCTGATTATTTTACGTAGACGACATTTTAGGTTACGAAATCAGACGAAAATCGTACTTCATAAACATCGTTTTTCCCCCCTCCAAATTCGAATATTTTTAACCCTAAAAACATGGTCAGAAGCCGCAGTCTAGAATAGAGTCCCAATAATTCACTTTTTGCATATTGAATATCTCCCTCCACGTCTTTCAAAAGTGATTCGTCTTACGTTTTAAGGGTGACAAAAATAGAATTTTCCCTTTTTCAACTTAATTTAGAATTACAACTTCATTATTTTATTTCATTTTACGATGATATAGTTTTATAAGTTATAATTAAGTGAAATTACGAGGAGATATAAAATTCTCTTTCGTAAAGGTCAATGACCTTCACTGTAAACAAACTATGGCAACCATCACGTGCTCTATAACTTACAAAGAAAGTTACAGCTATAAACATTTAATAAGGAATAATATAATGAATGAATATACCACGAATTGATATTGATTGTGCTCGTGAAAGTGAAGTATAAAAACGATGAGGATTCTAATTTTGATTCAGATGTTGTTTAATGTAAATAAATAACAGTGATCTGATCGGTTTTCCCTCAAAGTGACAAAGTGTAATTATCTCGTTTGCTGAGAAGGAAGTGATAATGTTTCAAAAACATCTGGAATGACGTCATCACGTTAAGTTCAATTGTATTTATTTGCACAGAAATAATGTTACAGTTTTACACAATGGCATAAGCAAAATTAGACCGGTGTGTGTGCTTCTCAAAAGGTGGGAATATTGCTTGAACAGTAGCTAATTTTTAACTATAATGAACTATTTTGAATTATATGAACTAAATTTTGTATTTTAATAAAATTGACACTAAAATAATTTTTTCCTCGACTTTTTGGACATCAAATTATCGCAAACGATAAATTTATGGGGACCGCGTGTTACATAATTTGGACAATCCTATATTTCGCGTAAAAGAAAGTTTCGTTTGCAGAAATATTCCATAAAAACACTAGACAATTGTTAAAAACTTGAAAAATTATGTTACGAAATAATAAATAAATTTAAAGTTGTTGTTGTTTCTAATGACAAGTCAAAAAAGTGCGCCTATCATTTAACAAAAGAGTACCGCAATTTTCTTCCGGTGCATTTTTTTTTTTTTCATTTACTTTTTCTTCAGGTGCTTTTCTTTCCAGTGCTTTTTTTTTCGATGCTTTTATTTTTTTTTTAAATTCTAATTATGAGTTGTTGTTGTTGCTTCCCATGACACTTGAACCAGCCAAGCTGGTCATTGGCCTTTTGTGAATTAAGCCAAGAAGGTACACCTATCATTCAACAAAAGAGTACCGCAATTTTCTTCTATTGCATTTTTTCATTTACTTTTTCTTCGAGTGCTTTTTCTTTCCAGTGCTTTTATCCCATGCTTTTTTTTTAATGTCTAATTATGATCGAATAATTATTTAGCTACATAAAATTCGGGTTCCCGATGCGAATCGGAAGTTGCATTTATAAAATAAATAGTTAACGACGTGCTTCTGTTCCCGACGATCTTTCTTCCAATGCTTTTTTTTCCGGTGCTTTTTTGCATTTTTCTCGGACCCTTTTTTTCCGGTGCTCTTTTTTTCGAGATCCGTTTTGTGGATCCTTATAAGTACGTATTTTCTAGACTAGCACACTGAGTATACAGAGATTCTCAGATATTTCGGTATGCCCTGTATGTTATTAATTTCTCTTCGCCCTTTTTTTTTCTTCCGTTACTCTTTCTCCATCTATTTAATTTAATTTGCTTATTTCTCTGCCATCTTATTTCTGAAATATGCGATTTAGGGCAAATGCCCATAGATTTAATAAATCCTTCCTTCTCACAATAGCTAGGCAGTCTAGTCTGGAACAAATTACGAACTTCTACGCCATGGCTTACTTTGTTTGACAACAGACTTTCTAGGTAAAATGGCAATGACCCTCTCCTCCTCATCCAGTTAGACTCTTCCGTTATTGCACGTACAATCTCTCTCCAGGGTATTTTAAGGGGGGAATTCAAAAGAAAAGAAGAAAAGAAAAAATCACTTTCCCTATCTGATTATGAAATGTTCTTCGAACATTTGCCTCTGCAGCTGCTAAAAATAGTCCAATCCGCCAATCCCAAAACGTTCGTTTTTTTTTATGAATGGGTCCTTTTTCTCAGAAAGTGTGTCCCTGACTTTTTTATTTTTATTTTCATGGGTCTTTATGTGTGCGTGTACACATTTTTGGGGGTGTGTAGCGAGAGATTATCAAAGTTCAAGGTCACCTCATCAGCGGTTTGCTTTGAGCTTTTTCTAAAAATCGACGGTTCCCCCCTATTTAGAAATGGGCGGGTGAATCTGCTCTCCCCCACGGAAATTCCATATTCAACCCACAAAATTACTCTAGTCTTATAAATGAGCTGTTTATTGTGAGGACTCTTGGGTTTCCGCATTGCCGCGCATTATTATTTCATCTTGTTTAGCATGTTTTTTAATTCCTTTTAAATTGCTGTTGTTTAAAACATATAGCATATTTTTCTTTTTTTACCATTATTATTTTCCAATCTATTTAACTTTATTTCATATTTTATTTAAAAACAGTTTTCAGTAACATGAGTCATGGAGGGGTGCTACTGGGCTTAAAAATGTTGAACTGAAAGCAATGTTGCTTAGTATGTTAAATATATAATTTTCTAATAAAAAATAACAGTAGATTTTTTCTCTCTTTTTTTTGCAAACATATTACATATCTACAAGTACATTTCCATTTTTGAAACTTTTATACTAAACTAAACTCATAGGCGCGACAGCCCATAGAGGGCCAGGGCCTACTGTGCCTATCTCAGTTTTCTTTACCTTGGGCCCTGGGGTGCAGGAGCAGATGTTACGGTCAGGTGGTCAGTCGAACGCGGAACCCCCAGTGTTTAGTTCCCAAGCATTCTTGGTACTCATTTATCGACCTACTGAAGGGATGAAAGGCTGAGTCTACCTTGCCCGGCCAGAGGATCGAACCAGGGACCTGTGGCATGACAGCGCGAAGCACTACCGCTCAGCCACTGAGAGTCTGAAACTTTTATATCTCACCTATAATTGCGTTTTACTTTTTATCGTAAAACATCCCTAACATAAGTTTAACACTAGAAAGACTGAAACTTAGTGTAAACCTTATATTGCCCAAAAGGAGTCAAAATGACTGAATTGTGAAAGAAGAACTAAAATCTAAAGAAATTTCTCTAAAATTAATTTTTAATATTGTTTATATTATTTACAGTTATAAAACAAGTTATTAGTAAATATTAACAATAAAAAAAATTACATGTTGTATTAAAAGTCCCGAAATTCTAAGAAACTGTGCCATATATATCATTGTTTTTCTAACTGAAATTAAAAAACAGTTAAAATGACTTCTTTGGGCAATATAGTGTTAAAATAATTTACCGAAAGAAAAGCAAATTAAATGAAACACTATTAGCAAGATTTGGAATGAAATTCAAATGCTTTTTTTCTTCTTTGCATTAAATTACTGAAATTAATTGTATTTAGAGTTAATTGTACTTTGACAGGAATTGTATTTTATTGAAGTTTATAATCAAACGTTGATTCAAGTTTAAGGCAAATTCCAATGATGCAAGATTCACAATTTTCCTNTGATCCAAAACTGAGGTACTTTCAAAATACGGAGGTTTTCATAAAATTCTCCCCATTACAATTTTTCCAATTTTTTTTTGTTTTGTTTTTTTTGTAAATCTTGATATTTAGCAGTCTTTATGCTATGCTAACACTAGAGCAGTTAAGTATTCTTTTGAAAATGATATCCCTCTGTATGCTGATGGCTATTGTTTTTTTTATTTTATTTTTTTCATATCCGTCGTTGAACAGCTGACCCAATTTTGAATTTACAACTACTAATGTTCAACTCCGTAGCCTTGTAATTTTGAACCCAATCCAGAACCCAAGGGAGCTTCTGGTTTAAGTATTGGAAGAAATTTGCCTTCCTTGGTGGACTTTTTAATGGAACTAACCCGCATTTGCGTTACATGGAGAGGAAAACCACGAAAACCTCCCACGGTTAGCCTGATAGCAAGGGGACTCTATCCCATGATCCGTCTACCACTAAGGATATTTTACGTCAGCACTGTGGTCGGTGCGGAATTCGTATCGACCAGCCATCACAGGGATTCGAACCCGGTTCCCCTTATTGAAAGGCGAACGCTCTATCCCCTGAGTCAACCACGGCTCGATGGCTATTGTTTGTCACTCCTTTGCCCCCGTCTGTTAGATCTTACCCCCCCCCACCACGTTTTTAAGCTTTGGCGATAATGTAACAGTCCTCCTGTTTGGGCAAGAATCAGGCACATAACCGTTTTTCTAGAGCACATCTCTGCGTAATAACTCTCGCGGAGAACCTATTTTCCACGTGACGACGAAACAAACAGCAATCCAATCGTCATTTTTGTGAAAAAATGAACATAAAACGTTCTTACCCCTTGACCTGCATATTGGTGAAAACAATGAAGTAACTGATAGTTTCTATTATATATCAATTACGTCATTGTTCCACCAAATAAGCGATATATTAAAATTTAAAAGTGATAAATTCTTAAAAATCATTACAGATGTAATTGATTTTCCAGAAATTTAAAATACAAGAGAAAGGTGTCATTTCGTTTAGCTATTTTTTTAGTTTTAAGACACCTTTTTTCCCCCTACGCATTGCAACGCCTATAAAGAAAATTAATAATTTATTATTTGCTAAAAATATAAATTTTAAAAGAATTGGAATGCCACTCTAAAATTATTTATTTTTTAGAAACGCGTTCTGAAAGCGAGGTTTTACATAAGCTAATATTAATAATTGAAATACTAATAATAGTAATACTGCAGTATAATAATAATAGTAATACTATAGTATAATAATAGTAATACTAATAATAGTAATGCTATAATACTAAAGAAAATTACTCATTTATTATTTCCTAAAAGTATAAATTTTAAAAGGATTGGAATGTCACTCTAAAATTATTTAGTTTTTAAAAACGCGTTTAAAAAGAATGGTTTTAGATAAGCTAATATTGATAATTGAAATATGTACTAATAATAGTAATACTGTAGTATAATAATAGTAATACTAATGAAAGTAATACTATAGTATAATAATAGTAATACTAATAATAGTAATGCTGATAATAGAAATTTGGTGACGTAGCTCTCACGTCATCCACTTTTGTTCTTTTATTTTATAAACTGCGTTGAGCAACCAATTGAATTTGGGTATGCGACTATTAATGTTCAACTCCATAGCCTTGTGACTTTGAACCCAAATCAGAAGACAAAGGTATTGCTGTAAACTAGTCATCTTGGAGAACTTTTTGATGGAACTAACCTGCATTTGCGTACGATATAATATTAAAACCACGAAAACCTCCCATGCTTACCCCGACGACAAGGGGATTTTTAACCATGCTCCGTCTACCATATGGAACTAACCTACATTTGTGTCCGATATAGAAGGGAAACCACGAATACCTTTCACGCTTACCAAGACGACAAAGGTATTTTTACGCCTGATTCATCTACCACTAAGATATTTTACGCCAACGCTGTGATTGAACAGAATTCGAGCACAAAATTCCAATTGATTGGGATTCGAACCTGAGTTATCTGTTAGAAGACGATCGCTGCATTCCCTTAAATATATTGATCATCTAGTTTACCTGACATAATGAATAAAAAAATAATTGAATGCTAAGAACGTGCAGTAAATTCCGTTCCTTGATTAAACAGAGCTGTAAGCAAGCAAACTTCACTGATGTTATCTTCTAAATGTTTGAACAAACCGGATCGTCTACCTTTTCAGTTATAACAATGCCTAATGTTAAACGAATGAGTGAAAAATTTTTTTTTTAACGTCCCACTCAAACAAACTAATTGAAATTTTTAAAAGATATTTGGAATCGGGATCTAAAATTGACCCTTGCGTCCAAATTTCAGGTTCCTTGCATACTTGTAAATCCATAAGAGATACACACACGCAGACAAACTCTTGTTTTCAAGATGAATTATTCACGATGAATAAGATGAATTCCCAAGGATAAATAATTAGAATTGTTCTTAAAATAGGGTAGTTGACAGTGATTGATCATTTTAAGCTTTTTAACTCTATTCATATTTCCTTCTATTCTGTTTTGATCTTTTATACCTTTTAAATGTATTTTATAATTATCAAATTCACTTACTGTTCGTGTGTATAATGTTTCATGTTTTAAATATGTTTTATAAATTTTGAATTCGGTGATTATCGTATATCTTCTTTCTGTTTTGTTTTCAATCTTTTAAGTGCGCTTTATAATTTTTTTCTTCCGTACGCCGTTAACCCATTAAAGATAACCATCAAAAGTCTGAAGACAAAGCAAAAAGCAATCAATTCAACCTTCGCACACCCGAGTGCTTGGTGAAGAAAAAAAATTGTCCTTGCACCCTTATATATTATGAGATAATATCACCAGTTTAAATTAAGGTCAGGAAAGAAAAAAAATAAATAATAAAAGCTCGATTATGTTCGTCGACGCACAGTTACAATCTAGACGGTCTCTTTAACTTCAAAAATCCGTTTTTCTACTACATTAGCTTTCAGATATATTATGAAATAATTTATAAATTATTCAATAACAAATTTAGCTAATGAATTTTATTTATTTTCATTATAAATTTCCCTCTAAAAAAACTGAATTGCAAAAATATTTATTATTGCAATTCATAAAATAAATATAATAAATATTAATAAAATATTAATAAATATAAATATTTATTATTGCAAAAATATTTATTACCAACTTTTTAAAAATAGAATAGCTAACTTAAATTTGTATTTTTCTTTTCAGCCTGAATAATGACAGGCTACATTTTGAAATATATCGTTTATAGCAGCTTATATATCTCTATTGCTTGTATTTGTTTCTTCCATTACTTCATAATTAAGCACAATAATTAATAAATATCTCTATTACTTTTATTTGTTTCTTCAACTCATTCATAATTAAACACAATAATAAAATATCTCTATTGCTTGGATTTATTTCTTCAATTCATTCAATAATTAAGCACAGTAATGAATGAATATCTCTATTGCTTTCATTTGTTTCTTCAATTCATTCATAATTAAGAACAGTAATGAATAAAAATTGGTGGAATTGGATTTTCGATATGAATTAAAATTAATTTTCGATATGAATTAATTTAATTTTAAAGTTATGGAGCAAAGTTTTTTTTTTTTTTTTTTAAGAATTAGAGAAGTACAATTCACAAGATAATATGTTCGTGTAATATAATTTAAAACCCAACACTAGCTTAAAATTAAGATTTAAAAAAAATTGTACTATTAATTTATTTTCTTCAATAAGATTCATCTGGCGCCTTGAATAAAGTATTGATATCTCAAAAATAGATAAAAAATTATTTCACTCATATGATGCAGCAATAAATATTATCGGATGTATTACCTATCCTGACAGAATAAGATGTTTTTATCTAGCTATTCGCATTTCTCAGGGACAATATTACTGATTACTGCTATTTTTTGGTAAACTGCTTAAAATCTTGTTCTCTAAGGCCTTGAGTAAAGGTCTTAAATTTAATATTTTTTTAAAAAAGTATCCCATAATTCACAGAGATTTTTTCTTCTTCTTTTTTTAAAATTAAATTTCAATTTTTATACTGTATTTAACATATTTATATCGTTATTCATGTGACATTTTTGATGAATAACCCTCAATTGCTTCAGTTTTTTTAGACACATTCATATTTTCAATGTTATAATAATATTATAAATTTACAATTTAATATTTTAATTTGTTTGATCGATAACACTAAATCAACTATTATATTAGCTTTTCGAAAGTAATGTTGGTTGAAATAAAGCGCCTTCATGAATAAAAGAAAACTAGATGGCAGCACAGTCGTTAACTGATCCAAAACACCACAACTTACCTGGGGCCTTTCTGTTGGGAATTTTTACGAAGATGAAAAGTTATTTTTCTTTTTGGGGGCACGTTTCTGAGTGGAAAAAAAAAATCATTCTTGTATTCCTTGTGTAAATAGATTGTATGGAGCTTTTATCTTTTATAAAAACTTACAGACATTTTGGCCTATGCAAAATTATCTTTTCAACTTAATTACTAAATTTTAAGCTGTTTCTTTTTTTAAACAAGAAAAATCTAATTTTTTTTTCAGCGAAGGGTGTTATTTTTCAAAACAAAAGGTTCTTTTAGTTAATTTTATTAGTGGCGTCAATTCTAGAAAGAAAAAAAGCAGAGACAAACCAATAATAATTATTGAATTTTGAATGGTTGATCTTTAATTAGAGTTATCATTCGATTTTGTTTTGCTTTGTTTTTTTTATTTAACGAAATCAAATCACTGATAAAAACTAAATAATGAGTTTAAATTTTTTTTACTCATTTTCTTTTGCCGCCTTATTATTGTTTTTTTTTATGAAACACAGATTCAAAAAGTTACTTTAAATTTCTTTAATTTCACTTAATTTTACGTTATTTTTTTCATAAATTATAATATAACAATTCAACATATTCTAATCTATTATATAAACTAAACATCTTCTTCTTCGTCAGCACGACAGCCCCTTACAGGCCTTGACTGCCTCCACCACGCGTAGCCTCCAATGCCTCCTATCCATGGCGACTAAACTAAACATCTAAAATGACAAAAAAAGTAATGCTTTTAAAAAGTTGCAACTTTTTACCATAGAGAACATGCAATTTCAAAATATATTTTTCAAATTTTCAGTTTTTACAATTATATATTTTTATTTACTAAACTTTGTTATGTTATGCATTTCTATATTTATTAACCTTTTTATTAAATACATTTTCAGCGGAGATAGTGCAAAAACACCGATTCGTAATGATGTGAAATATTTCATTCTGAAAGAAAGTGGGGATTTTGTTCTTGAAATTAGAGAATATTTTATAGTTTTAACTACCACTTTAATAAAAAAAATCCCAGTATCATGAACTCAGTGGAAATAAGAATAGTTATGCTAATTACATATTTATGGTCTTACAAAATATTTTTTTCAATAAAAATCGGACTTATTAAGCCTTATTATTATTATTTATTTAAAATTATTATTATTTATTTAATATTATTATTATTTATTTAAAACTATTATTATTTATTTATTATTATTATTATTTATTTAAAAATATTATTATCTATTTAAAAAACAAAGTCTTACATACTCAGCAATCATTGCGGAGAACTAGGTTCCTGGCAGTGGCTTGAAACCCAACCAGACTTGGATTGTTGGTAAAAACGGCTGGTGCGCAATGATAAAATTATTATAAATTAATGATAAAACCACCATCATGCTGATGATAACGAAATTAAATAGTCTCAAACTTCACGAAAACAGAGGCCGATTTTTTAATATGATGAGAAAAAAATTGCTTTAAATCTTTACATTTTTTTTCTTTATTAAAAACGTTAATAAATGTGTGATTATTATTTGACTTGGGTCAAACGTTATCAAAATGTTACGCAAACCGCTTTCTTGGCGAGAAAAAGAATTGAATGACCGATTAAATTTCTTGATAAATGTGTCGAATTTCTGTTCAAGAGTTCTTATCTCTTATATATCTAGGTCTTGACACTTACTGTTGTCTGTCTCTTAATTTACCATGATTATAGATTATGTTACTGATTAAATATTTTATCTTGCTGTAATCTAATGTTAATTTTTGCAGTAGAAATGAAACTTTTGTAGAAATGAAACTTGAAATGAAGTTTGTATTTAGTTTTTATCAGCGGAATATAAGTTTCAAAATAATATGCTATTGATAAATTTGTTTTTTTTACTGGAATTTAATAATATTTTTCGATCTGAAACATTTTTATTCATTTAGTTATTAGTCTTTTTATACGATTTTGATAAAGATTTTTCATAGTGGTTGAGTTAAACCTGAGTAAAAGTATAAAAGTTGTAAGTAATTTCTTTAAAAATATTTGTCAAGGTTTTACACATATTAGACATAAAACAATTAGGGTTCATATATACGTATTTATTTTTAAAATTTTCTATGTTTGTGGTGGTTAAAATGATTTTAAATTAAATTTTTCACACCCAGAGTAATATATTAAAGCATACAACTGGTTATCACTAGAATATATCGTTCGTAATAATCGTAAAAGCTGGCAGGTATGTTTTTTTTAACATACAGTGCGTAAAATAAAATAAAAAAGTGATCACTCCGAAAAATAAATGGTCTAATGATAGAAGTCTAGAAGCATGTTTTTTTTTTTTTTTTTTTTTTTTTTTTTTTTTTTTAAAAAAGAAAAGAAAAAAAGAAACTGGAAAAAAAAGTAACGGATACTTTTTTCTTGGTTGTACAGTAAGTCCAAAAAAAAAAAATAAAAAAATAAAAATTCACCCAGAATAATTTTTAATCTAACGAAGGGATCTTAACGTTTTAGGACTCTCAATCTTAATCGTTCAAAGGAGTGACCTCAAATATGCTAATTAGTGCAGACGATATTTTAACTTACGAAATCAGACACAAAAGTGTTCTTTCTCTGAATAAACATACCATTTTTCAACGGATTCGCATTTCTAACACTCAAAATAAAAGGATTAGCCACAATCTGGGAAATATGGTCTCCATAGTATAGTCAGGAGAGCGATCCAAACTTAGGACCCCATATTAAATTTGACTTTTTGCGTATTTCACCATATCTCGAGAACTTTTAAAGCGAATTGAAAATTTTTTGCGCACAATTATAAAATCGTTTATCTAAAGATTATTCCGTGTAAAAAAATATATTTTAATGAATATTTATTATTTTTTTTATTTTATTTAATAATAGTCGGAAAAAATTTAATTGTAAGGCATACTATTTTTTTATATCATTTTAAAGTATGTAATTTTACATAGCAAAATAAGCAATTTGAGCGAAATCGGTTGAATACTTCCTGAGAAATTGAATTTTAAAGAAGTCGAATGCTCAAAATTTGCTTCCTCTGGAACATTCAAACGATTTTGCTCGAATTTCGTATTTTTCATGTAAAATTAAATACTTTAAACTCAAAAAAATATCTATACCTTACAAAAAAAAATTTTTCGACTCTTTTTAAATAAAATAATAATAAATATTCACTAAAATTAATATTTTGCATGGAAATTATCTTTGGATAAGCGTGTTTTATCATCGTCTGCAAATTGTTTTCAATTCGCTTAAGAGTTCCCGAGATATGGTGAAATACGCAAAAAGTCAAATTACCAGTCGACACTTTTATCACTGTTTTGACCAAACTATAGGGACCCTATTTCCCAGGTTGCGGCTACCCCCTATAATTCGGGGGTCAGAAATCCGAATCCGTCGCTAAAAAGATATGCATATTCAGAGAAAGTACGTTTTTGTGTCTGATTTCGTAACTTAAAATATCGTCTGCATTAACTCTCTCGAACCATTAAGTATTAGTCCTAGAACTTGAAGATCCGATCATTAGATCAAAAGTTATTTAGAGTGGTCCATTTTTGGGGGGAAGGGGGGAGGCACTGTGCGCTGGCCCTTCTCATCTTTGCGAAAATTCTTCATCGCGATCCTTTCATGTATGTTTGATTTTAAGACAAAAATAAATAGATATTCAATCTAGAGCGGGATGGAGAATAATATGAAACACAGGAAGGAGAATAATATGAACAATTTAGACCAAAAAAAAAAAAAATTTAGTTTTATATTTATTGTATAAGAGTATAATAAATACTTCAAAATAAAACAATATTTCTTTTCAGAAAACTTAAGAGAGAAACTTATCGCTTTTTTTCCCCTTAGAGACAAAACATTTTTTTCTTCCTGTTCGGATGGAATTCAATGCAATATTTATCTATACTTTTTTATAAAAGAGAAATCTTTATACATTTAGAAACACTGAAACTTGTAAAAAGTAAAAACATCGCTGTAAATTGAGTTTTAAGTGGGTCGATTCATCGATATATCGCGATTCTCTCATTCGCATAATCTAACACATCTTGCAACGCTGTAGCACTGGTTCAGGCACTGAGCAGTCATCGTAAAGCAAAGGGGTTCGATCCCATACAATGACTTGAAGATCACCTAATTACAGATTGATGGGACTAGGTTGTTTGGAAAATAAAGGCGGTCGGTGCTCAATGCTGATCACATTTCCGCCATCACGCCGTTAGTCATTAACAATTATTAAATTTGATTGTTATTAAATATGGCCTTTTATTCATTACACTGAACCATTCTACACTGAATTACTACACTGAACCATTCTGCATTAGAATACTTACTTAATAAACTTCCTTCAACATCGAAAACTTCTTTAGTGTCTTTCGTAAGTGAGAACCTTTTTCTTTACTTTTTGAGTCTGGCGAAAATAAAATTTTCTCCCAATTTATCTTCCTGAAAAATGTAATTTTCAAATATCTCATATTATTTTATTAATACGATATTGTATTATTATAACTAGTAAATTTGTTTGAGGGAACCGAGATAGCCTAATCTGAAGACTTCCTGTGTAGTAAGTGGTGATTATTGCACGTTAAATCTGTCGGGTCACAATGTCCTCCATGTTCCCATAGCAAATTATACCTCTGGGGGTACTGAATTGGAGAAAGATCGTTCTCTCGTTCAGGTCAAAATTACGAGCCGTGGATGAATGAATGGACCGCCCTATAAACGGGTGTGAAGTATGTGTGTGACAGAAGTCGAATTCTTGGTCATAGATGGCGCCACTGGAAAGCAATAACAATCGCACTTTTTGCCTCAATGACCTACGACAACAAGAACAAGTTGCTTGAAAAAAATTTCGAATTTTCTTTTTCTTTTATTTGAGTAACAGAAATATTGCCTAATATAAAAGCAATGAAAATTTATAAAATTGAATACGATAATTCGAAATATTCCGATGATATATCACAAGTATGAAATAGCGATATCACCCAGCGTTAGTAGGCATCCCCAATTTTACATTTTGTCTGTGCTTTACACGAGGTGATAGTCATTAAATTAACTATCACAGAAATTATCTTCAGTAATTTAATTTTATCTATCTTCTAGATTAGACGGATAGAATAAATTTTTTTGGATAAAGCCTTTAAATTAACTATCACTGCAATTGCCTTAAATTTTATTTCACCAATTCTTTAGATCGCTGATCGCCTCCTAACTTGAGCTACCGTCGCGTGGCGTTTTTGAACTGCAAAACAAAAGAACTTTTAAGTTTCTTTTTTTTTTTTTTTTTTTTTTTTTAATTCTTACAATTGTTTAATTGCATAGAAACTTACACTTCTAGTAAATATGAGATCAATTTAACGTATCTACAAAAATTTTCCCTTGACTATCACTGCAAATATTTTCAGTATTTTAATTTAACCTAATCTCTTGATTAAGTTTTAAAAAAATTGCTTCTGAGGCATTAAATTAACTAACTCAGCAATTATCTTCAGTAATTTTATTTGTCTCATTCTCTACATTAAACGAATAGAACAAAAATAACGGCAGACCTATTAATAAATTAACTCTCTCTACAATTTTCTTCTGTAATTTAATTTGCTCTGTTCTCTAGAATGGGAGAATAGAACAATAATTGCTGTTAAGCCATTAAATTTACTATCATAGTTATCTTAAGTAATTTAATTTGCTATGTTCTCTAGAATACGCGAATAGAACAAAAACTGCGGCAGAAGCCATTAAATTAGCTGAAACTGCATTTCACTTTGTTAATTTAATTCGCCCTTTTTCTCGAAGAATAAGCAAATAAAACAACAATTGCAACTGGTCCATTAAATAAAGTAATAGACTATCACTGGAATTATGTTTAATAATTTAGTTTATCGTATTTCCTAGATCTAGAATAAGGAAATAAAGCAAAAATTGTGACAGAACCATTAAATTAATTATTACTGCAGTTATCTTCAGTATTTTAATTCGTCATATTCTCTAATAGTGCGTGAACAGAGCAAAAATTAAGACAGATCCATTAAAAGAGTCTTAGTTCCTAAATATAGAATGAACAAAGAAGGCAAAAATTGCGGCAGAACCATTAAATTAACTATCACTGCAGTTATCTTCAGTATTTTAATTAACCATATTCTCTAATATTGCCTGAACAAAAATTACGACAGATCTATTAAATAAATCTTAGTTTCTAGATATAGAATGAGCAAAGAAGGCAAAAATTGTGGCAGAACCATTAAATTAACTATCACTGCAGTTATCTTCAGTATTTCAATTCGAAATATTCTCTAATATTGCCTGTACAAAAATTAAGACAGATCCATTAAAGGAGTCTTAGTTTCTAGATATAGAATGAGCAAAGAAGGCAAAAATTGCGGCAGAACCATTAAATTAACTATCACTGCAGTTATCTTCAGTATTTTAATTCGCCATATTCTCTAATATTGCCTGAACAAAAATTACGACAGATCTATTAAATAAACCTTAGTTTCTAGATATAGAATGAGCAAAGAAGGCAAAAATTGTGGCAGAACCATTAAATTAACTATCACTGCAGTTATCTTCAGTATTTCAATTCGCCATATTCTCTAATATTGCCTGTACAAAAATTAAGACAGATCCATTAAAGGAGTCTTAGTTCCTATAGATAAAATGAGCAAATAAAACAAAAATTTTAGCAAAGCCATTAAATTAACTATCACTGCAGTTATCTTCAGTATTTTAAATTGCCATATTCTCTAATATTGCGTGAACAGAACAAGAATTGCGACAGATCTATTAAATGAATCTTAGTTCCTAGATATAAAATGAGCAAATAAAACAAAAATTGTGGCAAAACCATTAAATTGACTATCACTGCAGTTATCTTCAGTATTTTAATTCGCCATATTCTCTAATATTGCGTGAACAGAACAAGAATTGCGACAGATCTATTAAATAAAAAAAAAAATTGTGGCAAAACCATTAAATTAACTATCACTGCAGCTATCTTCAGTATTTTAAATTGCCATATTCTCTAATATTGCACGAACGGAACAAAACTTACTACAGACCCATTAAATGAATTAATACTGCAGTTAATTTAATGTGCCCATTCTCTAAATTAAGTTCTATGGAACAAAAATTGCGGCTCAGCCATTAAATTAGTTATCTCTGCACTAATCTTCCGTAATTTAATTTGCCTCATTCTCTAAATAAATTGAAAAGATCAAAAAATTGCGGCCTAGCTATAAAATTAACTAACACTGCAATTATTTTTAGTAATTCAATTTTGCTCTGTTCTCCAGATGAAAATAGAACAAAAATTGCGCCGTACTATTTCTCTGGGCGTTTTTCAATTGAGAGATATTCATTCACTTGACTGGAAAGAGATGAGCGATATGCGCTCTCAATGTAACGTCCTTGACACAAGATTAACTGCAGACGGGGTTATTTGACATTCACTCACTTAACACTCGAGCACTTATAATCACATTTTCCTCGCGAATATTTCGGTCAATCGCCCGCATTTACAGCGCCAACTTTCTTTTTTTTTTTTTTTAAAGTGCTTTTTTTTCCATAAACTGGAGAAAGAAAATTTAGAAAATGTTACTGATGTCAAGTAATACAGGTTTGTTAAAAATTCTCATTTTAAATGACAGTTTGTTTTGCGGACTTAAAAAATCATTAAGGCTGAGGGCAGGCTGCTTTTGCTTTCCTCGGTGAAATAGATATCCCACAATTACAAATTGATAATTTGTTAGCTACAAATCGTTTGCGGTCGCCCCCTTTTACATGGTGGACGCTAGAGGAAGGGGGGTTTCAACGGCGAGAGGACCACTCGTCTGGTCAGCAGATGGGGGAGATAAGGAGTTGACCCCGTCCGAGGAGTCTGTCGAGGCACACGTAGGCACAAGCCATTTTACATGCAGAAAGGTAGACCCCCTGGAATGCTGTGGTCAATGGCACGTGGCATCCATGTCTAATTGGTTGATATCCATGTCTAATGAGGGAGGGCTTTCCTTCAACTTTGCGAGGTAGTTCTAACCCTAAGGGTTAGAACTACCTCGCAAGGTAAAGGTAGTTCTAACCCTTAGGGTTAGAACTACCTTTGCGAGGTAGTTCTAACCCTAACTCATCCGAAAGCTTCAATTTTTTATTAATTAAAAAAATTTAAGTACAGGGTGTTTATAAATTCCTGGACCCATATGATGTTTAATAACTCATAAAATAATGAAGATATAAACAAACTTATGGCATTCATTGATGGAATAACTCTTTTTTTTTTCCTTTTCAGGTTTGAATATCTTTACTTTTGTAAATATCGTCTGCGCGTGTGGTTAATTTCAAATTATTTCATTTTCCAGTCTAAATATCTGTGCTTTTCTAAATATCGTCTGCTTATTAATTACATTTTTCTCTCTTTTGTTTTTGGCAACTATTGCAATATTATGTTTACTTTTGATGTGTTTGTTCTATGTAGTACTTTTCTATGTGATGTTTTATTCGAGCGGATATTAAGGAGAATGCATACACCACAAGAGAAAGCCCAGATTTTATGGTGGTTCATAGAAACGAAATCGATAGTGCAAGCACAGAGAAATTGCAGATGAATTTACCAAAAAGATCCTCCATCCAAAAGCAGCATCTTGCGGTGGAAAAAGAATTTTCTAGAAACTGGAAGTATCGCAGATAAGAAACATTCCGGACGTCCCTGCACAAGTGATTTTGACGTTGAGCATGTCAGACAGACATTTTTAGACAATCCTAGAAGATCTGTGAGATCAGTGGCAAGAGAATTGGATATGCCAATTTCGACGGTGTATAAGGTTATTAAGAAACAATTAAGACTACATGCATACAAAGTTCAAATTGTTCAAGGTTTGGAACCGGACGATAGGCCTAAGAGGATGGCGTTTGCAACAGATATGGTAGGAAGGGTAGAAGATGATGCTGATTTTTTGAAGCGCATAATGTTCTCCGACGAAGCATCCTTTCATGTTTCTGGCATTGTTAATCGCCATAATGTGCGCATATGGGGATCTGAAAGCCCCCATGAATACCGTGAGACACAAAGGGATTCCCCAAAGGTTAATGTGTGGTGTGGACTAATGCACGACCGAGTCATTGGGCCTTTCTTTTTTACAGAAAAGATGGTCTCATCAGTCGTATACTTAGACATGTTGGAAAACTTCGTATTTCCACAACTAGAAGAGCTTCAGCCACATGTCTTTTTGCAACAAGATGGTGCACCACCTCATTGGGGTATCATCGTTCGTAGTTCTTTGAATGACCATTTTACAGGAAGATGGATTGGGCGAGGAGGTCCAATTCCTTGGCCACCCAGATCACCTGATATAACGCCGCTGGACTTTTTTCTTTGGGGATTTATAAAGGACAATGTTTACAGGAGGATCGTGTCGAACATTGATGGCCTAAAAGCCAGAATTACAACCGCAATAGCCTCTGTGGATGCCGACATGCTTGCCGCTACCTGGCTTGAAATTGACTATCGACTTGATATTCTCCGTGCGACGAAGGGGGCACACGTGGAAGTTCATTGACAAGGGTCATGAAATTTTTTGAGTCTATCTAACAATTTATGTTATTAATTTTAATCTATCTTTATTATTTTATGAGTTATTAAACATCAAAATGGGTCCAGGACTTTATAAACACCCTGTATAATAATTGAAAATTTTTAAAAACCCACGTTAGTTTGGGAAAAGGAGGGTTACATAATACCAAGCATTTGGGATTCAATTATTTGATCCAAATTCCGTTAGCAGCATTTTTTTTAAATAAATAATAATAATTAAATAAATGCTAATTTAAGTACCCTTGTTTTACTTCATATTTGACTAGGGAGCTGTGATTTCTCAGGGGACAGAGCGCTTGCCTTCCAATGAGGTGAACCGGGGTTGAATCCAAGCGATGGCTGGTGGGTACGAATTCCGCATCCGGCTTGCACCGACCACAATGCTGACGTAAAATATCCTCAGTGGTTGACGGATGGCGGGCTAGAGTCCCCTTGCCGTGAGGCTAGTAGTGAGAAGGTTTTCATGGTTTTCCTCTAAATGTAACGCAAATGAGGGTTAGTTCCATCAGAAAATCCTCCACGAAGGCAAATTTCTCAAAATACTTGCTCCAGGAGTTCCTTTGTCTTCTGAATTGGGTTTAGAATTACAAGGCTACGGAGTTGAACATTGGTAGTCGTAAACCTAAAAATTGGGTCGGCTGTTCAACGACGGTTATAAAATATTAAAGAAATATTTGACTAGGGTTCTTAAATGAATGTATGCAAGGTGGACATTTCGCCTATTTCCTCATAAACTTGCTTACCTGTTTGTGCAAAGAATTTTTTTATTATTTTATTTACAGAAAATTAAATTGTTCGAAATGTAACTATTTCTTTTAACTTGTCTGATACTAGTTCAACTTTGCAGCATTTTTTTTTTTTCATTCTTTTTCCTTTTCTTTTTTAAACATTTTTCATGTGTTTCCTTTTGTCAAATGTTGCTGAAAAATACTTATTAGGTCATTTTAATCAGTTTTGCAGACTGGCCAGAGTTCAGGGAGTCAATCAAAAAATGACCTGATTTTTTTTCTGAAGTGTGGCGGCGGCACCAGCAGTCAATTACCATCCACTTTCACAAATAGACATCTTTGCAAGAACACTTTCAATGCCTTTAAACATTTCTGCCTTTTCTATAACAAAAACACTCCAAACCTTGACCTAAATTGTTTTTATTTGTTTACCGTCTCATCCCTTCTTTGATTTGTTATGTTAAAGACATTTACTCTGACTTTTTTAGCTCAATTTATGAACACCATAAATTGAGATCCCTGTTTCAAGCAATTTTTTGCAAAGTCAGATTTAAATTAGACGAGATTTAAGACAGTAAGCCTTTCACCCTTTTTAAACCTTGAGCACTGACGAGGAATTTTTTAATTAGCTTTCGATCTTCACGCCTTTTATAAATAGTACTTTGTAACCTTTTGGAACAACTATATTTTATTTTTATTTTATAACCGTCGTTAAACAGCCGCCCGATCCAATTTAGGGTTTACGACACCTGATGTTCATCTCCGTAGCCTTGTAATTTTAAACCCAACAACCGACAGACAAGAGTACTACTGGATCAAGTAGTGAGAGAAATTTGCCTTCGTGGGTGACTTTTTGATGGAACTAACCCGCATTTCCGTTACAGGGAAAGGAGAACCACGAAAACTTCCCATGGTTAACCTGTAGACCAGGGGACTCTAACCCATGATTTGTCTACAACTGAGAATGTTTTACGTCAGCACTGTGATCGGTGCGAGCCGGGAGCGGAATTCGTATCAACCTGCCATTGATGGGATTCGAACGTGGTTCACCTCATTAGAAAACGAACGCTCTACTCCCTGAGCCACCACCGCTCAAGTATAAACTATATTTTATTTTTATAACCGTCGTTGAGCAGCCGACCCAATTTTTTGGGTTTACGACTACTAATGTTCAACTCCGTATCCTTGTAATTTCGATCCCAATCCAGAAAAAAAGGCAGCTCCTGGATCAGTACCTCCAAAGGTATTGATTTGTTATGGGAACGTGGAGGACTTTGTGACCCGACTGATTTAGCGTGCATTAGTCACCGTTTACTACATGGGGAGTCGACGGCCGGCGGGAATTTCCAAAAATATTATTAAAAACATTATTACAATTAGGTACTTGCAACTCGAGAAGAAGACGATCACTGATACACAGACACGTGACCTATGAGCTCAGAGCCGGGTGAACGCTTATAAGCAAGATGGCGTGTTTAAGTAGATAGGGCGTGTTAAGTGTTCTCCACTTAAGTTAGAATATTAATTAGAGATGATTAAATACAACGCCATGTCACACATGGAATTTGTTAAAATATAATTCTTTATCGTCTGCGTCTTCTGTTTAACTTAGATTTATTATTTGTTTATGTAATTATTGTAACCATGATATTTATTTGTTTTTGTGCCTGGCATCTTCGATGTATAATTAGTTTGTGTTTGTTCTACATGGTTTGGAGCCTGTCTTAGTAAGAAATATCTGGTGACCGAATTAAAATTTTTGTGAAAGAATATAGAATGTGTTACTTAAGAAATTGATACTTGACGGACTTGGCTTACTCGAAATAGAATGGAAAGAACAATTGCTTACGTGAACAAGTGCCATGTTCAATAAAGCTGTATTAGATGATAATTAAGATTTTACACAGAATCTTTAATGTGTCTAATAATTTGGCCAGGGACTGTTTATTATATTTAGGTTTTAAATGCATGCTCAAGGCTGATAATTATTTAAAAAATGTATATAAATAACGAATAAATAATTCACAACATATTTAATAATTTTCATAAAATAACATCATAAAAAAAAAAGGACGAGCAACTCTTGAACAAATAAATCTTTTCTTTCAAAAAAAAATAAATTTTTTTTTCCACAAAAGTAACGATTTTATGAAATATTTCTCAACATCTAATTGTTTAAAATGTAACTTTTATTATCGAAGCATTTATTCTTTTGTTCTGAGGAAGAAAAAATCGTTTTCAAAAATGTAATAAAATTGCTTGTAAAATCCTTTTTCAATTAAAATTTCCTATCGCTGTAAAAAACAATAGACTTTCCAACAAACTACATTATTTTTTTTTATCCATTTATAAAGAAACCGGAGAGGAAAGGAAAAAAAAAAGAAAAAACGGGATAAAGTGAACTCCGGGATAATAAGAAAACAAATAAAAAACGGGCGACCGACTCCGAGGCTCCAGCTCGGAGAGGGGGGTCGCTATAGTGCGCATGCGCTTCCAAATCGATGTCGTTTAGGGAGATTCTAACCTAAATAACTTTGACAGAAAAAACTGAGTTCTGAAATAAATGGGAGTATCCAACTCGTATCTACAGGTGGGGGGAAGGATTTAAACCGGAATCCCATTTATCATTTCTACAGTCACTGGTCAAATTTTTAAACGCACTATAAAATTCTATGCGAAATCTTAATTAACAGGTGATACTATACAGCTTTATTGTTTTTACAGGACTGAAACCGGTTTGCACTTGTTTACGTTAGTGTATCAATGGGTTAACATTGTAATGCAATACGCTAAAAATAAATACAAATGGGAAGTATATAAAAAATTTCCTTAATAAAAACCCATTACATGTATGTTTAAATATAAAAGTATTGCCTATAAACTCGTGCAAAACATGTAATTATTAAAAAAAGCCTTCAGTGCGTCTAATAATCTGGTCTATAATTATTATAATATACTAATATAACACCTGGTATAATAAATATTCTATATTTATATAATATATCGTCTAATATATCCAATCGTCGAATTTATATTGTATATCGTCTCATTTAACTAATTGATACACTAACGTAACCAAGTGCAAACCGGTTTCAGTCGCGTAAAAGCAATAAAGCTGTATAGTATCACGTGATAATTAAGATTTTACATAGAATCTTAGAGTGCGTCTAATTTTTCCAGGAACTGTATATTTAAGCCTGAGAAAATTTGGGTAAAAAATATAATGTTTAGTAAATTGAAAATACTTTATTAACTTCAGATACATTACTGTTGCTAGCACCTAACTTAAAAATCATTGCTGTTATTAACAAAGTGAGTTTCGACTATGGTATATAATGCAATAACGATACTTAATGGTATACTACAAGTGACGTAGTGTGAGTACATCGATCCTGATTGGTTGTTGCGACGTGACATTTCTTTACGTTTACCACTGCTCTTTGCGTTCTATTTCAAGTAAGCCAAGCATCAATTCTTTTAAGTGACACATTCTATATTCTTACGCAAAGATTCCTTCATGAATATTCCAATCCTTTTACAATATATTTCTTACTTAACACAAAGACAGGCACGAAGGCATGTAGAACATAAACGAACTAATTACGCATCGAAGTTGCCAGGTACACGAAACAAAAATATGTCACGGTTGCAATAAAATACATAAACAAATAATAAATCGAAGTTAAGTAAAGGCCGTAGAAGTGAAAAAATTGTATTTCAACAAATTCGACGTGCAATACGGCGTTGTATTTTATCAACTTCACGTTAATTAACATTCTGACTTATAATGAGAAACGTAGCACAACTTCACGCCATCTAGACGGATCATGGGTTAGAGTCCTCTTGCCGTCTGGCTAACCGTGGGAGGTTTTCGTGGTCTTCCTCTCCATGTAACGCATATACGGGTTAGCTCCATCAAAAAGTCCTCCACGAAGGCAAATTTCTCCCAATACTCGATCAAGGAGCACCCTTGTCTTCTGGGTTGGGTTCAAAATTACAAGGCTTAGGAGTTGAACTTTAGTAATCCTAAACCCAAAAATTGGGTTTGCCGTTCAATGACGGTTATAAAATAAAATAAAATGATCAGCTGGAGCTGACGTGATAGGTCACATGTGAGGGTATTGTGATCTTCTTCTTGAAGTGCAAATTTCCCAATTGGAAATACTTTAAATCTGACGTGAAATATGGACGGGATGTTCCACAACCACTACCCTTTATATACATTTTTCGTCAAATGAAGTCCAAACAGTATTCAAAATAAGGGTTCCGAGCCAAATAAATATTTAAGTAAGAGAAACAAAAACACTTTGATATCACTTGGTAGGAAAGAATGTGGTGACGAAAAACATCAAAAAGAGTAAGACTTGTTTGAAACTTGGACTTATTTAACTAAATGATTCGAACTCGTAAGCAGCTCTAAAACTGTTCTAAATTCTAATTAAAAAAACAACATAATTCTGGTTTATAAAACCAAAGTATACGATATTTAAACTATTCACTAGGTAATTTTTCCGTTCACGTAGCAACAATTTACCGGAAATTCTGGTTTTCAAAATTATAGTGTTTATCACTGCACATTTAGCAAAAAATTCAAAACTGAAAAGTCAATTTAACCGAATAAAGGCTTTTTATGACATAGATATTAGGTACTGTAATAAAATTACCGAATTTAAACACATTTGCCAAGTTTCGTCACATATTATAAAACCATATTTTATTGTTACTATTAACAAAATCATTACCAAAAGCGCTTCGGTAAAAATAACAGAGATTTTTCGTGTTTCCATAGAATAGGTAAGCTTTACTATATTCCAGTAGTTTCGACCATACATTTTTTTCGGGGATTGTATTGTGATGTATATGCTATATCATCGTATACAAACAATACTTTTTCAAATAGTGAATTTAACGAGAGAAAAAAAATCGTTAAAATAAAACACTTCATCATCTTTGTTAGTATCATTAGATAAACCCTCTTAGAGGTTCTTGTTAATTGATATATTAGTCATAAATATACTCACACTTTTCCTTTCCATAAACTTAAAATAATTTTCGCTTATTAATTATTGTCTTTGGAGAATAATAGGGGGACCGGAAAGTAATGTCGTTTCGGTGCATTTGATATTTGTTACCAAGATTTCATTTTTAATCAATAATGTAATCACCCTCGTTTTCCTACTAAGTCCATTAGCCTATCTTTTAATGCCGGATCCAAAAAACATGGAATTTGTTTTTAAGACTAAAGAATATCAAATGTACCGAAACGACATTACTTTCCGGTCCCCCTAATATCTGACTATATTCGAATATTTCTCACCACTAGGAGACCTACCTAATGATGAATGAAATGAATATTACATTAAATTAATATTAAATTCAAGTTTCGACTGATGCAAATTTACTATAAAACATTTCTTAAAATTTAATTCAAAAGGAAGGTGTTTTAATAAGAAAGGGCAATTTTTAGGACAGTTTCTTCTACTATTTCACCCCATTTTCATCATCCGTTTGTGGTGAACTAATTCTTAAAGAATATCCCCCACAGAACCCTACAGAATATACCCCACACATGGATATCCGATAAATGCTCCCCCCGTTTCTAGAACATTTTAGAAGAATAGTTTTGTGGGGAAGGTATCAATAGGCCTATCATTTAAAGAACACAAAGGAAGGATTTTCGAGGATGCATCGTTTGGACTTTTGGAATCAGGTGGTGATAGACGTCCACCCACTTTTGTTGTCGGTTCCAAGAAAGGAAGGGAAAAAAAAGGAAATACTTTCTTTGGAATGGTGATAGGATTCCATTCCGCAAAAGTGGGCGACACATAAAAACGGAATGTTCAGTATTTTTTTAAACCACAAAGGGAGAGTGATTTTTGCTCATTTTCAGCCTTTTTTGAAAACATTTCAAGCCATTCTGAGGAGAGATAATTGTTTACTATTGATTGAGCTTTACTTATCAAGCTGTTTTAATTTTTTTTAGCAAATCATATTACTATTTTCTTTTCTTTTACTTTCAGAGTTATTAGCGCCCTTTACATAAAAGGCTAAATTGCATATTGGACATTGTAACAGTTGATTTTTGCTACCAAGATTTTATTTTTAATCAGTAATGTGTTAACCTTCGTTTTCCCATCCGTTAGCCCACCTTTCAATGTCGGATCGACAAAAAGGAATTTGTTTTAAATGACTAAAAAATCAAATGCACCGAACGACATTACTTTCCTGGTCCCCATAATATCTAACTATATTCAAAAACTAGAACTATATTTCGAGCTCTTTTTAAGTACACAACTAATTGTAATATTCTAATTATTATAATTTTATTGCTTTTACAGACACTTCTCACAATGAAGATCCTCAAGTAAAACTTTTTTTTAAAAAAAATTCCGATCGTAAAAAAATTCATCATATCGAGAAGGCGAAAACTCATATTCTTAGGTCCATATAATGAATCCTAACTTTTTCCCGATTTTCAAAATGGAACGGTTACAAATTTCGATCCCTATAGAATCATATCATAAAAAATTCTATCCAAAAGAAAAAAAAACGAATTAATGATTATAGATAATGTTTCATATTTCTTCAGTTACACATATTTAAGTTCACTTACTAAACCATAAAATTTTCTCGATTATTCGAAATGGAATGATTAAGAAATATGATCCTCATATTTGTTTTACGAAAATTCCGGTCATAATTGTGTTTCTTCGAAAAAAATTTAAATCGTCAGAAAATGAATAACAACGTGTATTCGAGGAAATCTCATAGACTAGTTCAGTAAGAGACAAGCTTCTTAAATAAATGAAAATTAATATATATATGGTTAGGCGTCTTCGAATATGAAAATAAGATATTCTTTCAAGAAAATAAAAATAATGTATTAGCAAAGAACTTTACAAAAGCATGGACGATTCACATAAAAAAAAATTATACAAATAATAGATTTAAATTTTCATCTAGGAATTGGACCTGTACTTCTCTTTGAAGTACGTACGTCTCTCAATCTTTGTTTGCAACCAGGGACTAATATATGGGATATCTGCCTTTATATCTATGTTTGCAACTGTCTTCTTACTCATTTTTTGTCTTACGCGCAGGAGTTGTGTCTGAAGGATTTGCCTTGCTTCTCACAACAGGGATTAGCTTTCAGCTTACAGGGATTGGCACCACATATAATTATATATTGTATGCTTGCAATTGATAAATTACTCGAAAAAAATTTTAAATTCTAATTTAATGGGAGCAATACGATTGAAATTGAATTTGTTGTTGTAATACATTAGGCATTTCTTTCGATTACTTAAAATGAAAATTTAAAAAAGATAGTTCTTAAAAAGAATAATATTTTTATAAAAAAAATTAAAAGAAAAAAAAAAGAAGAAAAAAAATTTTACTCTAACTCTTAGAACAAATTTCATCCTAAATTATCGTCGTTTATTAATATTTTTTCGTGACGCTATTGAATAAATATATATACATTTTTTTTTTTTTTTTTTTTTTTTTTTTTTTTTTTTTTTTTTTTTTTTTTNTATTCTGACAAACTGAGAAATTACGAACGATAATAACTTTTAGAACAAATTTCATCCTAAATTATCGTTGTTAATTAATATTTTTTCGTAGCACTATTGAATGAAAAATTTTTTTGTTTCATTTGTAATTTCATATTCTGACAAACTGAGAAATTACGAACGATAATAACTTTTAGAACAAATTTCATCCTAAATTATCGTTGTTAATTAATATTTTTTCGTAGCACTATTGAATGAAAAATTTTTTTGTTTCATTTGTAATTTCATATTCTGACAAACTGAGAAATTACGAACGATAATAACTTTTAGAACAAATTTCATCCTAAATTATCGTTGTTAATTAATATTTTTTCGTAGCACTATTGAATGAAAAATTTTTTTGTTTCATTTGTAATTTCATATTCTGACAAACTGAGAAATTACGAACGATAATAACTTTTAGAACAAATTTCATCCTAAATTATCGTTGTTAATTAATATTTTTTCGTAGCACTATTGAATGAAAAATTTTTTTGTTTCATTTGTAATTTCATATTCTGACAAACTGAGAAATTACGAACGATAATAACTTTTAGAACAAATTTCATCCTAAATTATCGTTGTTAATTAATATTTTTTCGTAGCACTATTGAATGAAACATTTTTTTGTTTCATTTGTAATTTCATATTCTGACAAACTGAAAAAACTGGATAATTACGAGCGATAATCATTTGTGCCATAAAGTTAAGAGAAGGAGCTGCCATTGTTTCTACTGTCATTTCTTTTCTTATCATTTCTAGTTTGGCAACACACCCTCACCTCTTCCCTTCACCCTTTTGTCCACCGTCCTTGTAACAATGTTTCGAAAGGGGTCGAAAAAGTAATTTATGAAAGATAACTTTTTGTCAATCACAGCTGATTCTCGGTTCGATATCCGAATCCCGACCTTGGCCTATCTTTTTTATTTCTTTTCACCAGCATCGATTTTGAATAGTTAACTGATGCCGAGGAAAATTAATTCTGAAAGATTCTGATGAAAATTATATACAGCTCTTGTAGAAGGTTTAAAGAACTAATCCGTTACGGTTACGAGTTGCAACAAAGTGTCGGGTTTTTGAAAATGAGTAAATAACGTAGATTGAGATCAAGGTTTCTTGCTTCGAAGCAGTCAATGGACGCCCGCATTTTATCTTGTGATTTGTAGGGTTATCATTTAGGTTAAATATTTTCAAATTTTTACGATAGTAATATTATTTTAAACATTCTAACGACAATCTAGATCACCTGACACAGGTGGCCTCATCTTTCTCGCTTTAAAAATATGTCCCTCATTTTCCAATAAATAAAGCGAACATAGACGATTAAAACGAGCATAACGATTAAGACTGTTCACGTGCCCTTTGTATGAAGGCACCACCATAAATGTCAAATTAGAAACCAAAATATTTAAATGATTTAACTAAAATACACAATTAAAAAGTAGGCAAATAAAACGTGCCTATAGTAACTTCCTGGCAAAATTTCACCCTATATTAACCCGTTTATTTATTATTTTAAGCAACCCTTTTGAGTAATAATTTTTATTGTTTCGATCGTTATTTAATAAATTGTTAAACTGAAAAATTTATCTCATAGACTAAGCTGACAAATTACTTAATTATTTTTTTTTAACTACTGGACCTCGTGAGTATTAGGATGTTCAAATAATGCGAAGCACCTCAGGGGGAGGGGGGTGAAATTTGGAGAGCAGGAGGGAGGAGCACGAGCAATGCTTACGTCTCATTACGTCTAATATCTCATTATTTTCGAAATTTGTTTTAAATGTCGAATAAAATATAACAAAAAGAAATATTTAAAAAAAGAAATTACTTTTGGGAAAATTTTAAATTAAAATTGAATTTGTATAGATAAAATTGGAAAAAAAAAATTCTTGAAGATGTTTCTATATTTAAATGGATATTTAAATTATTATTTAGTTTTATATTTAAATGAATTAAAATGTAGATTTTATTTCATGCAAAACTTCCTCATTTGTTTTAGTGTTATCCGAAAATTAATACAGTTAAAAATGTAAGCTAAAGCAAAAAACAACAGGGGAGGGGGAGTTGCTACTTTCTTAAAACAGAAAGGGAGGGATTTGTAATTAATTTGCTTGTTTTTGCTAACAGATGGTGAGTATGAAAGTGCCAAATAATGCTTTTGTAATATTTGAACAGTCCCTATCTGGTCTTATGTTATAGTCAACTATTGTTATTCAATTTTTTTTACATCAAAAATATTGATTTCAAAATTTGCTTCCACTTTAAATATTTTGGATGGTGATTTAAAAATAGGTACTGCTCGTCTTAATAAAATTAATGATTGGTAACCGCAAGACAGAAGCGGTTGGCACAGTTAGAGGAGAAAGGTATTAGGTACACCCAAGAGTAGGGCCTGTCTTCTGTGCCTTCGCCAGGGAACTATCATCTCTTCTGGTCTACCGGAATCCACCTCGTTGGCCAGTCATCTGCCAAAGCTGACGTATCAACGATTGACATGTTGTGCGGCTTTGAGGAGAACTCCTCCAGACTGAAAGTCTGGGACTATAGGCTGCTATGGTAACGAGCGAGAGCACATTTCTAATGGGGGTGAAATGGAGGAAAGAAGGTCTCGATTGGTTTACTCATGACTACCTACGCTAAGATTAAGACAAAACTATTCACTTCATACCCCTATACGAAGTGACCTTTCCTCGTAACCATGGTACCCGCCACAACGCGAGACGGGTGTCTGGAGGAGTTCTCCTGAAAGCTGCTCTATATATCTTCTGAGGTGGTTTCCATGAGTGCAATAATATTGCACGAAATCAGTGAGGAAAAGAATGGAGGAAAACGAGGATCTTTAGAAGCAAGGACCACAAGTGGGCAGAAGAGATTTCGTTGTCCTACTTAGGACAACCAGACAGTAGAAAAACAGACGGCCGTGCCAGAGGGCTTGGGTTTATTTTGCTCCCCTTACGTCTGTCCGCGAGGCAGTACTTGTCCCAGTGGGATCATTCCATTCAGACAGGTAGTGTATCAGTTAGCAAGGGATTCCATGTCACCATACAGTTCCAGCACAGCATCGGATAGCCATCGCGTAATTCTACCTGTAAAAAATAAAAATAAAAAGAACCAAGGGAGATTAGTGTGTAGTCAAAGAGTGTTGAGCCGTACTAGGTTGACTCTAGTACCCCACAATCGGGCTGAATTGGCGCAATATCTCTCCGAATATAATGTTGAACAAGCCAAACAATTGGAAGGAACACTTTTTTCCAGGTTTACACCAAATCGAAAGCCCATGTGCAATTTAAAGGGTATAATTTAAATACTTATGCTTAAAGGGTATAATTTAAATAATCTTACACGAAACTCCGCGATTTCACACCATACGAGAATTATTTTCCCCTCCGTAAACATCAACGTTGTCGAGCATTGAATATCAAAAATTCAACAAACGCCAAATATCGCCAATAGTTTGTTTGCAATCTAGAATGAACTGGCGAGAGTTTTTTTTTTGTTGTTGTTTTTGTTGGTTTCTACGCTATATTCATGCACCGAAACATGTTAAAGTATATATAGCTTTTAGTTGTGTAATAAAGGTAATTATATTTTAATTTTTAAATCTCTGAGAACTGCATTAAATGTAATGCAATGTAAAATTTCTGTCTACTTTCGTTCTGTCAAATTAGTAAGAATTAATATTAACAGTATATTTTTAAATTTTTTATAAGGTGACCTCATTGTTTCAAAAAGTGACCACTGTTAAAAATTCGACAACTGGTCAATGGGCCAAAACAAACCTTCCTATTTTTGCCCTATACACCCTGTATATCTTCATCCTGTGGGTCCAATGCTCTTGGCTCAGAAACACGAGTATTTATCTTAAGATCTTCGCCTTTGGAGGCAAATGTTCCATGACAATGAAGAACTTAGATGTCAAGGTTTACATTTAAAAAAATATAAATTGCCCAACGTTTATTTCGAAACTTAAGAACTCAATTTTTTTTCTTTTTCTGACTTGGCTTTGGTTTTTGTTTTAAATTCCCACTGTAATCTGTAATCGTTCGTTTTCCAAGAAAAGCGGTCTTCTTTGATCGCATTTGACGATTCCTGAGGAAAAATTGGCTGAGAATCGAAAGAGACTTATCGGAATCTGGCATCTTTGCTGTAGGTAAACAGGGAACATAAAATAACTCTTGGCATTCGATTGGGTTTCCAAACATAGCTCAGTGTTCTGACCTTGCCAACAAATCAGCGTTCAAGAAATGCAAACTGGAAATTGCCCTTGGTAGAGAGAATTTTCTGTTCTTGAATATTTTAGTGGATCTTAGATTGAAAGTAAATGCATCCATGATCATATTTCAGTTTTTTCCTTTAATATTTCTTGTTCAGATGCTGTTTGAAATAAAATAATAAGTAGGGTTGATTTATTTATTGTCTGTGCAGTAGTACCCAAAAAAGTGTACCGCAGAACCCTAGGATTACATGGCAGGATTACAGTGGTTCCAAAAGTTAGGATTCTTTTTAACCAGTAATAATTATATTTATACTCAATCCAAATAATCCACAATTTATTTAATATTTTCTTTGTGTATAAGAATTTGTTTTTGTTAGATGCCATTGAGGAAAAAAATAAAATTAAAAATATATATATATATAGCAATATATTGAATAAACTACGAAAAAGATATTCGTTTATTAAAAAAATTCATTAAGTATTTCTCATTGAGCTTTTCGATTCAAAATAAAATAAAGTCAAGAATAAAGAATAACGTTTGATAACTTTTCTCAATGTTTGTGAGATTTCTTTTTTGAAAAACCATAATGCAGTTCATTTTATCCATTTTTAGCATATGCATACACCAAAAACTAATTCACATTCTTAAATACGTCAAATACGTTCTTATCCCGCCAAAAGAAGCTAGATCATTTAGGGTTTCATAAGCAAAAAAAAAAATTGGGAATTAATGTTTCAAACTCAATGGTTTTTTTCGAGTCATTTTTTAGTGAAATTCATATTTTTAAAGACAAATACATAACATAGTCAAGACAAAAAAAATTTATTTTAATAAAAATAATGAAGAAAAAAAAACGAATGTAAGAAAATCATCAAGAATGGTGAAGTACTTTTTCGTTGTTCGAATTTTCTGAAATCCTAATTCTTATAGAAATAATTGATTCAATGTTGAACCACGATATCGGTGAAATTTATAGTAATGCAACCTCGATATAGTGTTGTTTTGATCTATATTTCCCTCAATGATAGCGGCGGTAATGCCATAATACGCTAATGGTTTTCTAAAACCCTAGTGAACTGCGCTTCCAACATCTTATCCCTCCTTGAAAGGACATGGTGAACTGCGCTCAAAGCAACTCTTGTGACCATTCTTCCTCCTTCAATCACGCAGTAAAACCTTTTCTGATAAGATCGCGGTCTCGCCAACAATCTTCTAGGAGAGTAACCCCAATTGTAGGGGAGGGGATGCCTCAATTAGTGTTCCCCCATTTTTTTCGCCTATTATGCAATTTTCAATTAACAGTGTTTTTTTAATTTAATATAATTTTTTTTTACTTCTGTAAGTTGAAACAAAAACTATATATTTAAGAGAAGAACTATAAGTGTAATTTAATACAAGCGCAATTCGTGTATTGTTAGGAGTGGGGTATTAATCGAAGCACTTACTGAGCGCAGTTCACCATTGCCCATTTCTCTCTTCCCTCTTAGTAGCATTCCAATTTAAAAGAAAAAAGTTCCCTTGGTGAAAAGAGAGTTGGTATTCTGTTTAAATTTAATATTGAGAACAATAATTTGATTTAAGAGAAGAACTATAAGTGTAATTTAATACAAGCGCAATTCGGGTACTCTTAGGAGTGGGGTATTAATCGAAGCACTTACTGAGCGCAGTTCACCATTGCCCATTTCTCTCTTCCCTCTTAGTAGCTCGCTTCTAATTGCCCATTTCGCTTCTAATTGCCCATTTCAGCTGAATCTTAGTTGGAAGCGCAATTAACTTATGGCTTTTGGAAAGCTAATCTGCTATTAACGGCGATACTTATCGTCATACTTAAGAATTTTTTCATTAGTAAAAAACAGATGACGTATTGTAGCACCATATTAGATTGACTGATGACTCCCGGGATAGAGCGTTCGCCTTCCAATGAGGTGAACTGGGCTCGAATTCCAGCGACGACTAGTCGTTACGAATTCCGCAACCGGCTTGCATCGACCACAGTGCTGACGTAAAAGATCCTCAGTGGTAGACGGATCATGGATTACAGTCATCCACTATAATTTGTGCCGTTCCCCTATCTTGTTACTAATAGTTTTGTGATGCATTTTTATAGGGAAATGCTTTCACAATTAACTTTCCCAGATCATTACAGCCATATGTAGACCTCACCTTGATAACTGTTTCCCTTTCGTAATGAAAATTAAGAACAAAATTTTTTCCTAGTCAAACGCTTAAAAAATGTCAAAGAAAAACAAGAAGTGCAAAGTAATTCAGAGGTTATTATCCCAGAAATATATAAATAAAGAGTCAGAAATAAAAAGCGAATATATCTATATCTGTAATTTATAATGATTGCGCAAGTTCCAAAGTGCGTGCGCGTAGGTGTATGTTTGTCAGTGGATGAACGTCATTACGCGACCTTGAAAATCGAAGGCTCCGTCAACTTTCATTTCTTTCTATTTTTATTATTATTACTTCTTCTTTAGAGTATAATGCACCCTCTTTTTAAAGCGGTACCTGACAAGTTCCATTCGAAGTCAACACGTAGCGCCACGTGCTCTTAAAAAATTCTTTTTTGTTTTAATTTCGAAGAAATGCGTCATCAGTTTCGGAGGTTGATTGGAGCGTATTTTAATCTTTCTATCTATGCAAATAATTCCTCATAAATGTAGTAATAAGGCAGGATATAATATGTAAAATTGATTTTTAAATTAGAGTAATGGCACCAAGTGTTAAAATATTTGATTTTAAAATTAGAGTAATGGCACCAATTGTTAAAATATTTAACTCCGTCACGTTCTTATAATTTTTACCAAATGCCAGAAAAGTATTAAAATTACGTAATTGTTAATTTCAAATCATATAATGTGTGAAATTGATTTTTAAATTAGAGTTGTGGCACCAATTGTTAAAATATCTGACTCCGCCACTGTTTTACACTCTATTAACATTTTTACCAAATGCCAGAAAAGTATTAAGATTATGTAATTGTTAATTTCAAATCATATAATATGTAAAATTGATTTTTAAATTAGATTTGTGGCACCAATTGTTAAAATATTTGATTTTTAAATTAGAGTAGTGGCACCGATTGTTAAAATATCTGACTCCGCCACTGTCTTACACTCTATTAACATTTTTACCAAATGCCAGAAAAGTATTAAGATTATGTAATTGTTAATTTCAAATCATATAATATGTAAAATGGATTTTTAAATTAGAGTTGTGGCACCAATTGTTAAAATATTTGATTTTTAAATTAGAGGCACCAATTGTTAAAATATTTGACTCCGTCAATGTCTTATACTTAACATTTTCATCAAATCCCCGAAAAGTATTAATATTTGTAATTGTTAATTTCAAATCTTATATTTCTATTTTCTTATGTACTATTATAGTAAAAGGCATTTATTGAAAACAAAATTTTGCATTTTAAAATAGCAGAAAGACATAAATTTTAAAAAACATTTGAACAAAAATGTTGAAAGTGAGCGGCATCATTATATACTCATACATCATATATATCTACACCCACACGTGTAGAGTTTCAAATAAATAAATCACTCTGACTAACTTTTGATCTAACATTCGGTTTTTTACTTACTATGACTCAATGGTTCAAAGGGGTGACCTTAAATATGCTAATTAGTGAGAGCAGACGATATTTTAAGCTACAAAATTAGACACAAAACGTACTTTCTCTGAACAAAACTTTTCTCCACGGATTAGTGACCCCTAAAATATGGAGTAACCGCAATCTGAGAAATATGGTCCTAATAGTTTGGTCAGCAGAGCGATTAAGAGTTTGGACTTTTAACTTATTTTGCCAAATCTCGTGCAGCGAATTGAGTATTTTTTAATGTTTTTAATTGAATATTTTTTGATTCAGTACATAAGTGATTCATGTAACTGGGGTTTAAAGGAATCGGTAAAAGGGCGAATCAGTGTATTAGCAAATCAATGATTGGCTGAATAATTGAATAAGCAATGCAGGTGATTGGATAATTAGTGAATTAGTTAATCGACGTACTAATGAATCAGGATAAAAGAAAATCAATAAATGAGTAATCTGTGAATATTCAGCTTATTAATAAATTGGTGAATTAACTAGTGAGTAAATCCTTGAATAATTTCATTAGTAAATCAGTAAATGGTTGAATCAGTAAATCAATGGATCTAATTATTTTTAAGTCAGTGAACGGAGAAATCAGTTCATCGGAACTATCAGCATATCAGGGATTCAGTTTGTTAGTAAATCAATGAATTGATGCATCAGTGAATCAGCTTATTAGTAAATCAGTGAATTAATATATCAGTGAATCAGCTTATTAATAAATGTATGTATTATATCTTTAGCAAATCAGTGAATAGGCGAATCACTGCATTAAATAATCAGAAAATTGGTCAATTAACTTATTAATAACTCAGTGATTAGCAGAGTTAATTACTAAATGAGTAATAAAAGTTAACAAACTTATAATTGTGATTGCAGCAACCTGCAACATCAATGAATCAGCTTATTAGTAAATCAGTGAATTAATGTATCAGTGAATCAGCTTATTAGTAAATGTATGTATTAGCTCTTTAGTAAATCAGTGAATAGGCGAATCACTGCATTAGTTAATCAGAAAATTGGTCAATCAACTTATTAATAACTCAGTGAATGACAGAATTAATTACTAAATGAGTAATAAAAGTTAACAAACTTATAATTGTGATTACAGCAACCTGCGACATCAATGAATCAGCTTATTAGTAAATCAGTGATTTAATATATCAGTGAATTAGCTTATTAGTAAATGGGTATATTAGCTCTTTAGCAAATCAGTGCATTAGTTAATCCGAAAATTGGTCAATTAACTTGTTAATATATCAGTGAATGGCTGAATCAATTACTGAATGGGTAATAAAAGTTAATAAACTTATAATTGTAATTGCAGCAACCTGCGGCCATATTTTTTTTAAAATCATTTATTCATTTTGTTATTAAATTTTTTCTGACATTTCATATTGTTTTTTTTCTTCCCCTTCAGTCCATGTTATCAGGAAGGAATGCGGTTAATTTACCTCACAATTGCAGTGGCAGAGGTCGAAACTTGTTCTTTTTTATCAGTCTGTGTTTATCTTTAATGAATGAGTGTTGAAAAGGACGAAAAGATGCAGATATTCTACTTTTACTTGACATCTTTACATTGTATTATAGTTGCTACTTTCAACCTTTACGAACATTATTTTTTTAAACTTCCAATTTTGTTGAGATAGTGCACGTAAAAGAATGGAGCTACAATGTTCAGTGTGCAGTTAAACTTTTATTAGTACGTGTGTTGATAGACTTAATAAAAATAAATAAACAAATAAAAATAGCAAAAATTGAAAAATAAAGATAACTTTTAAAAAATCAAAAACCACAGTAAATAGCAAGAATGTTCTGTCAATATGAATTTAAATTTTAAAATGAATAATCGTCCTTGACGCGTTGAGCGCAACGCGTATTTTTAAGGAAATCTCCGTCATGCGCTGCTTCAAATTACTCTTGATTTGGTAAACCATTTCGGAGAGCACTACTAACAAATTGAAACTACAGTAAATGTTATGTAAATTTTTAGTAATTACTTGAAGCAAAGTAAATTTTTTATGTCATATTTTGCACCGTTAATCACCGATGACAGACTTCGTTAGTAAGTGAAAATTAAGTTTTTTCTGTTTTGAAAAGAAACACAAAAAACGTGTCTTTCAAGTAGTTTTTGTTTTGAAATTACGAATTTGAGACGTTATTAGAAGTTCTCTTTCTTTTTTTCTTTTTTTTGAAGCAGCCGTTTTTGTTATAAAAATTTTGTAAGGGTCCGTTTTAACGATAAGTTATTTTATAAAGTGTTATTTTTCACGATAAAAGTTTTAAAGGATTCAAATTTCTCTTAAAATGACCGTTGATTTTTGTTTTTCTCGTGCTTAAATATTAGTTAAGACCTCTAGCATGCACAATTTACCCCCATTTGCCTACATAAAGAGCTAAGATTTAGTAAAGGTTCTAAAAGTCTAAATAAGGAGTTAAGATTTAATAAAGATTCTAAAAGTCTACATAAAAAGCGAAGATTTAATAAAAATTCAAAAAGTATATATGTAGAGCTAAGATTCAATAAAGATTCTAAAAGTCTATATAAAGAGCTGAGATTTAATAAAGATTCTAAAAATCTATACAAAGAGCTGAGATTTAATAAACATTCTAAAAGTCTATATAAAGAGCTGAGATTTAATAAAGATTCTAAAAATCTATATAAAGACCTAAGATTTTATAAAGATTCTAAAAGTCTATATAAAGAGCGGTCATTAAGAAACATCCTGTGTGTTGAAAATAATTTTTAAAAATGACTCCAGATATACTTAATAAATAGGAAAATAAACTTCGATGTAAATGAATAAAAAGGCAAATATTGTAAAGTATCATACTTTAAAAAATTCTCAATACATTTAAGTATTGTTTTCCAATATTAATGTGATCCTGATTGTCTTAATTTATAATAAAATTTCGCATGAAAAAGTGCATTTTATTATAATAATAATTGCACTTAGAACATTGTATTATATCATAAAAAATTTGATTCTCTGACTTCCTTTAATTCATAAACTTTTAATGCTTATGAATAATGATTAATAATTACTTAATACCATTCACATTATAAATGCATTACGCAAGCATTTTGCGAATAATGCATTTAGTAACTTTTTTTTTACAAAATTAGATAAAGAATATTAGTAATTATATATAAATAATTACTGCTTCATTTTTCGGAAATCTGTTAGATTAAATTAGTTGTTCACTTAAAAACAGCATTTGTTAGGAAAAATGCATCTGCAGCTTCAGAAAGAATTAGATATGTTATTGAAAAACTGTGTTGTCAATGCTATTATTTCTTACTCTTATATTTTAATTTATGGATGAGATAAAGACCTTTAAAATAGCAATATATCTTTTTATCAAGCAATTACTTAACGTAAATTAATTATTAGCCGAAATAATACATTTTCTTAAAAGATAATTTAATTTTAAGAATAAAACCACAAGAAAGTTGTAAAAAATTCAATCTTCATATTTTATTAAAGAAATCTTAACAAATCTCAATAATGGCATTAGCGTTTTTTTAAGTACTCTACTAATTTTAAACAAGGGAATCTTTTTCTGCAGAATAAAATATGCTTTTCCGTGTTCTTTTTAATCCTACATTGTTTATAAATTATTCATAAACGAAGGATCTGGTGTAATTACGAAATTATAGTAGCGAAAAAAATATAAATAAATAAATGCTGGAATAAAACGTTCTTGGATAAAAAATTGGATAAAAAGAACTTCTTTTATTTGGTTAAAATTCTTGGAACAAACTGAATAGTGTTCTAAATCTGGACAAGTATACTGTACTTAAAAAAAATTGAAGAGTTTTAGTTAAAAATCTTTTTTTGTTTTTTTTTGGCAATGTTTTGATAAAATAAATCAAATATTGCATCTAAGATGAAATATTTTCTTATTTGTCGTATAAAATGTTGCCACAGTTTATAATATTTTATTTCAGGATGAATAATGGTTAAAAATTTTAGTTTAAATTGAAACTCTTTAAATAAAAATCTGACATTACTCTGAATTTGATTTTTGTTTCCTAACTTTTGGTTGTTTTCTAACAAAAAACTTATAAAAACCAATAGTAGGTGATACATTAAAATGTTGAATATACCTTGAAAAGTTTTATAAGCTTCTACTTCTTCCAATGTTTATTTTTCTTTGATTAGACAATTAAATGAAATGTAACACAATATGAAAACGAATTCAATAAAATTTTGTAGCTTCCACTGAAATTATAAAGCGGGGAAATTCTAAATATGCCTTTAGCTCTCTTTATTTAATTTTCACAACGATGGGAATTTGTAAAACGTAGACAATTAGAATTTGTAAAACTTAGTGCGCGGAATTTCTCTTTTATTTATTTTTTACTTTTTTTTGACAAAATTATACCTTTTTATTTCTGCTATCATCATTTATTTGAAAGGCACTTTAGTATTATTTATTTGTCTGTTTTCAGATTTTTGATAAAAATCTTTGTTTTTTGTCTTACATTTCTTTTAACGTAAATTAGTTAAAAGTAATTTTTAGCATCATCCAAAAAAAAAAATTTTTTTTTTCGTTTCATCTTCTATTACGAATCTACAGACAGGCAAGCGTACAATAATATATTACCTATTCAAAATGAATAACCAAAAAATTTTATTGCTTTGCATTTTTGAGAAGAAAATTTTTTTAGGAGTTCTAAAAATGATAAAAAAAATTCCTAAATAAAGAGATGTCTTTATTTTTGACCTTTTTCTTTAAAATTCGAATGACACAAAAGTTTGTAAATAAAAAAACAAAAAAAAATAAATTAAAAATTTGAACAAAAATCCAAGATGGTAAGAAAGAAGGCCTCTAAACAGATTTGATAGTATTTATCATCGCCTAGTTTCCCCAGAAATTATTCGATGTTTGGAAGAGAAAAAAAATGTGAATTTTAAAGAAAGATCATCATCCTCTCAAATTTGTTGAGGCTTTTAGACCCCGTAGGGGCCTTTTACGTCACCATCTTGATTTTTTAGATTGATTGATTTTAAGTAATAATTAATTAAAAAAGAGAGGAGAGAGAATAGGAAAAAAGTACTAATAACTTCGATTAATTTGAATTGATTCGAGTAAGTGTGACTGCAGCGCCACTAGCCCCGCCTACAGAACACGCTTATTGGATATTGAGATTAGCGCCTATCATAGATAGTGGTGAAGATCCGAACTAACTTGGCCCTTGGAAAGGCCTTTTGCTACCTTAAATCTAATTGGTTTGGCCCTAAAAAGAGCCTTTTTTTTGCTGGGGGGAATAATAAATAGTTAAACTAACTAATTTTTTTAGAAAGTATTGCATCACTGGTGAGGAAGTGAGCAATGGGTCTAATCTTAGTATCTTCTCTGAGCATTTCTGCTTCGAAAATTTTATTGAACTTTGCTGCTTTACATTTTGATGTTTTCTTATAAAATTGTGCGTTTAAATCAACTATGGACTCAGTAAGGGTTTTAATTCTGAAATCTCCATGAATTGCGGTGTTTCTTATAAAATATGGTAGGCCACGCATTTTTCTGAGTAATTTATTTTGAAAGGTCTTTAATTTTTTAGCTTGATTCTTATTGAAATTGCACCAGGCGGGGGATGTATGTAATATAAATATAACGTTTATTTTTGAGAAACATTCTTGAATAATGGCCGAATGGACATTTAAGTTTATTATTAATTCCATAGGCTCTGGCCAATATTGATTTTATGTGATCATCCCAATTTAATTTGCTGTTAATTGTCAACCCTAAGTAGGTGGCATGATTAACTATAGGGTTAAAGAAAGATTTGAATATGATTTTCTTTGTATATATGAATGAAATGCCACAAAAATAAGCTAGTCAATCAGACAGAATCTTTAGATGATTGGTGGACAGTGACACGTTGACCCATAAACACATTAGTCCATTTCAGAGCCATCATTCTATCACTCAATGAAAAAGCTTGATCACGTCTGGAAACCCGTTTCTTTCTTGTGGTCAAGAAGGTGAATTTTTTTTCCTTCTTTTTTTTTCTGGATTGTCACTTTATCGTCATCCGAAATAGAGGGGGAAGAAAGCGAATCTGGAAGATTAATTTTATTGACCACATTTTTATCTTCATTGTTTATTTTAGTTATTGAAGCTTTTTCCTACGCTATTCTTACTCAAAATCTTACGAAATCTCGCGAAATTCGTGGTTTTTTGAAAGCTGTGTTGCTGTGGTCGAAAGTAACGTACTAACTGAGGGGAATTAATTATCGATTATGTCAACCTCCTTATTTATATCAAGTTTGCTCACTCTTTTTTTTCCCTTCATTTTTTCTATTTATAGCATTTCGCTCATTATTTTTTTTGTTTATAGTATTTCACACATTATTTTTCTTCCTCATTTTTTTGTTTATAGCATTTTGCACATTATTTTTTTCCTTCATTTTTTTTTCCCTTCTGTTTATAGCATTTCGCACATTATTTTTTTTTCTTCATTGTTTTGTTTATAGCATTTCGCACATTATTTTTTTTCTTCATTTTTTTTGTTTATAGCATTTCGCTCATTATTTTATTTTCTTTGTTTATTTACCGGGGAGACTTTTATTTACCTAGCCGGATTTTTTTTTTCTTTGAGCATTTCATGCTCAAGGAAAATAAAGTAAATCAACTTTTAAGCAAATCAACTGTTTAATGTGGTCCATCCATCAATGTTGTCAACTTCATATCACGTCCGCAAGTTACCATTGAAGGGAATTAATTATCGACTATGTCAACCTTCATCTATCAATAGGTACCTCAAGATATTATCGAGTTAACGCGTGTTATATACTAGGGACTTTATATTTAACATTTATAGTGGTAGTTACGCCACACTACATTTATTAAAACTACTGTAGTCGCTATCTTTTTTCGTAGTTTGTAGCGTAATGTGCTATTTTTATTTTTAAATAGTGTAGTGAGAAGTGCGATGCAAAAAAAAAAANAAAAAAAAAAAAAAAAAAAAAAAAAAAAAAAAAAAAAAAAAAAAAGTAATTTGAACTATTTTTAATGTTAGTTTAGTAAAGAAATAGGGTTGTAACGCAACAAATTTTTCGAATTTGATGGGTACAAATCTTCGCGAGTTCGTCAATGGAATGAAAATGACCAGGGGGCTGCAGGTGAGCGTTAATAGACATTACGTATTTAAAATCACGTATAACTAATATTTATTACTAGCCAATACGAAAAATAGGTATAATTAATCACTTTAATCACACTTTCACAAGCGATTGTACACACTCGTGAAACATTAATATTATTTCAACTGAAGATAACGTACTGTTTGTCTAAGATAGGTACTCATCCAGCCACAAAGTCTGCTGCAGTCTGGTGCTATGGAAACAAGAAGAGGGCATTTTAGGGAGGGTAGCTTCGATGAAGAGGTCTCCTTTTCTCTCGCTGAAACCAGTCCTAAAGAGGAATCCCGCACCCCTACTTGAAATAATCATACCTCGTTACCATAGTCACCGCCACAGCTCCAGACGAATATCTGGCAGAGTACCTACCTTAGACAAGCAGTAATTTCGATGTACTTAGTTTCTTAGTGAAAATAAAAGAGCCTTAAATACTCAACAAAATTGCAAATATGTGATAATTTCACATTTCATAAATTAAATATTCGCTGTCGAAGAAGGCTTAAAAAGTTTAAGGTTAAATGAAAAAATTATATGAAAAAAAATGTTTAGAAATAAGAAACTGTCTTATGTAAACATGAATAAATATTTCTTAATTATTCCTAATATTATTTAATGTAAGCCAGTTTCTTATTCAGAACCACTTTGAACATAGGTGCAAATTAAGTTCTCCAGCAAAGTTCGTCACCTTAAAGTAGTGAAGTAGTTACTTCAATTCCAAAGTAGTTTTTAGTCACTACATTTAAAAAACAGAAGTAGTTATAGTTGTAGTCAACTAGATTTGTAACAAAGTAGTTATAGTTGTAGTCAACTAGATTTGTAACAAAGTAGTTATAGTTGTAGTCAACTGGATTTGTAACAAAGTAGTTATAGTTGTAGTCAACTAGATTTGTAACAAAGTAGTTATAGTTGTAGTCAACTAGATTTGTAACAAAGTAGTTATAGTTGTAGTCAACTGGATTTGTAACAAAGTAGTTATAGTTGTAGTCAACTAGATTTGTAACAAAGTAGTTATAGTTGTAGTCAACTAGATTTGTAACAAAGTAGTTATAGTTGTAGTCAACTGGATTTGTAACAAAGTAGTTATAGTTGTAGTCAACTAGATTTGTAACAAAGTAGTTATAGTTGTAGTCAACTAGATTTGTAACAAAGTAGTTATAGTTGTAGTCAACTGGATTTGTAACAAAGTAGTTATAGTTGTAGTCAACTAGATTTGTAACAAAGTAGTTATAGTTGTAGTCAACTAGATTTGTAACAAAGTAGTTATAGTTGTAGTCAACTGGATTTGTAACAAAGTAGTTGTAGTTGTAGTCAACTAGATTTGTAACAAAGTAGTTGTAGTTGTAGTAAACCACAAAAATAATGTAATTTGTCGAACCACGGCTTTGTTGTCAAATGAAAATACCCCGTTTTTGTCAATCTTTAGCCAGCGTTAATGCGTTTTAGCCTATGTTAATGATGAAAATTGCGTTTTTTTGCCAACATGAAGAAAAGTCGCAATTTATTTGGAAGAGAAAAATTTTTGAGATTTAATTTTTTAAAATTTTTATAAATACGCCAACGCTCTATCGAACAAATTTGCAAACATTGAGAATTACTAATTGATTAGAATCATTTTCATTTAAGCAGAAAAATCTTGCCAACCTGGTGATTTTTCAAAAAAAAGAAAAGGAAAAAAAAAAGAAATAATAGTTTCAATTAAATTTTAAATTAAACTATTTGTTCGTTCTGAATCCTTCTTTTAGGCCAGATGATATATATCAGTCTTAAATTATAGCTTCACTTAAAGTTCAAGGTTCTTAAACTGTGGCTTTTTTATTTTTTTTGGCGAGGGAAAGAAAAAACTTCGAAATTTGTTTTTTCTTTTACCTATATCCGTTGGGATTATGGCTTATTTATTTATTTATTACTTTAGTCGTCAGAGAAGTAAAGATGAGAAGGGAATGTTGAAAGATCAGCAAAAGTTACTTAAGAAAAAAAATTTAATCTAAAATACGAAATGGAAAGCGAAAACGGCTTAATTAATAGGCAATTATTTACTTAAATCCGAAATTTTATTAAATATTTGTAAATCATGGAATATACACGATGAAATTACAAACTAAACACAAAGAAGAATATATCTGCATATTTAATTATAAGTTTGTAATTAAAATTAAATTCAAAATTACCAAGATAACAGTTTCTCAAAAATTGTTGTATTAAATATGTTTTCGTTTTTCTTTTAAAATATTATTTTAACAAACATTATCCTGCATAATAGTCTAGATAGTCTCTTTCTTAACGAATCAATTGTTTTATGTGATTTCCTACCGCTACTTACTATTACCAAAATACTTATCCATTACAACTATTTATCTATAAAAAAATATTTATCTATATTAACTATTTCTAAAAATTTTTATTAATTATATTTTCGTTTTGATTTTGAAATATTATTTTAACAAATATTATCCTGCATAATAGTCTAGATATTATGTCTAGATATTAGCATAATAGTCTTTTCTAAAGAAATCAATTGTTTTTTACGATTTCCTGCTGCTACTTTCCATAACTAAAAATATTTATCTATAACTATTTATTTATATTAATTATATAAAAATATTTATCCATATTAACTATTGCTATAAAATATGCATTAATTATATTTTCGTCTTGCATTTGAAATATTTTTAATACATCAAAATAAGGATCACGTCTATCGAATGGACCCTTCTCGGCATTTAAGATCTTCTATTACAAACCAATGGGAGCTAGAGTTAGAGGTAGGCCTAAGATCAGATGGCTTGACTGTGTGGGAGAGGATTTTTAAATCCTAAGAAATACTAACTGGAGAACAATCGCCAAGAAAAGAGCAGAATTCTAGGGAAGGCTCTGGCCCACAAAGGGCTGTCACGCCAATAGAAGAAGAACATTTCATAAATTTTAAATAACTATAACATAATATTTCAATAGCGTTTTTCATTACTTTACCATTGGAAATCAAGAGCCTTAAACGAAGCAATTTTGGACCCATCAAGCTTTATTAGAGAAATTAAAGTCGTTGTTAATAAACTGCGGAAACATTTAAATCGACAGTAGAATTTAAAAGTTTTACTGTCCAAATAGAGGCCGTGCAAATGTTACGTTAGTATATTTTTTATATTTTATAACCGTCGTTGAACAGCCGACCCAATTTTTTGGGTTTATGATTACTTATGTTCAACTCCGTAGCCATGTAATTTTGAACCCAATCTAAAAGACCAGGGAACTCCTGGATTAAGTATTGGGAGAAATTTGCCTTCGTGGAGGACTTCTTGATGGAACTATCCCTCATTTACGTGACATGGAGAGGAAAACCACCAAAGCCTCCCACGATTAGCCTGGTGGCAAGGAGACTAACCCATGATCCGTCTACCACTGAAGATATTTTACATCAGCACTGTGGTCGGTGCAAGCCGGATGCGGAATTCGTATCGACCAGCCATGCTAAGATTAAGACAAAACTATTCACCCCACACCCCTATTCGAAGTGACCTTTCCTCGTAACCATGGTACCTGCCATGACGCGAGACGGGTGTCTGGAGGAGTTCTCCTGAAAGCCGCACTATACGTGAAAAAGTTGTTGCTTTAAGTTTGTCTGTAGTAATGCAGTTTTATGATTAAAATCAGATAAATAAAAATTTCCGTTTAACAAGGTTTCAACATTCATTAAACAAACCCTCCGTTATTAATAATTTTATAAAATTTTTAATCGAATATTCTTTAAGAATCTTTCGTGTTTTCCTTTTGTATTCTAAACACTTGATCTCTAAATCGCTTCAAAGATATTTTTTAACTATTTTTTTCTTTTCCTAAATTTAACTTAAATTCCACATTTAAAATTTTTCCTCGCGTAATTAAAATTTTTTTTGTTGATTTTTTTATTTTGCTTTCTAAAAATTTCTTTAAAGTAAGGGGATTTTAAAGACTTACGTAGGCATTGCTCAGACCCTACCTCCACCTTGTCTGCAAAAAGAAGCAAGTCGCAAAAAAAAACTTACGTTTCTTTAGGTGCTTACGAAATATTTGAATGGCCTCATGGAAGCACAACGAGAAAAAAAAAATTCTAAAAGTTTCGTTTAACTAGATAATAATTCCATTATGATCAAAGTATAAGAAAATTATACTTTAAGAACTGTGCTAAAACAATCTTTTAAAAGATGCTCAAGGTATACTTTATTGCTGTATTTTGTTAGTCTTAAATAAGTTTTATTTTATTTTAAAGTTTAAAATTGAAAAAACTCAAAAGTTTTATTTTATTTTAAAGTTTAAAATTGAAAAAACTCAAAAAATTCTTTCGTCACTTATTAATTAGCTTTTGAAAAAAAAAATTTTTTTTTTACTTTTTAAGTTTCTCAATATTTACTACTATTCGTATACAAAAATTTAAAATTAAAAATCAGTAAAAGATTCCAAATAAGTGCATTAATAATATTGTTTTCTTATAAAAGTTGTTGTCATCCTAAAAGCTTCTCAATACATTTACTTTATTTAACAACGTAAGTTTGAAATTGAAGATCAGAAAACGATTTCGGAAAAACGCCATTCAAAAAATCGTTCTCTTAAAAACTTTTTGTCTTAAATAATCCAATGCCTATTTATGAAACAGCTAAAGTTTTAAAATGATAACTCAAAAATAATTCGGAAATATTTATTAAGTTTCTTAACAATGAATTGTATCTTTTTTTAATTTTAGTAATAGTGTTTCAAATGCTACAAGTTATATTAAGACTCTTTATGGGTTATAAATTATTTAAAGACAAAAAATATGAGCAGCTATAAGAAGGGCAATTCTTAAATCTTTTAAAAATGAATCTTTTTGCTTCTTTCGTCATTGTTTTTGACATGAGAATGAAGCGTTTTCGTTCACTTTCTTAATCTTTAAAATATTGATTAGGTTACTCAATTCTCCCCAAAATAACACTTTATGGTAAATAGACTTGACATTTTATCATATCTTATCTTTCGTGTTAAAAACATTATGATATTTTGAGAATCATCACTTTTCGAAAAAGCAATGACCGTTCTTTCAAGGGCATATTTAAAAGATTTACATTTCCAATTTTAAAAATAACTCATAGTAACTTTAGCGTGAAACGAACTTTTAATATTTTATTTAACTAATTTGCTTTTACAGTGTACGGTCAATTTATCATGACCAGTATCTCGTTTGGTCAATTTTTGTCTCACCTTGGTTCTTCTTGGCATCAACTTCAAGATATGTTTATAGATCATTTATGGCATATGAGATAATGCTTGAAGAATAACACTTTCCAATGTCATTAGTGACACATGAGATAATGCTTGAAGAATAACACTTTCCAGTGTCATTTGTGACATATGAGATAATGCTTGAAAAATAACACTTTCCAATGTCATTTTTGACATATGAGATAATGCTTGAAAAATAACACTGTCCAATTTCATTTGTGACGTATGAAATAATGCTTCAAGAATAACACTTTCCTATGTCATTTGTGACATATGAGATAATGCTTGAAGAATAACATTTTCCAATGTCATTAGTGACATATGAGATAAAGCTTGAAGAATAACACTTTCCAATGTCATTTGTGACACATGAGATAATGCTTGAAGAATAACAATGGTGTGAAACTGGACTATTATGGATCTACGTGACGAGGCGAACATCTTTTTTTATTTTATTTCATCGTACAAATATTCAATAGGATTGAGATCTGGAGACGATGGGGTTCAACACAACAGAAATAAGTTCTTATGTTCTTTAAGTTTTTTTTTACCTTGACAGCAGTATAGCTCCACTCATTATTCTGTTTGCAGAATACATCGCCATTTGGAAAAACCATCAGCAATAGAGCATGTATTAAATCATTAACTATTTTTTAGGTATAATTAGGTGTTAGATCGCTACGCTCACCAACCTCCGAAACTGCTCTCGCAATTTCTTTTGAGTTCTTTCACAATTGGAGCTCGTTTCGCTAGCTCAATGCATTATTTTATGTTTTAGTCTAGCTTAGTATGTTAGATATTTTTTCAATTACTCTTGATTTACTGTTTCTTTTTCTTTATGGGTCAATTTTCTTTTGAAAACTTCGTACTATTTCTCGATTGGTACTGTAGTATTTGTCAGTTTTGATTTCGCCGTATTTTTGAATACAGTGGAACTGATATACTATAATTGTAGTACCCATGAAAACTCATCTATTTCGTATTATTTTTTGTATTTGTCCTTTTTATATTTCCTTTTTCGACTCTACCTACCTAGACGCAATTCTACGTAGGGAAATTAATAAAATCGGAACGGAATATTGAAAACTTCCGATGCACCATTCCGCTTATGTCATGTCTACGAGACGACGCGTGAATAGGCTTCATGATATTCTAGGATTTATATTTCTCAAATTTCTGTTTAAATTTGCTCGCAATTTTACCATTCATAAGATATTCGATTGAAGGAAATTAATGTCTCGACATAAATAGAATGTGAAGGCTGAAGTGGTTGCCATGTTTTAAGTGTTATCTTCAGTTTTTTATCTCTTTAGCTTAAGTTAAATGTATTTGCAAATAGAATGGTAAATAGCACTAGTTTTATTGTAAACAATACAAGTACAATAACACTATACGATAGCGTGATTTTTAAGATCAGGGGTAAAAATAAATCGGAAAGAGTATCCTTAATGTTTTATTAAGAGTTTTAACTACTAGCGCCACCTGTGTTTAACTTTATAGGGTTTTCTATCCGTACTTCTTTTTACATATTTATTTTCCCCAATTTTAAACGTTAGTTTTTTCTTTCGTTAACACGTATTTCAATACTCTTTCAATGAATAAATCGGTTCAATAATTCAATTAAAATAATAAAAAGCGTTCATTCACCGCAATGACTCGATATTAACGACCAGGCTAAATTTCATTTACTCAAAGAAGTTTTTTCGCCAAATGGCGAATTTCGCCATTCTACGAAATAATTAAGATGTAATCTTCAACATGTAAAAACTGCATGCGAATAAAGAAATTGAGTTTTTGTGAGCGTACTTCAATTCGAAAAGGACATTTCAGCTTCATTATCTGGCTAGATAAATAAATCGGGAAGTATTTCCTGTAGCCAACACTCGATATTTCTAAGAAAAAAAACTTCCACTTACATAGAAAAACAGTTACGCTTTTCTATATTTCTCATCGGAAAGAACAACGGAGTATTTTATTGAACTTATTGTTATTTTTATTTTCTGTTCTTGAATAATTTTTAGGGAAAAAAGCTGTGTTTGCTGCAAAAGTTCGTTTGTAGAGTGAATGCATTTTATCAAATTATATTGTTCTTTCGAAGTAGCTGGTAATTGGCCAATACCTATTAAGCATTTTAACTCTTCAAAAACACTATTGTCTCATAAAATAACATATTTTAGTGAATAATATGTTATTTTTATAAATGTTGGGAATTCGTGACAGTTATTCAGGACCGTTATGTTAAGCTTTGTGCATGTTCAGCCAGCGCCCTCTATACTAATTATAAAAATGGCGCAAAACAAAATGGTGTGACCCGGGAGCAGAATTTGAATCGAACCAAACATCGAGCCTGGGTCACCTCATTGGGAGGCGAGCACTATATCCCATGAGTCTCCGCGTCTTCGTATTTAATACACAACATTTAAATCTTATTCTTTAATTCAATAATTTTAATTTAAATCAAGTTTTATTTTTGTTGTCTTTCTGAAATGTGGAGCTCATTGTCTCGTTTTCTTTTCCATCTAGAAAAATCGAAACCATAATGCCTTCCATGTTTCATGACTGAAAACTTTTGTTTAATTAAATTTTTATGACCATAAACAAAAATCGAATATCACCTGCGACAATTTCCCCCTTTTTTCGACGGCTCTAATAGGTGAAAATGCGGTTTATGTGTAGCAGTTTCATATTTATCCTTTTGTTCTTTATGGTTCTACATACTTGTGTTTTCAGACGATATAAAATACCAAATAGAAAACATAAACCCTAACTTAATTTTACCCGAAGAAGTTTTTCTCATGAATATAAATTATCGCCAAAATGGCTGACCATATTTGAGTTCGCGGAAATCGTCTGCTCCGTTATTTATTCCGGCTTCCATTATTCCAGGAACAGAATATCGTTTGCACAGTGGCTATCCAATTTGTCCTCACCTTGACTGTCCCTGCAACTGTGTCAACAGAAGAATGTCAGGTGATTCACCCTCTATCCAAGTTCATTGGAATAGAAGGCATTCTAAAATTTATTCTCTAATCGATTTTTTTTCCTTGATCAAATTTATATTTTTCCTCGTTTTATTTTATTTTACAATTCAAGTTTTTATGATGATCACGTACTTCGAAATTCTCGCCAACTGAAAGTATCGAATGCTGCCACATAACTCCAATTTCCTGAAATTGAAAAAGTTATAAATTCTGCGTTTCGGCACTCAAATTCATGCTTTTTCGAAAAAAGAATTTGTAAGAATTATCTAAGATTCGATAAATAAAAGGCATCCGAGGTAAAAAGAAATATGTAATAAAATTAAAGTATGTCTACCAAAATCTTTTTATGACATATATGCGTGCAATTATTCAACAATTCAATCAAAAAATTTCTTATGAAGTAGTTTAAAGTATAAATTTTGTTCGTGTTACCTTTTTTTTTTCCCCTCTTCTTTTTTAGCGCTGCAGCCATTCATGGGCCTTGGCTTGGTGAACAGTGTTATTCCAAATATTCTTATCCTCAGTTTTCTAGTTTAAACTTTTCATTAAGATTGGATTTTTTTTCCCATCATCTCTCGATTTTATAAATTGAACAATCTATTCAAATAAATGATCAAGTTTACCATTGTTTTTTATCCTCCGCCGCGAAAATTTTATTTTGATTGGCTCAAAAATTCTTCTTACAATTCTTTTTTTTTTCCTTCTTCAGATTTGTATTTATTATATTTGACAGAATAACCCAGGGCGTGCTAAAACCTTTAATTGACGACAAAACAGAACTGTCAATTTTTTGACCAAGACTTCGAATCTTTTACTCCAATCATTCTAAAATCTTATTCCATGGAATCTAGTTGTCGTTGTTTTAATCCTTCTTTTTTGACTAGTCACGAGTTTTCTTTATTCATTTTTTTTCCATGCATTTTGACAATATGAGCAGCTTAATTCATTCTGTTAATTTTAATACTTTTTATTAACATTGGGCTTCTTAAAAATTCTTTAAATTTCTGATTTAAAACATCTTTGCTAAAGGCCATTTTCTTTGACGCTGCCAAGGATGCTTCTGAGAATCTTTTTTTCTTTCTTTCACAAATTTCTGTTTTGTGTTCTCCATTTTTAGATCGAGGCCAGGTTGCAGAACCATACCTTAAGACTAAATAATCAGTTACAGTTTCATCGGAAACTTTGTTTTTCTGGAATCAAGTACGAAGTTCAAATTACATTCCATTGGCCTATGAGAATTTCAATTTCGTATTTCAGAGGTATGTTATTCAAATTCGTGTCAATAAGTGATTTTCATCACTTATTCAAGTTTCAATACCATAAATTGTAAGTCTTATAACTGTTTTATAAACCTTTTAATTTAGTTTCTTTAGTAGTGAGTTTGTTCTTGAATAAGTATTAGAATAAATGATAGCTTTTTATTACTTTTTCAAATCCTATAATTAATTTCGTCAGAACTGAATATCATTTATTATTAATTTAATTATCATTGATTACTGAGAAAAGGCAAGTGAAACTGGATACCCTTTCAAAATTTGAAATCATCTACCTTGATCGCTGATAAATTTTTCGCTGGTAGCATTAGTTCGTGTCATATATCCTTTTAATTTCCCCTATTATTGACTTTTCTGCAAAAATATAAAATTGAAATTTAGAAAACGATTCCTAGAACGCGCTACATTTAAAATGGTGTGCTCAAAAAATTGTGTTATTGTTTTCTCTTTAAAGTTTTTTTTTCCCAATAAAAATTGAGCGTATTAAGCCTCATCATTTATTTAAAAAATATTCTTATCTCCAAAAATACTTTATAACCGTCGTTGAACAGCCGCCCCAATTTAATGGGTTTACGACTACTAATATTCATTAATATTTTTGAACCCAATCCGGAAAACAAGGGAACTCCTGGATCAAGTATTGGGAGAAATTCGCCTTCTTGGAGGACTTTTTGATGGAGCTAACCCGCATTTGCGTTACATGGAGTGGAAGACCACGAGAACCACGCACGGCTAGCCTGACGGCAAAGGGACTCTGACTTATGACCGCCTACCACTGAGGATATTTCACGTCATCACTGTGGTCGGTGCAAGCCGGATGCGGAATTCGTATCGACTGGGATTCGAACCCAGTTCGTCGCATTGGAAGGCGAACACTCAATCACCTGAGTCATCGCGGCTGTTTCCAAAAATATTGTTAAAAACCTTTTTACAATTGGGTACTTGCAACTCGATACGAAGACGATTACTGATAAACAGACACGTGACCGATGACCTCAGCACCAGCTGAACGTTTCATTTTATTTTATAGCCGTCGTTGAACAGTCGACTCAATTTTTTTTACAGTTTACGACTACTAATGTTTAACTCCATGGCCTTGTAATTTTGAACCCAATCCAGAAGACAAGGTTATTCCTGTCTCAAGTATTTGGAGAAATTTGTCCTCGTGGAGGACTTCTTGATGGAACTAACCAGCATTTGCGTTACATGGATAGGAAAGTCACGAAAACTTCCCACGGTTAGTCTGACAGCAAAGAGACTCTAACCCATGATCCACTAATGGTATTTCACGTCAGATCTGTGGTCGGTGCAAGCCGGATAAGGAATTATTATCGACCAGCCATCGCTGGGATATGAACCCGGTTCATCTCATTTGAAGTCGAATGCTCTATCCTCTGAGCCATCAAGGCTCCATCATCAGTATGTTTGTGAAAATTAAATAAGTTTCTCTTTGAGAGTTGAGTTTGATTAAGAGACCTCTTAACTATACAATTTTATTGCTATAAAATCGTAAAAATCTGAAAGTTATCAAAATCTATTTTAACAAACAACATGGCTTAGTAATAAATGATTGAATATTACCGTCATCCAAAATGTATTAAGAACATCAAGAAAAATCAAAAATAACCTAAAATGGACTCATAACGTTTCTAAAGTGCATTTTATGTCTCAAAAAACAGTCTATAACATTTTAACAACTTGTGAAGGTTTTCATTTAATGTAGTGTATCAAGAAAATTACCTAATAATTTTACATCATGTATTTTCCAATACATTAATGTTGTTATCTACCATAAATACCATTTATTATCCTATTACTTCAAAATCTGCAAATCAAATTTTATAACATCCTGTAATACACCATGTAATATATTGCGTCGTATTAATTGCCATGCAAATTGTAAATCATTGCATTTTTTAATGCTACTCTGTAAAAAAAATTTAGTGTATCTCAACACAAAAAATGGCTGAAACTTATGCCGTAATACTGTAAATGAAACCCCATACACAATTCTTAGATCTAGGCATTTCGCTAACCAATGTTCTTTTAACACTACTTGGTGTAGAGTATTTACGGAGCGTTAGCGTTCCAATGAGGTGAACGTTCAAATCCCAGCGATGGCTGGTTGATACGAATTCCGCACCCTGCTTGTACCGACGACAGTGCTGACGTAAAATATCCTCAATGGTAGACGGATCATGGGTTAGAGTCCCCTTGTTGGCAGGCTAACCGTGGAGGAGGTTTCCGCGATTTTCCTCTCCATGTAGCGCAAATGCTGGTTTGTTCCATCAAAAAGTCCTCCACGAATGCAAATTTTTCCCAATACTTGACCCAGCAGTTCCCTTGTCTTCTGGATTCAGATCAAAATTACAAGGCTACGGAGTTTAGCATTGGTAGTCGTAAACCCAGAATTGGGTCAGCTGTTCAAAATAAAATAAAATATAAAATAGAATATATATTAAATATAAAATAAAATATAATATAATTTTTAAAAAAATTAAAAAATAAATAAATAAGTTATAAAATAAAAAATACAAAAAAAAAAAATTATAAAATAAAGTAAAATTATAATAAGATAAGATAAGAGAGTATAAAGTTATTTTTGCCATACAATATAAAGCAGGAATCATTAATTTAAGATGCATATGTATAATATTTCTGAAGATAAAGTTAGTTTGTAAATCAAACATGCGCGTAGCACAGAGAAGACGAATTCGAACTAAAACGGGAATAGAACGGAAGCAAATAGAAATTATACACTAAAAAATCATTTAACGCAGAGATAAAGAGATTTAAAAATTAAGTTATAATTAGCCTTATAACACAATTAAAAATATACATGCATATTTTAACGGTAAACTTTTGCTTCTTTTGATGGATTACAGCGTAGACGGCAACACAAACAATCGCCAGCTCTCTCTGCATCACAAACAAACTAATGAAATTCAAAACACGAGAACATTGGTGTTTTCGGAAATGAAAATAATTCTCTCATGGTGTGAAAGGGAGAGAGTTTGATGTAAACTTATTCAGTTTTAAGAGAAAAATTACGCCAAATTTAAACTACCCTTTTTAAATCGTATATAAAAGCTCGATTTAGTGTTAACCTGAAATAAAAATTTCCTCGGCACAATTTTTTTTATAAAATTACGCCAAATTTGCGCTACCCTTTTTAAATAGTATATAAAAGCTCGATTTAATGTTAACCTGAAATAAAAAGTTCCTTGGTACAATTTTTTTTATAAAATTACGCCAAATTTACGCTACCCTTTTTTAATCGTATATAAAAGCTCGACTAAGTGTTAGCCTGAAATAAAAAGTTTCTTGGCACAATTTTTAAAAAAAATTACGCCAAATTTATGCTACCCTTTTTAAATCATATATAAAAGCTCGATTATGTGTTAGCCTGAAATAAAAAATTCCTTGGCGACTATTTTTTTATAAAATNATGCCCCAGTTAGTTCTTCTTCCTATAAAATTATTTTTACCATGCAATATAAAGCAGGAATCAATAAATTTAAGATACATATGTATAATATTTCTAAAGATATAATTAATTTGTAAATCAAACATGCTGGTAGCACAGAGGAGACGAATTCGAACTAGAACGAGAATAGAACGGAAGTGAATAGAAGCTATATTCTAAAAAAATCATTTAATACAGAGATGAAAAGATTTAAAATTTACGATATATTTAGCCTTATAATGCATTTAAAAATATACTAACATATTTTAGCGGTGAGTTTTTGCTTTTTTTTGATGGATTACAGTGTAGAAGACAACAAACAATCGCCAGCTCTCTCTGGATTGCAAGTAAATTGGCGATATTCGAAACACGCCAACATTGGTGTCTTCGGAAATGAAAATAATTTTCGCGTGGTGTGAAAAGGAGAGAGTTTGATGTAAACTTATTCAATTTTAAGGGAAAAATTACGCCAAATTTAAACTACTCTTTTTAAATCGCATATAAAAACTCGATTTAGTGTTAACTTGAAATAAAAAGTTCCTTGGCAAAATTTTTTTAAAAATTACGCTAAATTTAAACTACCTTTTTTAAATCGTATATAAAAGCTCGATGTAGTGCTAACCTGAAATAAAAAGTTCCTTGGCACAATTTTTTAAAAAATTACGCCAAATTTAAACTACTCCTTTTAAATCGTATATAAAAGCTCGATTTAGTGTTAATCTGAAATAAAAAGTTCCTTGGCACAATTTTTTTAAAAATTACGCCAAATTTAAGCAACCCTTTTTAGATCGTATATAAATGCTCGATTTAGTGTTAACCTGAAATAAAAAGTTCCTTGGCACAATTAAATTTAAAAATTACGCCAAATTTAAGTTACCCTTTTAAAAACGTATATAAATACTCGATTTAGTGTTAACCTAAAATAAAAAGTTCCTTGGCACAATTTTTTTTAAAAATTACGCCAAATTTAAGCTACCTCCTTTAAATCGTATATAAAAAGCTCGATTTAGTTTTAACCTGAAACAAAAAGTTTCTTAGCATTATTTCTTACGCCAAATTTAAACTATCCCTTTTAAATCGAATATAAAAGCTAGATTTAGTGTTAACCTGAAATAAAAAGTTCCTTGGCACAATTTTTTTAAAAATTACGCCAAATTTAAACTACCTCTTTTGAATCGCATATAAAAGCTTGATTTAGTGTTAACCTGAAAAAAAAAGTTCCTTGGCACAATTTTTTGGCCTGTCCAACATCACATTCGGAGAGAGATAGTACATCACAGTTTTTATAGTGTACTTAGAAAACATCAACTCCTATTTTAGGCTATATTTACGATTCAGAACTAATATTTTTACTATCAAGCTAACGTTGTATAACTAAATATCAATTATTCAATATCCGGGCATCAATTTTTATAATATCTTCTGAAGGTTACCATGCATAGCCGATATGGATCTGTTCAAATATTACGTAAAAAAATAACGGGGGAGGGGGTGTTTGAGATAGCTCATTTTTGCTGACGAGGTGGAAGGCACAATTTTTAAGTAAGAAATTGGAATCCCTTTATTTTTCAAATTATTTTTTAAAATATAAAAAAATATGACTAAAAATTACACTTGTAGAAATTTCAAATTGAATCCGGGGGAAAAAAGTTGGAAAAAAACTTCTTAGAAGAGTTTTGACCACAAAATGAGAACACGAAGTTTTTTTAAAGAATATTCTATTAAAAAAATTTAAAAATTAATGAAAATGTAAATTTTTTTTGTTGTCTTAAATTAAATTTTTTATTTGAATTTAATCTTAAAATCATATCACTGCAATAAAAGTCACAGTTAAAAGTAAAACAAAAACAAGTGGGGGAGGGTATTTATTTTTATTTTGTAACCGTCGTTGAGCAGCTGACCCAATTTTTGGGTTTACGTCTACTAATAATGTTCAACTCCGTAGCCTTGTAATTTTGAACCCAATCCAGAAGACAAGGATACTCCTGGATCAGTACCCCCAGAGGTATTGATTTGTTATGGGAACATGGAGAACTTTGCGACTCGACACATTTAACGTGCATCAGTCACCATTTACTACACGGAGAGTCTTCGGCCGGCGGGGATCGAACCCACAAACTTTTGGACATGGGCCCAGCGCCCTACCGACCAGGCAATCCCGGCCTTTGGGAGAGGGTATCGTTCCCTACGTGAGCATGGAGGAGTGATTTGCTTGTTTTTATTGACAAGGGGGAGGGATATATTAAAATTGCCAATAAATCTAACGCACTGTTTGAGTGGTCCCCTATCAAGAAAATTATCATTCAAAGCATGTAGTCTTTTAATTTTACCAAGTAAACATCAACACCTACGGTATTTCTGATACCGAACCATTTCACAAACATTTTTTATTATCAAAATGTTTAAAGGCTCGAAATGTCGAAACTCCACAGTAATATTTATGGGCGATGCTATACCCTAAGACTACACAAGTCATCCTTGACCAAGGAAATGTTCTTTTTATCTTTTCTATTACCTTCTAAACACCTGTGTGTAGGCTTTCCAGATCCAAAACTAAATAAAAAGAAGATCAGTTGATGGAACAATCTATCATTGGTGTGTATTTCGTAAAATAAGAGGGGTGCCCATCCTCAGCGAACACAGACGTCAAATGTTCTGCTAAAAACAACCATTCATGGATATGGCCTCCCACCTTTTTTCCTGCCCCGTCATGCCCCAGTTAGTTCTTCTTCCTCGACTCCCACCTCCAACACTTTTTTCACTATCGTGACTTTTTTTCTGAAAATGTTCTCATCCTATTTTTCCCCCTCCCTGTAATTTTGCTCTTTGCATCCCCTAATGTTTGCTCGCTGTTTTGCTACATTCTTGATACTGTCGATGACTCATTATGTTTCATGATTTTTTTTTTTTTTCTAAGTTTTTAAAACGGCTTTTTAATTTGTACAAAATAGAGAGAATTCATTTATTTCGTAAGAAAATTCTGGAGGTCAGAACAAAAAATTATAAACGTGTGGGGACCAGAAGCAGTACGGCAGCAGCACATGTTTTTGCAATTTTTTATTAATTTAGATGTGACCGACCCCAACCCACGGCCACGTTCTCAAAAAAATTGAGAATAAGAAACAAATACTACGCTGGTTATAGCAATTTTAATTATATTTATTATAATTTTATTAACTATAATTTTAGTTATATTAATTATAATTTTATTAACTATAATTTTAATCACATTAACTATAATTTTATTAACTATAATTTTAGTTATACTAATTACATTAATTATAATTTTAGTTACATTAATTATAATTTTATTAACTATAATTTTAGTTATATTAATTACATTAATTATAATTTTAGTTACATTAATTATAATTTTATTAACTATAATTTTAGTTATATTAATTGCATTAATTATAATTTTATTATCTATAATTTTAATTATATTAATTATATTATCTATAATTTTATTAACTATTGTTTTGGTTCCTTTATTATAATTTTATTAACTACAATTTTAGTTACATTAATTACATTAATTATAATTTTATTATCTATAATTTTAGTTACATTAGTTATATTAATTATAGTAATTATATTAATTATGGTAGTTATATTAATTATAGTAATTAAATTGTTTAATTAAATATATTTGTCTTACGAATCCATGCAATGTCTTAAGTATTTTTTGAGCAAAATAATTTCCAATGGCTAATATTATCTTATATGTTGCAGCAAAGTAAAATTTATTAATCAATCATTTAACGAACCGTTTATCTAAAGAATTTACAATTATAATGATAAATATACATGATTATTAAAATTATAATACTGGTATTACTATTATAATTTCTGATTTCAAATTTTTCTAGTCGTATAAAACACAATGAAAGTCGAAAATTTAAAATACAAAACAGAGCTTTTAGGTCGGATAAACCAAACTGCTGACTTGAATACATATTTTTTTAAACTTTTTGCTAATTTCTTTTTAATATTAATTTATCATTTTTGGTTCTGAAAGTATTAAACTATTATATTGTCATTAAATACAATTACTCATTGTGTCAATTAGTCACTATGAAAGAAAAAAAAAAAACTAAGTTAATTCATTTTTTGAACCTAGGTAAAAAAAGATTGCAGCAAAAAAAGTACGTAAAGTAAAGTACCTTAAAAAAAAGGCCCTTTTGTACCCGTACCCTTTTTCCAGGGGTCTTTTTTATTCTGGGACCCTTTTTACTGGAACAGTTTTTTTTTTCCTAACGTTTTTCCCTGGAACCTTAGTTTTCAACATATATGGCAACGTTACTTTTAAAAAGTAACGAGTAAAAGTACAAGTATTTTTAAAAAAAGTAACGAGTAAAAAGTTCTTATTTTAAAAAGTAACGAGTAAAAAGTACAAGCAAAAGTACAAGTACTAAACGAAAAAAGTAACGATTTAAAAGTACATTTCTAGGAAATCGAAAATTCAAAGTAACCTAAAATTTTATTGAATAATATTCTTATGTTCTTTAATGTTTTTGCAAAATTGTTGTTATTTATTTAATTATTTTTAATTTTGAAAGTTATGGA